>NC_080793.1:55474114-55793432 GCF_028018385.1 Neofelis nebulosa
AACAAAAATCTTTAGGAATAGGGAGCTGTTTTCTTTGGAAAATTCACTCTGTACCAAAAAGCACCTGTACCAAAAGTACTTGCAAGGTGAGATCAAAATAATTTAAGGAATATTCCCCACATGTACTTAACGCCTGGTGGCCAAGTATCTAAAAGATGTCACCACTCCCTCCCTGGGCCAATCACAAGAAATTGACTCTTTGCGCTTATGAAAAAGAAAGAATTTTTTTTTCCAAAACATTTCTCTGACACTTAAGGTCATTTTCACATTAACTGAAGTTCTGACGTGATTCACTCTCTGTGCTGTCATAAATATAGGCTTCTCCTTCATGTTAGTAATATTAGATTTTCTCTTTAGCAAGACGTTGTTCATTCGGTATCATCAAGCCCATCTGCTTACATCCCATTATTACAAGCTTTCACTCTTTCCCGACAGACTTTCAGTCTGCTTTTACGTTTAGAATCGCAGACCCTCATCGATTATTCCATTGTTAGACAGCTAATATCTGGTGAAACAGTACAAGTAGGAAAGGGGCCCTGCTACAGAGCCAGCCCTTGGTACTCCCGTGGGACTATAACCGGAGCACGTCAGTGTGAGACACCCACTGCCAAAGGTCAGATGTGGTTTACTGGATAGATTTCTGGGGAGGGGGAAAAACTAACTGATTTGAAGTCAACTGCCCTTTCTTTTATGTATCACTTGGTGTTCACTCAGACAAAAGAATAGAAAAATAGTGACACTTTATTTTATTTTATTTTATTTTATTTATTTGTTTTATTTTTTGGTTGCAAATCCCTCCTCTCTGGGTTTCTTTTACATGGACAGGGTGTTCATTCTGATAGTTCACAATTTTTATCTTTGTTTTTGTTCTTCCTTAATCAGCCTACACAGCCTCAGGCACATCTCAAGCCAATCGATATGTGGGACTAAGCCCAAGAGACCCATCCTTCCTACATCAGCAACAGGTGGGCAAGTTTCACCCAGGTGTGATGGTGTAGCCACGCTTTCGCATTGGTGCTCTCTCCATGCTGCCTCTCAGATCTGGACTCAGAACGGGGCTCCCGGGGGCTTCTGGGAAAGAAACTGATCATTTCATTTTCCAGAATATTTTCTCATTTATCCTTTGTTTCTTGCCTCTCTAAACAGGGTTTCTCAAATTGGCTCAAGACTTTTTCCGCCTCTGTGGCCTAGATCGATAACATCCATGAGTAACCAGGGTCTCGGCCAGGGGATTTTTCTCAGTCTTATTGGCTGTTGAGAACTTACTAGCCTATAGCTTCCAAAGACAAAAATTGAAAACTGATTTAAAAGCCCATTAGAGTAGAAGCAGGACACAATTTGTGTTTTTGAGCTCTTTCATAGTTTCCAGATGTTTTTACTCCTCATTTTGGACTTTTAGTCCAAGAGGATGAGTTATGAAGCTAAAACCTCGGGTGACACATCATTCCTATTTTAATAGGCTTAAATTGGCTTACTGATTTCAGATGTGATAAAACACTTTTTTGTTGTTCTGCTTTCTTACATCATTTATGTTTCAAGTAGCATTTTAAATTTCACATCTCATTAATGCTGTAAATTTAATGCAAATGAAGTGTTTACCCAAACTGTGAAAATATACAGCCAGGATTAATGGTGGCTTCTAAACAAATTAGCCACAGTCAAAGGCACGGAACATACCAATACAGAAATCCCATGATTCTAGTTACAGGACGACAGAAATAACTCTAATAAACACTTTGGAATTTAGATATATTTTATGATGCATATGTTTGCTGCTCTCAAGTTCTGATAGCAGAGCAGTTTGAAATTAACAGTGTGCAAAATATTAAGTAGGGAAAAATAGGCTATCGTGAATAAGAAGGAGCTGGTGTAAGCTTACCTGCTCTTCGTTCATAGGTTGTAGGTGCATTTGTCTGTGTCGTTAGGTAGGTAGTAAGCCTCACCGGGGCCTCTTGCCTGCTTCCCTTTGTTCCGGACGTGCCCACCTAGCCTGTGCTCTCTCTTAGCTGTGCTTCATGTGAAATTCCCAAGTCCTGCCCAGTTGAGGACCAAGGTAGGAGACCACATATATCAAAGGTCACCACCTGCGGAGTTCAGAGAAAATCATAAAGATGATAGCTTACTCAAGATACTTGACATCGCGCCAGATTTTCAAAAAGCAAAACCAAACAAAAGAGTGAGAACTAACTGAAAACATCTGTACGCAGTTATGAAAATACCAAATAATAATTGGTGGTTTTGCCAGCCATTGGCTTTTCAACATAATTCTCTGGAATGTTGCTTTTTTTCACCTCTAAAATTGCTATAATATGAAATGTGTTATAATTACTATAATATGGTTCTATTTGACAAATGTGTATGTTCACTGTGTTTATTAAAAAAAAACACGTAGGATTTATAGGTTTGGAAACTTGTTCTTTTCAAAATCATTCCACATATTTTCAGAAATATCTTCATCATGGGATTTGCATTATTCTTTATGACACATCTCTACTTTCCAGTTAATTTTTAATTCATAGAAACATGCCTCCTTTAGCCCCAAACACATTTAGACTATACCCAATTCCACGTATTTAGAAGCAATCTTCCCATCCCGCTGTGCTAACCTGTGGCAGCTTTAATTTCTTTTATTTACCACAGATGACTAACTTTAGAGGCTCAGGTAATTATGATCACAAAAGTCCATCATGTAAAATTTACTTTGTCTTTCGCATATCCGAGGATGAATCGAGAAGGTAGTATGAGTCTTAAGGTAGATGAGATCTGGGCACATTTTAATTGAGGAAGGTATGAGTCTTAAGGTAGATGGAGATCTGGGCACATTTTAATTGAAAATACATATACGCGAGTTCCAGAACTACCAACTTTTGTTATTAAAGACCACCATTTCTTATTTAAGTGGGCAATGTCAAGTGAAGACCTCTTACAATAGAAATATGATTTGTTTGGTCAAATGCGGTTGATATTTATGGAACGTACGATGTGTATAGATCCTCGGAAGAAAAAAAAATAACTATAGAAGGGTCAGAGCTAAAAATGAAATGTTCAATTCTATTTAGAATCTGCATTTACCATGCAGATGGATAATTTGCCCTGTAGATGATGAAAGAAGGCTACTTTTTGACCTGAAGAAGCCCAATATGGCAAATTTATAATGAGCTACAGTTTTGAGGCATGCGGAAAATGAATGTCTATGCATCTCATACTATCCACGGATATTACTAAAGTAAGGTTCCAGTTAAGAGATTATTACTTTTCTGCTTTTAAATTTTGAAAGAATCACTGAGATGAAGTTTTAGGCTTACTATCCAGGAACAGAGGGACAGAAATACTTTAAATGACTTCAGTAGAGTAAAGGTTATGCTTTCCTACAGCAGAAATGAGATTGATTTACTGTGTCCTTTCATTACTTTACAAAGATTTAAAAGAGACCACTCTTGTAGCAGCAGGTTCTAAATGCATTTGGTTTAAAGCACTCAATGATGAATGAAAAGGAAAATCAAGGGGTACATGAAATAAAGGTAATCAATCATTTTATATTAGCTAGGAGAAATTCAAAATTAGAAAGGCAATGGATTTAGTCTGAGAGAGTTCTTTTAAACATTCCCCATAGCCTTTAATATACATGACCCCTTAAGAATAAATATTGTCACCAGGTACATTCTTCAGTTTATTGGCGGCCTCTTTATAAAGATTTATCCTTTTAGGTTATGAAAAGTATTGATGTGCATTGTGCAATGCTATTTTTTTCTCACAAAAGAACTTTAATATAGCCTACATAAATTAGGGTTTAACAATAAATTTAAGATTGTTGAATAATTTTGACTATCTTATAAATAATCTTTCCACAAAATGACAATAAAGGAGACCTTTCAATATAGTCGTTTCAAACACACAGGGATACTGGCATTCTTAAACTGAGATGGCAAATATTAAAATTAACCCAATATTCCACTTGTAAGAGTAATACATCCATATTGGCAAATCTGAATACTAGAAGCATAAAAGCATATACTTTTGTACCCATTAACTTGGTACACATACAGCTGTTGTTAGTAATGCTATACCTCAGTGCTCCTTAAAATGGTTATTACTGATTAATGTCGGTTGCTAACTGCCTTGAAATACTCGTGTTTTTTTTTCCTGACACGAGAATTTCACCTATCATTGTAAATATGATATCTCATTTGAATCCAAAAAATAATCCGTAATCATGAAGACTATTTCAGAAATATTCACGTAAACGAGTTGATCATTTGCCCTGACAAACAATCCTCTAATTATAATCATCAGCTCATGCCAGCTGATCAGGACTTGAATTTTTCCTTTATCTCCTAACATAATCCTGTGTGTCGCGTTGTTCAGGGTCTGGAACTAGACTGTCTTTGGGATGATTGGCTTCGTTCCTGCGTTCACTGTTGGCTTGGGGAGGTCTTAAAAGCAGACATCAACTGGAGTTTCATTTTTCTTTGACTTTTCTATGGGAAGGTGGTGTGGTGGCTTGAGGAACCCCTGGGTCCTGCTTTGGCAAACTGAACTCTTTGGTCTTTCCTGAGAAATGTCTTTTTATGATTTGGACCTTTTTCAGAAGTGTCCAGGATCTCCACGCTGACTTAACTTCACAGAAGCTTAGTAAAATGCAGTGTTTCTCTTCCTCGTACTGCGAACACACTGTGCACGTTCCCTGTGATAGGCAGTGAGGGGACCCACATGTCCCAAGTTTTGTAGCTGAGAGAATGGGAACTACATGGCAGAGCGTTGGACTTCCCAGAAATTATTTTATAATCCACGCTAACAATTTTAGTATGAGTGGCGAACAGGAGGCGGCTTGCTCGAATTAGCACCAATACCTTATCTGGTCAACCTCATAATGAATCTGTTAAAATTGTAGGCCTTCTTTCTTTGCTCTTATTGGAAGTTGCGTGATAAAAGAGGGTCTAGTCAACTTGCTTTTCACCATTGTATTTGAGTGCAAGGTTATAATAAAAATATGAACCTTCACTGTTACACGTTAGTACAACATATAAAAAAAATCTCACTGCAAGTGGGAAATAAAAGTTTGTAGCTAAGAAGCTTCTTGTTCAGAAGTAAAAGATTACTAATCGAACCAGGTATTGAAAAGCATATGAACCTGGTACAGATTTGCGGTTTTTGATGCCATAAGTGGGAGGTCACTTTTGCCTTCCGAAAGGGAGACGACAACGTCACACAAGCTCTAGTTTATAAGATGTAAGACTTATTTTCATAGTCTCAAAATTATAATCTCCTGATTATATGTACACTACTTATTATTAGAGCTCATGAATGAATGGCCTGATCAGCTCAGGTCCCTGCATTATGTACACAACTGCATGGATTTTATCGGTGCCTGAGCTTCAGCATGTTACATCTCTTGCATGCTATCATTTCCATTTCAATCACTGGGCTACCTTATATCAAAATATTTTCAACGCTTTCCCTGGTATAATTTTCAAACTGGAATTTGGAAGTGCTTTTCATTACGCTGAAAATTTCCGTTGCACCAAATGGCCTTCCTAAGAAATTGCCTCTGTAGGAATTTTTTTTTTTTTAATTAAGATATTAATTGAAATTTCTTTGCAACGTTTGTCCTGGCAAATGGCAAAGCCAAAGCTAGGTACCTTGAGACCACTGGAAAGGTAGTCTTTTATTAGAGGCAAGCAATGGAAAGGACACTAGCAGACTATCAACAAACTTTTCAATAAAGTCAGGAAGCAGGCTATCAACAACTTGTGGCTGTTCTTATTGTGTCTGTTATCATAATTGACAGCTTGACGTAAAACCCTATCACATGACTTCTGGGTAGGTATGTAAATGGATAAGAGGTCACTCTTCACATATGCTAGCTGGAAAGGAAACACATTTAAAGGAAGTTTCAGTCAAAATAACGGCTATGCAAATGTTTAGCCTTTTGGCTAGTTCTTATGCTTTTAAAAAAAACCTCCCGTGGTCTGCTTTATCATGCCTTCATTTATTTATTCACTCACTTTCAGTATTTATCAAATTCTAGATAAAGTAATTAATGTAAAAATAAAATTATGTTTACCGTAGCCTTACATCTCGATCAACAAGATCACAAGGGAAAAATTATCTTGTCCTCTGAAAATATTTACTTTAAAAGATCCAAGTTGAATCAAGGAAGTAGAGGAGATTCTGAAGGTTATAATTATCGCCATTTTAGCCTTAAATATTCTTGGTGGGGTGGGGGGCACATGAAGCATAGGGTAGGAAAAGAACAGTGGTAAGCAAATCAGTATCTTTGGTGAGAACCAGGGATTAGGAGTCCGGAGGTTTGGCTGTAGTGTTGACACAAACAGGGCATGTCTGATCTTGGACGAGTCCATAAACTTGACTGTCCTGTATCTTTATCTTGGAAAGGAAAATGAAGGGGTTGAACTTCACAATCTCTGAGTTCCCTTGAAACCTTACATTTTACAAGTTAAACTAGTCTCCACGTGAAAAAAAAGAGAAACCTCTTCATTTGCTAATACTTAGGATTTATGGTCAGTTACGTTTATGTAGTTCATGGGATATGCACACCCATTTAATGTAATTCTACTGCGCTAGCTAAATTAAATATCAAGAAGCATGGGTTCCAGAAATTGACATTAGAAGTAACTTTAAGGTACCAGGATGATCTTGAATCTCTTTTTTTTAAAAAATGTGTTATATGTTTTACATATAACAATTTTATTCTGAACGTTCTGCTTGTTCATTTAGAGGCCATTTTATTTGCTCCATGGTGAGTAATTAATAAAAGCAATAAAATAAAACTCTACTAATCTGAGAGTTAGAGGACAGTTTGAACATTGGATTGTTTATCTTTTAAGCATCCCCTCAAAAGCACCTTTACCCCCAAAAGTCTGTTTCCTTGAGGCTATCTGTAGAAATGAAAACAAAAACAAAACAAAACAAAAAAACCCTAAGAACGTAAAACACACCTTTCAAGATATTCCCTTGAGGGTCACTGTAAACTTAAAAAAAAAAAAGTGAGAAGGTAAATTTGCCTGTGTTGATTATTCTGTTTACAGTTTAATGGTTTATTGGTTCAACTGAGAGCTGTTGTCATCATGAGGGACTGTTAGTACATCGGCCTGTTTGCTGAGTCTAGCAAAATAGAACGTTTTGCTTACCTTCTTTCTTTTGTTCCCAAAGCTAATTACTAAGCATTTAACAAAAGCCCCTGTTAATAACAATGGAGGGCCCTCATTTGAATAAACAAAATCTTAACTCTGAAATCACAAGCAATATTGATTCTTTATAGCTGTCAGCTACCTATGACTAATGTGGGTACAGCGTAGGAAAGGATAATGACCCAACTCTTAGGTGTTTTTTTCTTATGTAGATTTTTGAGGGAAACTGCTTGAACCCATCCTTGTAGGCAAGGAACAAGGTTCTCATTCCAGAGTCTTGAGAGAATGCCATTCTAAGAACATAGGCAGGAAAACTTGACCTTCACTTCTTCCTTACTTGTTACGTAGGTAACCCTTTACTCATAGCTTTCCTGGAGGACAATCTTACTTCCTTACTTCACCTTTTGCTTGCTCTTGGAATTCTGGGCATAATTGTTTTAATGTAAATTTTACCTCAGTTTTCTAGACAGTCTAATTTCATTGTGATAGATGCATAAAATTAAAGGATTAAAATTATTTATGGGAGTGTGCATTTCTATAAGGATATGCATATGCTCAGGTCTGTTAAAGACTATAATGTTACAAAAATAGGAATTGCTCTCCACCTCCATTCAAACACACAACTCTTACAGACTAAATATTTGAACTAATCTGTACCTAGTGTTTTCTATTTGATTACTATTGGAGGAAACAAGTAATTTCCTTTTTTTTTTTTTTTTTTGACGAAAATACTTGGAAAAACCATTACAGTGTTATTGAACCCTATGTACTACTTGAAATTAAAGTCTTCAAATTTATTTAAAGAGAATTGATAGCTACATTATATAACAGTGACTCTTTCACATGACAGAAATTGAGGAATCATCACCCCAACCTCAAATAACACTATCACCTGTTATTGTAAATTTATTTAGAATATAATGTAACGAGTTTTTGCTGTTGGGAATAGTGACTTATACTAAGAACATTTAACATGCCCCCAAAAGAAGCGTAATACACCTAGTGTTAACTTTTTATCCCCGAGATTCTATTCAAAATTTGCTGAGTCAGAACTATCTTCCTCAAACAGAGTCTTAGTAATTGATCTTATTAGGAATAAGAGTGAAGAGTGATTTCTAGTTTAATTATTCAGTTGTTTCCCCTGCCACACCATCACCTTTAAAATTAAAATTTCACTTCGTCAGGAAGTTCATTAATTCAAAGATGCTTTATGTAAAAGAAGGTTAATTAATAAATTAAAAAAACATAAAGAGTGAGGGTCTTGCTTAAGTGACCTGGTTTAAGTAATTTATAACACATAAGCATGTATAAACAGGTCTCCTCAGAAATTTTTGGAAATGTTGATAATGCTACCCCACAATCTAAAGAACTAATAATAAATAAATCTAATTTATATTTGTCGTTCTCAGTAACCGAGAGGAAATTAATTTAATACTAATTAATATCCTGCCAATTTTTTTGGCATCTAAATTATTGCTAACTACTATGTCTAGTGATTGTTTTGTATGTATTTCATCATATTTTCTGTTTTGAAAAAAAATTAACCCTATTGAATTTATCTTACGTATGGATGAAAGTAAATAGCTATGGTCAGGTTTAACCCCTTTGGGACTACTTTTAGGAAAGAAAAGCCCCCAAACACATTGATTTTAAATGTTACAAATGTGGCCAAAGATAGCCCCCTTGACATTTGTTAGGGTGGTAAACAAACAAATAAAACATTAGCAACACAAACAACAAAAAACTAAGCAGTTTACAAACACATCCTTCCAAAGAGACACAGTGTTCCTGTCATTGCTTGTGAGACAAGTCAGTTAATCAGTGAGTAATATTTAGGTTCTCCTGGCGTCATAAAAGCATCTTTTTCTGAAGATTTCTGCAACCTAGGCTGCGAGCCCCACAGAAACTCACCTGAAGTTAGCAGAATTATCATGAGCTCTGCCTGAATATACTCCTCCATTCTTGAGAATGTTTAATTGACTAAAAACTAGGAATTTCACTGACTAGAGTAGAATCAATAAGTGGTCCCTAAGGTAATCTTGACACAAAGTCAAGGGTTTTTTTTTTTTTTAGCTGTTTTTAGATCTTTTTCATAGTACTGCTTTAAGAAAATGCATTTTGAAAGAGACAATAGGCTTACTGTTACTGTAAAAAAACAGATTGCCCCATCACACTGCATTTCTGATTAGATGATTCATGTTGAGCACTTAAAAAAAAAATCTTGCCATAAAGTTTGTTATCTGGTTTTAAGACTAATCAAGCATACATTTTCTCTATTATGCAAGTATTATGGTCCATTTTAAGAATATTTTTCATTCTAATTTAATTTCTTTACCGGTTTATGGCTCCTTTATGAGTACATTGTGAGAAGAATCCGCACATCCTATCAATCTGTTTGCCTGGCCATCTATCTACCGACCTACCGACCTACCTACCTACCTACTTATCTTAAGGGAATTTTTTCAGTTCTTTATAAAATTGCTTTCACCTAAAATATGAATATAATGAAAACATGTGTTTTGGAAATTTTAGATGGTATATTTGGAGACTCATAGACCTGTAGAAAAGGGTGCTAAACAATTATTCTAAAACTCCAGAATCACTATTACTCACAATGTGTAGAACCTCATTGGTCTAACAGGAACAGTAAAGGCTCTTAATAGCCATTTTTTTAAGCCATAGCATTATCAGAAAGGATTACAATAATTTATCAGGAGTTTAAAAGCACTTTGGCTGCAATCATCACCTTGTAGAAATCCTCACTGAAACACAGCAAACAAGGTGCAGTGGGTTGCTCTGAATAAGACATCTTTTCAATGCAAGATGCAGTTAATTCACAGCAAGGCTATCTAACGATACAAACCATGATTTTCTAGTGGGGTTTCCCCCCCGGCCAAAGCCAGATAAGTTTACTTTCATAGGCATACAAATAAGCAATATATCTTTTCAATAAATCTGCTAGCACCGTAGGGCAGCTGTGAACCAAACAGAGCTGGATAGGGTTACTCGAACCCTCTTCCGAAGGGCAGAGCTGATGATTCCAAGATCTGGGAAGAATTTGTTTCAGCTTGTACTCAGTGCATTCCTGGCTCTATTCAGATGTGGTAAAGTATTTTAAATGCCATTACTCTGAGTTTAAAATCAAAGTAGAAATCCTCATCAACTCCTTCTAAACAGTGCCACTTTGACTGCAGCAAAATTAGGAAACATCTAGAAGGGAATACCTTGATGCTTCTAAACATAAGCTAGGGAGAATGTATAAGGTGGGACCTTTACTCCTCTAAACTGCATGTCTTCTGTGTTTTGCAAACTGCATGCTTAAAGTTATTGATTATTTTACTCAGTGCGGATTATTTGGTATGTTGCATAAAAAAAGCTTTTTTTTTGTTTTCTTCCTAAAATATATCTCTCTATTGAATATTAACGTTTGCTTTTATTTCAGCTCAACTTGTACTCTAATAATGGCTAATTGTTATGTTCTAAGCACTCGTTTCTCTTGTATGCTTTAATTAATAGAGTGGCCTATTGCAGTAGAGTTTTCTAAAAAGAGTGTCTAGGAATTTTGCTTTGCAGAGTAAGGTTTTTCTTTTGCTTTTGTTTTTGTTTTTGTTTTCCTTTAAGCTGCCTCTTGGGAAAGTAAGGTTAATGCCATGTACAGTACTGGTTTGCATGTATTCATTTAAATACTAAAAACTGTAGAACTGCTCGATCCATATCTGACTGCTAGGTTTCAATTGACAGCTGAGGATTTGTGACTGGACCATGAATCAAAACGGCAGGCATTTATACCCCAGTACCAGTGAGGATACATTGGGAATTACTTGGCAAAGGTAACATTTTAATTATTTCCAACCCTACACTTACACCTAAAAGTTACATGAGCTATAGTGTTTGTTTTTAACCAGCTTTACAGAAAATATATGTTAAACATGTAGTTGTCTGGGCTATCCCACCGCTCTTTCCCTACTCTCCTCCTGTATTTCTTTTGTCAATGCAACTTCAAATTAATTTGGGACTATAACATCTGCTCACTGATCATTGGAATTTCCAACTGCTGTCAAATGTTTTCAACAATTTATAATTTGGGGAGGGGGCGGGGAGAAGATTTGACACCTAACATTTCAGGACCTAAAAAAAATGAAATCATAGTTTGAGGGAAGATTTCTCAGCTATTTGAGGTCTAATAAAGCATTGGGTTTTTCACATTATGGGTTCTTCTCATTTCAGCTCTTTCCTCTACTGCTAACTTTAAGCCATTTTACTAGTCAGTTATCCCCCTGTTGGAGGGGAAAAGCTAGAAGAAAATTTCCAAATTAGTTGACTTAACTGTTATCAGCGGCGTTCGTTAATGTTGGAGTCAGACGATTGTTGAAATCAACAGCTAAAGAAGGAATTTGGTTTAAATGAAGTTTTTAACCTCTGTTCATTGATATGAATCATTGAGAACTGAATTTGTTTGGTTGGCTGAGGAAATGATCCTAAAACTAGTTTCATCTTCAAAATTAGTTTCGATACTATCTCGTGTATTGGTTTTGGAAGGTAGTGCTGAGTCAGCTTCTTATGT
This sequence comes from Neofelis nebulosa, assembly GCF_028018385.1. Classification (NCBI taxonomy): domain Eukaryota; kingdom Metazoa; phylum Chordata; class Mammalia; order Carnivora; family Felidae; genus Neofelis; species Neofelis nebulosa. Next base: position 55,485,830 of record NC_080793.1, read on the forward strand.
ATTATGTTAATAAAGAACGAATTGTGTCAAATTGGCAAATTAAATAATTAAAATTCGTGGTATAATCATGTGTAATAAGAGGTAAAAATTTCTAGAAGAGCGTGAGGGAGTCCCATAAGGAGTTCACCAAATGCAGAGCCAACATAATTTTCCAACACTGCTATGAGTTTGATGCTGTATCGTAAAAGTACGTACTCAAAAATCAGCTGTAAGTGGACTGCCGAACCCCATTTCACGTGACAGAAGCTGCTGAAAAGGAGAATTTAAAAGAATGGAATTTACAGAACGTCCACTTTTCCTCTGGTGAAAACCAAGACAGCTAGTTGGATTCAGTTTTTAAAACTTCATGAGTTTTTATTAATGCATTTCCTAAAATGAATACGATATGACTTTTCCTCTTCTTAAAGATTGGTATACATCCACTTTAAAAGGTATTCATTTTTACGTATTTTCATTTTTTTCCCCAAGAAGCTTATATAATCCCTCCATTTGGAAAAAAAATACAATATATACTTATAAAAAAGAAATTAAGCACAAGGAGAACATATTGTTTAAATAGTCTTAAAAAGAATATGAATTAAATCCCATGAAAATGTCTTATTTAAATAGTCTTAATTGGTTTTAAATTAATTTAATCGGATTTGATAACACCATGTTTGGATTTAATTTTACTACATAACTTTCTCATAGTCCATGTTCTCCATGTCAGTGAGCATAAAAACCATGTCTGTGTACAAATGTTACCGTATTTATAAGAATTGCAAGTCAGATGGAGTGTACTCATGTTTTTAAATGTGGCTATACCTGTGTGAACCTCTAAATCTATGATTACTGATTGACATTTACTTATCTAAAATAGGATAGTACCTTTATAAAGTACATGAAAGCCAAATAAAGGTATCGGTTATTGGTTATTTGACATATAACTGCACCGGGTTCCTAGTAATGTTTTGAATGAAAAATTGACATCCCAGAAAAGGAAAAGGTGAGTGGACAATGAATCACCCTATGTATCAGAGTGGATTAATACAATGACTAAACCCAGTTTAGGAGACCATTGTTCATGTTACAGAACCCCTTCTTGTTGAAAAATTGGTGTGGTAATCAGCTTCAAGTTATAAGAAGTCAGAAAGAAATTTAGAATTCATTTTGTTAAGATTTTTTTCTTCCCCCCTCAAAGATAGTATTTTTTTTTTGGTTAATTGATATGATATATAGACTGGCTTTAATCCTTCAAAGAGCTTTAAAAAGGTAGCTTTCGGCTTGTTCCCTTTTTATCGTGATTCAGAAGGCCCATAATTGATAATGGCAGGCATCACGTTTGTACATTCAACAGGTGTTTATTGAATCTCTATGGTACACTGTCCCAAAGGCTGTGTGACTGATTCAGGTGCTCACAGTTCTTAGAACTTAAGTGTTATACAGTTTACAATAAATATACTCAAATAAGACGGCAATTTGCTTTGCTCTGTTATAGTTTCTTCTTTTTTTAAATAGGCTTAAGTAGAGTCCATATTTGATAATACAGATAAGCCATGTCTGTGGCACAACACGTTCTTAATTCATTCATGGTTTATAGTTTGTACTCTGTGGTCACTTATGAAAAAAATTTTTTAGAAAGGATATCGAAAAAGGAAATCAGAAACTTCTGCAATATTACTACTACTTTTAAGGGGATAACAGACATCTAAACTCATCGAGGCACTGCTACAACTTTAAAATGATCTGATTAAATAGAAAATATCTGAGGAATGTAGAGCAGTTCAACCAGAGAATTAAATAATTTGCCTTTGTCATAATGGCATAAAGAAAATATCAGGTTATTTTTGCTGTGGCTGTTGATTTTTGGTTTTAACACAAGGCGATCCCTGGAGACTCTATACTAGAAAAGGACAAAGCAAAGAAGGTGTTTTGGTTTTGCTTTGTGTTTGGCCTTTGCTTTGTTTTATTTTGTTGTGATTGTTGTTTGTCGCCATTACTTTCTTGGTCCCACCACTCCTCCACAGTGGCCTCCTTTTCTGCTTTACATGAATCCTCCCCTGGAGGTGTTTCCATGTCAAAGGCAGCTCCTTTTGCACGACTGAAAATGGCAGTGAGGCGAGAGCCGAGAGCCCTGCACGTGTAATCCAAGCTGAAAGATTTCCCCTATCCTCCTCCCTCCTTGTCCTGCCCCCAACCCCATGTATAAACATTCCCTTAGGAACCAAAGCGACTCAATCGGAAAGTTTTCACAGACTTATTAGGTTGCTACCCTGAAGGTGTTTTGTTGTTTTGACCTTAGCATTTTGTGAAGTGTGTGTGTGTGTGTGTGTGTGTGTGTGTGTTGCTTGCACCTTGAAAATGTGAATTTTTTCTGTCTAACCCAAAGGTCAGGTACTGCAGTTAACCCAGAGTGAAGTTTGTTGGTGAAGGACTCATTTCTTGAGTCAGGAGGGGCTCAGCTCTTGGGAGGGTAATAGGTGAGGAGTTGCTTAAGCTGTTCATAAGAGTCCTGTCGTGTCTGTGCTTTGTCCTCCGATGTGGACAAATGACACTGTTGCATATGTGAGTTATGTGGGTATAAACAAATACAGCAGTTAACTCCCTAACTGGCTTGCTTTCTTGAGACTATAGCCAGAGCATGCCTTGTACTATCAAGTATGAAAGAGCAATGTAATTGAATGAAAAAGAAAGCTGAAGGACAATCCAAGAATAATATAAACAGAAGTTATTTTAAAACATTGGAGGGAGTGCTTTATGCAAAAGAGAAACTGGATTTATTGTTTCATTCCCTCTTCTTTCCCTTCACCCCTTTCAAGAGAAGCAAAGCCACAAGTGAGTGGCTGTATGTGTCTGATGGCTTATATAAACATAGAAGAAGCCTTCAGATGGCTAAAATAAACATGCGCGTGTTACTGAAGGATATGTTTACACAAACCATTTGCTCAGCCTCTGAAATAATGAATAAATGAAGATTTCACTGAAATAATTGGAAGGATTTTTGTGTCTCTGCTGATGCCATAATTGAATGGCACCAAAGAGACTTTTATCAGCTCTTTTCCATGTTACATGTGTTAGCAGCTCCTTTCTGTGAGTTGAATACTTCATTCTGTAGTTACTTTACACATGTTTTGGTAAGAAATTGTCGTTTATTACTGCAATTCTAGGGAGTTGTTTGATTTCCCAGGAGAAATTTGGCAGCCAGTAAAGATTATTTGGATCTGGTTGGTCAGGAGAGGGGAGGGGGGCAAAAGGAAGGGGTAGGAGCATTCACTTCATACATAGAATCCTATTTGCATAACACTGTCCTCAACCATTTACCACTTCCCTTGCTTTGCCCATAAGATGGTCTTTGCAAAATATATGTCCTCAGTGATATAAGAACAAAAATAATCTTCAGTATTGGGTTGCAAACCATATGTTTGTGTGTAATGTATGTGTGTGTGTGTGTGTGCACGTACACGTGTGGATCATACGTGTGCATACACGCATTCATGTGCGTGTGTGTGCGCACACACCTACACATGTGGCACATGTATGATGAGGAAACACAGCGAGTTTCCTGGTGTTTCCTGTCCGCAGGTAGTATTAAGAGTTAACTCTTATTTCAACATTACACTTAGACCATCCCTACAAATTCACTAGGTTAGCATTTCCTGCTTTCAGTTTGTTATCTTGACACATAACTACGGCACAACAGCTGGGTTGTTCCTGGAGTTCCTGGGGGGAGCTTTATTCTCAGAGTGCTGAATTTCCTTTTCAGCTGTCAGCTCTAAAGTGTGTTCAAAATGTTCAACTTTTTACACACCATTCTGGGCCCCTAGCACCACTCTGGGACTATGATAGAAGTGCTGATCAGGTAGATGCATGGAAGGATCTTTGGTTCAAGGAGGAGGATTGCAAAAGCCAAAAATGCACATGCTCACCGTTTGGTACTGGAGCTGCTAGCTAGTGTTGTTCCTCGTATTTGAATCACTCCATTCTCATCAAAAATTATTTGCACCTGTTATGGAATAAAAAATGTTACCGTCCTCAAACACTCCCTGGATCCAGTGTTCACACACACACACACACACACACACAGTATCAGTGATCTGGCTGTTGGAAAATACATTGGGGTTCGCAGTAGTTTTGCCTAACTTTCTCCGTTTATAAAGAAAGATTTGCACAACACAACATTTCCTTTTTATCTAGGAAACTCTTCAGAACACTTCCTAAGAAATTAATTGTATTCCAGCCAGACTTGCATGCTGCCATCCCACAGGAAATGGGTCAGCAATCCATTAAGATGCCATTAGATAATCTAATTTGGAACTTAATCTCTAAATTAACCATGCTCCATACTTGAAGCATACTTGAGAGAAAGAAAAAAGTTTACGTTTGAATCGATAGGGGAGCCGAAGCGTGAAGAAGGCTGTTTGTTTTTTCTGTAGCTGTGGTCACGTCTCAAGCCGTCTGGTAACCAGGAGAAACCAGACATGATGTAATTCCAGATTGAACTTGAACTTCAGGGACTTAGGAGAGGGGAACAATGGACCATAGGAATCAATAATGTCCATTTTCCACATGATTATGTTTGGAGCTTTAAGTTAACCTTTATGGGAGAAGCAGCGGGATCTGCAGTGTGACCAAAATGAGATGATCCAGAGACAAGATGTTAGAGGAAAGAAAACAACTTTTTCCGTGATATTTTCTGAGCAGCACTGCGGATTCCAGCAGGATTAGAAAAGTTCCCGCTCTGCAGTAAACCGGTGGCCTGTTCAGAGCACTCTTTGTTCGCTTAGGTAGGACAAACTTAATCTTATGTTTCCTGTCAGATGATTTTTGGCTGCACTACGGGAGAGGGCGGAGCGTGATTCAGAAAATTCTCAAACGTAAACCTTGCCGCTTAACCCTTTGCAACGAAAGAAGGACATTTGAACACCTCCTTTATTTGAAGATGTTTTAGGGAAAGTGCCAGATTTACATATGCATTACTTCCGTCAGGAGTCAGCTCCTCTGGCAGCCAACACCCCTTTTAGGAGCTGACCTTTTGGTTTTCGTGTTTGCGAGTGCTGTTAGTAGGTATATCGTGAATTTTTTTAGTCATATTTACTTAGATAACAAAGCATATGAATGAGTAAATATACTACTAAACATACGAGAAAAGAAAAGGCAAAAAAGCCTGTTTAAGTCCCAGAAATCGAAGACCGCAAATTTTGAAGATTTGGAAATTTGCAGAAAGTGACAGTGACTCCCTCCTTTCTTAATTTCTGTTTTACATGAAGGAAGATTGTCGTTGTTGTTGTTGTTGTTTTGTTTTTGCACGTGTGATTCTCTCTGCACATATATTGCCAGGCATAATATAAAAAATGTGTTCAGTTCCTTAATCGGTTGTGGTTTTATGATTCAGAATTCTGATCCAAAGAAATTCTGTTATTTAGAGGTGAAATTACACAAGTTACACTGATTTTTGCTTTTACATGAAAATCCCTTGGGAAAGAACAGGCTTTTGCTCTTGTGTAAAACTTAACATTTCTTTTTAATTTAGTATGCCTTGGGTGATTTTCTCTAGTGAAAGGCACTATTTGGGAGCATTATTTTTGCAGAGAATTTTGTCTGCTGTTGGAGACTCACATATGCTAATCAGGGGAGCAGGCGCACTGGTAACAATAGCATTGAAAGGAACCCAGGGATAGAGAGGAATACAGACCAGAGAAAGGATGGAAATCCACATGTCGGGTTCTCTGCTGTGGTAAGGTCTGTGGGAGGAGCTCAAATAACCACTGGGAGCCTGATCATGCTAGATTTTTTAATTGGCTGAAACCTCCCACAGCCACATAAAACGTTACGGATGTGTGCATGCGTGTACTGTGATTTATTTACAATTAGCCACCTTTGTGGGAATTCTCTATCTTTCGTTTTCAGTTCTAAGACATGAAAAATCTCAAACGTAATTCTTTTAAAAAATCAACTTAATTCGGCCTATTTAGGGGACCTGTATTTTCCTTATGTCTGAAGTACACATTTTAAGGAAATAAGTTTTTACTATTTTTAAGGATATAGGTTGCCTTGTTGAAGGGTCTTCTAGGATTTTGTAAAAGCTTTTTGCTAAAAGAGTCTAGTAATTATAACGACCACATTTCATATTTAGCTGCAGTAAATGTGCCCTGTTTATTTAGTCGCCCTGTGCTCTTCCTTAGATAAACTATTTCACTGGCATAAGCCATTATTTCACTTAGAAAATGCTGATACCCACGCATGGCAAAGTCAGCATTCAATGCAGCGTGCTCTAATAACAAAACACATCTGAAACAATTGAATATAAATTAATGAGCTTTGATGGCCTACCGTTTTGATATGTTATTTCCAAAATCGTTGGTCCCCAAAGAGTAGCCATAAAGAAGGCTATTTACCTACTTAGTTAAGAAAGAAATCCGTTTCTTTTTCATTACTATGAAGTGGTATTGCTTGCAGTTAGAATAATTCCATGAGCCACCTGCAGTTTATGATATTTGGTGTTTCCCAGAGAGCCCACAAGAGTACTTTGCAGTTCAGGTAAGAGCCGGCCAGGGAGCTTTCTGATACAGATTATTACAAATAGTAATAATCATTAGAAATCATCTTGCATGCAAATAGGATCATTTGGATAGCAATAATGATCCTTAAAAACGGGAGAAATAAATCGAAGGAACCCAAGACCTGTGTAAAGCACTTTGTATATTTTACTTCTAGTTTAGCCTCATCTGAGGTGGAACTCGACAAGCGGATTAGACATCGAGCCACATCTGCACATACAGGAACAACGGCAAATATTGTGTTCAGCTGAAAAGCATCTGGCATTGGATAAATCAAATACAGTGATTTCTGTTAAAATTTGGACTCAAGAGCCATCCTTCCCTGGGAGTTTCAGTGTTCTAAATGATACGGACCTTAATTCAGAGAATCTCTTATATAATTTAGGGATAATATAAGTTCTTGCCCAGTTGATAAAAGTAAAGTTTGCTTCACAAAAGAGGGAAATGAGGTAAAGTGTAATGGGTAAGAATGCAGACCCCAGAACCACACTGCTGGAGTTCAAATCCTGGCTTCTGTAACTTAACAGCAGCATGACTTGGGGAAGGCACAACTTCCTAGCTCCGGTGCCCTCATCAGTCAAATCAGAATTCAACTGGTACTTTTCTCATCGATTGATTGTGAGGATTGAAAATTCATAGAACAGTGCCTGGCAAAAAAATGCACACAACGTAAGTGCTAGCAACTAGTGTATTTACTAAGTACCATTTTTTGGTCCTAATACCTTAATGAGTTTATAAATACATTCTTACTATGTAATAACATATAATAATTCTTATATGTATAGGTTCTTAAATACTACCCATATATTCCTCCAACTGGTGTGACCTAGCATGTTTTCCTAAGACATCATCCATAGCATTTGTATCGTGTTGAAGTGAGCCGCCAATCCAAACGCATTCCTGCACAACTCGGGATAGCAAGGCTTTTCTAACTTAAGGAATACTTCCTTAACCGGCCCGTGATTGGTCTTTCCAGGTGGATTTTAGCCGTTGCCAGGGGAAATTGTTGTGCATTTTGGGAGAGAGATCCCAGTAGAGATGTGTTACTTATCGTAGCGATGAAATTAGGAATGTTTAGCTACGGAAGTAAAAATCTTTTCTTTTTGGAGGTACCTAAAACAGGTGCAGAGGAATTAAAGGCAAATCCTCCTTTTAAATTAAGGTAGTTATTTTATTTACTTTCTGTGCTTTTTGCACCATTGCTCATTGTTACTTCTATCTATAAGGAATGTAGCTCCTAGGAGAGTTGAGGTATTCCTGAATATATAAAATCCTTTGTGCTTCATTCTTGTATTTTTTATGCTTGTTGAAAAAGAAGCATACTCACTATCTTTGAAGTAAATATAGCAGTCTTAGGATTAAATCAGTGTGTGAACTCTGAATGGGCAATGTTATTATTCCCCTAAAAAGTATTAGTGTGCTGGATATTTTCACATTTTATAACACGCTTGCCAAATGGGTTACCCAACTCACTACCAGACAAACACAGACTAGTAATAAATGAAGTTTGTCATTCTGATAGCTCTTATTTCAAGCCATAGTTGAAGTGAAGCCTTTGACTTTGTTTGGTTCCTTACCCAACTTATTACTCCATATATGTTTACTTGGCACTCCATGGTTCTTGGGTGGTTACTGAGGTAAAAGCCAAGGGCCCAATTCTTTTTGGCCGAGAAGACACAGTTTGCATAATTTTAGACAGCACAACCATCCAATGTTGATTTGCCCAGAGCAGTTTTCTCTCTTTCTTTCATTAAATGGCATAGAGTCTATTTACTACTTGTACATACAAAGACCGACTCCTTTATCCAATTTATCCAAGGATATGAAATATACAAATAGTGTATCATTTTTAAAAGGAAGAAATGGGTATCTTCTTACCCCCATAGTCCTCACCATAAGGTCACTGTAATACAACTTCAACTGGATTTGTTTTCAGAAGATATATATTGAGTTTCAGAGTTGCTTGATCACCCAGACCAAGCACATATTCTGTGCACAAGTCCGCTGCACCATTTCTTAGGTTGTGATCCAGCTGTGTGGGGCACGGGAAATTCACTGTCTCCTGAAGCAAATGTTGTCTCGAGGAAACTCTGTTCAAAAGTTCTGTCTAATGTAGGGTCAATGTCTGACCTCCCAGGGCAACAGTATAATATAGTGAAATGGCCATGGGAACCAGAACTAATTCACATCCGAGGTCTAGGTGAGTAACTCAGGGCAAGTTAAACCTCAATTTTCTCATCTGTGAAATGGGACAATGGCAATTTCAAGAGTTCACTGAAAAAATTAAGTGAGATAGTGGATGTAGAATACCCAGAATGGCATCTTACTCATAGTAGGGCCTCATCATGGTTGTCTTCTGAAAGTTTCTCCCTTTATGCTAAGTCTTTCCACCTGAACTATACAGAACAAATCTACATTTCTTTCCAACTCAACTGTTGTATCTTCCCTCTCTCCCTTCAGCTGTTCCTCAGATGACATGATTTGGTGAGTTTCTTCATCAAAGAAATGTCACAGAGTTTGTTTCTCTTGAAGAGTGATGCCTAGAAGCAACACAGCGCTACAGAAGTAGTCTGATCAGGATAAAATGGGCTATCACCTTCCATTAATGCATCTCAAGGTCTAAATAACTTGTTTCTTTGCTTCTTCCCTTTTTGAGGCAGCCACATCATGCATTTGGTGAGAATAATGTGAACATACTATCCATGACATCAGACATTTTTTAGAATTTTGATCTAACTTGTATATACCTGTTTTGTGTATAATGAAATACCTCATTATATACGTAGAGTAGAAGTCATTAGGGTGAATCTTCCTTTGTGTTAAGGTACAAAGTATCTTTTTTGCTTTTTTTGTGCCTGCTTTTTTACTTTTTTTCTTTTATTTTTTTAATTTAATTTTATTTTTTAATTTACATCCAGGTTAGTTAGCGCAACGATGACTTCAGGAGTAGATTCCTTAATGCCCCTTACCTGTTTAGCCCATCCCCCCTCCCATGACCCCTCCAGTAACCCTCTGTTTATTCTCCGTATTTAAGAGTCTCTTATGTTTTGTCCCCCTCCTTGTTTTTATATTATTTTTGCTTCCCTTCCCTTAGGTTCATCTGTTTTGTATCTTAAAGTCCTCATATGAGTGAAGTCATATGATATTTGCCTTTCTCTGACTAATTTCGCTTAGCATAATACCCTTTAGTTCCATCTACATAGTTGCAAATGGCAAAATTTCCTTCTTTTTGATTGCCGAGTAGTACTCCGTTGTGTGTGTGTGTGTGTGTGTGTGTGTGTGTATATATATATATATATATATATATATGTGTGTGTGTGTGTGTATATACACACACACACACACACACACACATACACACACACCACATCTTCTTTATCCATTCAGCAGTCGATGGACATTTGGTGTGCCTGGTTTTTTAAAGTACTTTATATTCTTTTCCATTTTTAATGGTATGGCCTTTATATATTTTCTAAAGATGTGTTTTCAGCTTTTAGTTACGCTTACCTTCTGTTTGCCTGAAGAAAAGGTGATTCGGCAACGGAAAATGGAATGAAAACAAAGTCTATGCGTGTTTGAAGATCTATTGGCTGAAGTAGCTTAATTTGACCTTGAATATTTTGAGGTCTTTCAATTATGTTCGCACATCTCTTAATACATAGAGGCACAGATTATTGGATTAGACATAAGATAATTCTCACTCCACTATGGATTAAAACTATTAAGCACTTTACATATAATGAGCTTATATATGGAGATACCTATGAATATGTGTGTTTATTTTATCCATACTGGTGACCATTAGCATGGATTTATACAAGAGGGAGTTAGATATGTAAACAGCGCTATTACATTTTACCTGAAAAACTATGCAATTTGAGGCATTCTCTTTTTGAGCTGAGATGATCCAGATTATCTTGTTTGATTAAGCTTTTTTTTACATTGTTATCATAATCTTTGAATTTGTCTTAACAGACTTTTTTCCCAATAGGACTACCAAAAAGCTCTAAGAAATGTCTGTGCCTTGTAGTTTTGAACCTCACCTATAAATTGGCAATAGGAGACTTGTAAAACTCATATATGAGGTCTGCATAGTGTTAATGTTTGAGATTTATTTTCCCCCAAAGGTTCATAAACAGTATTGACAAATATATTGCACGCTGCAATTTTGACATGGTCATAATGTAAGATGGGAGGTTTGAAAGATTGAAGTAAACATCTAAATTGAATTTGTTAGATATTCTGCAGCTAGAGTCCTGTTAGTCACTAACATCAGTTTGTTTTTATTGAACGTTTTCCAAAGAATAATCCGTGTCTGTTTTTAGAACCTCATAAGAAAGCTCTTGCAAAATAAACCCTGAATTCTTGTCCTTCCTGCCATTAGTGAGACCCAGTTCTCTATGTAAGGAGTCACATCTATTTTCAGTCATTAAAATATACTTTGTATTTCTAAAGAATGCAATCTCTCAATCTCTAAATGACTTTCTAGAGCCCATTTAACTTGGGACTCAATTTTGCGAAGTGATCTGCTTGTTGACATTGTCTTTTACTGTCAAGGATTTTATCGATTTCAGTTAAGTCTTTTTGTTTTTCGTACACGCTTCCCATGTTGGGTTCAAACTAATGGATATATGTTTTTGTAATTTATTTTATTTGCTAAGAAATAATTAGCATCAGCGATAGCCAGACTCTACAAGGATTAATAAGACAAAGTTATTTTCCTTATGGAGCTTACCTTTCAGTCAATAAGATTATCACAGATACGGGTAATTATGATATGAAGTAATAAATGCTATAATTTTACTGTGTAACAAAGTGCAGTGAAAGTACAGTTGAGGGGAAAATAGCTTTCATGATGTATCATATAACATTCTCTCCCAATCAATCTTGCAAAACACAGAAATGGAAGATGTGTGTGGGAAGAGAGAAATATGTGAAAATAATTAAGTCTCTTGGAAAAGGTTTCGATAACAAGTATTCTCATTCTTTCAAATTATGACTTTCCATCAGATCATGAGGACATATCTTTTTAGTTTGAATTATTCCTCCTTTGAATTCTTAGTTGATGATTTCCCCAAGAGTTAATTTTTGTTAATACTAAACGTCTCTAATTTTAAGTTTAGAGATGCCTATTCTCTTTTTGTAGGGGGCCAAATCACAATGTATTCATGCAAGTATGTGATGATGACAAGCCACGCTTTTAAAAAATACATAGTTGGGTGTGATTTGGAACACTTGGGTGATTTGTGTATCCCAAAACTTTATTGATCATCTACCATGTGCTGGTATTATATCAAATGGAGAGCAGAAAGAGGAGAAGGACTTGGCTATGATAAAGCCCATCATCTAATTATAAAATCTCTTGGGCATAAAAGGTCATTGTGAGATGTTTTCTGTTGAAATATCAAATCCAAAATATGCACCTCCGCATGTACCAATAAGACACGTTGTGTATAGAGGTATCACCAGAGTGAAAGAAGTTATACGTATCAGGTTCTTTTTTTTAATCCAAGCATTTGTGTGTGTGTGCGCGCGTGTGTGACAAAATTGTTCCTTCAAGTTAACATCCCATAGAGGTTTTTGTTCCTTTGGTATTCAAATGTGAAAAAATGAGGGTTGAGAGCTGCAATAATCGTATCCATCTCGCCTCATGGTTTCAAAAGTAAAGGCTATTGAATTAAGTTTAGGGGAGCCTGGGTGGCTCAGTTAGTTGTGCGTCTGACTTCGGCTCAGGTCATGATCTCGCAGTTTGTGAGCTCGAGTCCCACGTTGGGCTCTGTGCTGACAGCTCGGAGCCTGGAGCCTGCTTTGGATTCTGTGTCTCCCTCTCTCCCTGCCCCTCCCTTGCTCGCATTCTGTCTCTTTCTCTCTCAAAAATAAAGAAACATTAAAAAAATATTCAATTTAATTGAAAACCTCAAAACAAAGTCTCCAGGTCAGACCCTGACAAAACAGGGTATGCAACCCTCAGTTTGATGTTTTCTTGGTTATTTATGCAGCTGTGAATTAGCTGCCATTCATTCTGAGATGAGTGTTGAAACAAACGGTTGTCTGATTAGGTATACCCCCCAAATGTACAGTGCGTGGTGTTGTTTTGTGATAAGTAGATCTCAGGTTTTATCTTCCTCCATATGATACTCGTTTGATGAAAGATTATGTCAGTAGTAATTCGAGAGCTCTTCTTCAAGCTTCTTTAACTAGCCCGAAATCCAACATAGATGAAATGAGAGTTGGTTGGAGGGGGACGAGGACCTCATCTGCTGGCTACCCCCAGCGCCCCTCCTGCCCACCCCTTCCAGCTCTTCAGACTCAGAGCCACTTGGATGTGGTAATCTTCCTTACTGATGGCGGGGACATTGAGCACCCAGGCCTCTGGTGCCAGCATTTCAAATGACATATTACGTCCTGGCTTCCTTAAAAAATAGATTTTTTCTTATTGTAAGGAAAAAGAAATACCTTTCATTGCAACTTTCAATGATGTTCAGTCGGTAAGCAGGTAAAAAACTGAAAATTGAATTGCTTGTGAACTGAAAGTAAAGCAGGATCAGAGCAAAGTTGGCAAACCCTGTGGGTCACCACTGTGGATTTGCAGCTTTCTTTCTCTTTCTCTTTTTCTTTCTTTCTTTTTTTTTTTCATCGAAGTAGATCAGCTATTTTAGGAATATACTCCGAGTTCAAGAATCGTGTGTTAAGCCCGACTTGAGCTAGTTCTGCCTCACAATTAGTCTTCCCGTTGGGTTGCACCTGGCTGGCTCAGTCGTTGGTGCGTGCGAGTCTTGATCTCGGGGTTGTGGGTTCGAGCCCCATGTTGGGTGTAGAGATTATGTAAAAAAATAGAATAAAATCTTAAAAGAAATTAGTGTAACCTTCCATGAAAGAAATAGACCATGCAGGGTATATACCTATAATATTTACAATTTGGCACACTTATCTCATATTAAACTGTAATATGGAAAAAAGTTATAGTAGTAATTTGATGCCTGTGGAATTTATATTTCTAATATTGCTGTAGATTTTAACGTTGTGTTTTCTCTTTTTCTCTTCCCTCCCTCCTGCTCCTCTCCTGTCAACAGTCCTGGTACCTGGGCTAGCTTGGTTCCTTTCCAAGTATCAAATAGGACACCCATCCTACCGGCAAATGTCCAAAATTACGGTTTGAACATAATCGGAGAACCTTTCCTTCAAGCAGAAACAAGCAACTGAGGGAAAATGAAATACACCAGTAGTTTAAAAAATTAAAAAAAAAAAAAAGGAAAAGAGGAAGACTGGACAAAACTTAAACACAACAAACAAAAAGGGAGAAAGGAAAGAAACTGAAGAAAGAAGATAATAGACCAGCAATTACGGCACTTACAATCACTAATTCCCTTAAGGTTGAAACTGTAATGACATAAAAAAAAAAAAGGGTCGATGATATTTCACTGATGGTAGATCACAGCCCCTGCAACGTAGCCTTTGTTACATGAAGTCCGCTGGGAAATAGATGTTCTGTCTCTATGACAATATATTTTAACTGACTTTCTAGATGCCTTAATATGTGCATGATAAGCTAGTTTTATTGGTTTAGTATTCTTGTTGTTTACGCATGGAATCACTGTTCCTGGTTGTCTCACCGACAAAGGCTAGGAGGCGACATCAGAGGTGCTGGGTGACAGAGCCATGAGCCAGCCATTTTATAAGCACTCTGATTTCTAAAAGTTAAAAAAAAATATATATAAAATCTCTGTAGCCTTTAGTTATCAGTACAGATTTATTAAATTTTGGCCCTTAACCCAGCCTTTTCCAGTGTGTAACCCAGTTTGAAACCTGAAAAAAAAAAAGAAAAAAAAAAGAAAAAAGAAAGAAAAGAAAAAAAAAGAAAAAAAGAAAAAAGGAAAAAAAAAAACAGTTTGAACACAAAGGCTCTATGGAAGAAATGCCTCGATGTAGGTGAAGTGTTATCTCTGCATGCAACAGTAAAAATTAATATAATATTTTCCCCACAAAACACTTAACAGAGGCAAGTGCAATTTATAAATTTATATCTAAAGGGGAATCATGATTATAAGTCCTTCAGCCCTTGGACTCTAAATTGAGGGGATTAAAAAGAATTTAAAATAATTTTGAACGAATTTATTTTCCCCTCAGTTGTTGAGGGCATTAAAAAGGCATTAAATCAAGACAAATCATGTGCTTGAGAAAAAAAAAAATTAATGAAAACACAGCACTTATGTTGGTTTAGCTGCAGCCTCCTTGGAGGTAGAATTTATTTATTTAAAATTACTGGTTGCATCAAGAACCCATAGGGTGTACGTACAAAAGGTTCTATAAAATCTTCATTATAGAGACAAAGAGGCAGGCAAATCCATGCCACAAGGGTAAAGCTTACAGTTTACAAACTGGGAACGCCAGGGTGTAGGATATAAAAATGCACTCTTGAGAAAACAAATATAATCAGGGTGCTGAAAACTTGCATGGTGCTTTCAGACATTAGCCTTGTTCAACAAATTTCTTGTATTGACAGATCTGTAGTGTGCATGGGCAGACACATTTTGCCTCTATGTCTCTGAAAATTTTAATTAAAAATACTCTTTCCAGTAATCCTAATTTGCACGAAGATATAATGTCCACATTACGTGCCTTGCCTTGAAATCTAAAAACAAAAAAAAACAAAAAACACAAAAAAAAACAAAAAAGTGACATCACTACACTTGTTTTGCTGCATTTATTATCATTTTAAATCTTTACCATTTTTATGACAAAATATTTTGTACTCCAGACGAAGAAAAATGTGTGACATCATGGATTTTTTAGACAGTTATACCTTTATCTCACATTTATAAAGCATATCATGGCTGTGTATAGTTGCCGCTTAAAAATTGTAATCGACCAGCAATATTTTCAGTATTTTGGTGTTTTTTCTATTAACCTTTCATGTTTTTCATCTTCCAATTAATATTGGGGGGGGAGGGGTTTCAAATTTATACGAATTATGCAATACCAAGTTTTGCCTATGTACGTAGTGCTTTTAGCTGTATTGGTTATTCTAGGTAAGTACGCAGATTGAAAAAAAAAAAATAATGTATGCTTTTTTTTTTGTTTGTTTGTTTGTTTTAATTGACCAAAGTGGGTACTGCTATTTTTGCAGTGTGATGAGGTCCTTTGTGTACTGAGAGATGGACAGGGGATTTTTTTTAATATACATATATATATATTCTGGGGTGGGTGGGAGGATTTTTAACACTTTACAGTGTAGCTGTGAAGCAGTACACCCCGAGACGGGCCTGGGCTGCAAAGCAACTGTTCTGTCTACTGTGACAAACTTCAACTTACACAGATTCCCCCTTCTCTAACTTCCCACCTGGGGTGCAAGCTGAACTCATTTCTGGTTTTCCTAACAACAGAAATAGTGAGAACAAGCGAACACAACAAATTCCTCCTGGAGGCAGACTTGGCTTAAAACAAACTGTCTTACCTTGTTCTTCTTCTTCTTCTTCTTCTTCTTCTTTTTTTTTTTTTTTTTTTTTGGTGGTGGTGGTGGTCTTGCGTGGAAGTTCTGGATCCACAGCGGAGAGTGAGCCTGCCTCCTATGTGGCAAAACTATCTGCCGAAACATCCACGTAGTGGAGGTTTCACACTTTGGGAGTTGAACACACGAGTGTATTTTCTCCTACACAACACATCGTCCCGGCCGGAGGGAGTGTTCCTGTATTCTTTCTCCACTGCTCCTCTTCCCCATTTATTCGTCTCATTCATGATTTACCTGTGACTCACTACTTCGAAAGGATGGCAGTGCACTTGGATCTTTTTTTTTTTTTTTTTTTTTTAATACATCCAGAAGATTGAACGGAGGGTAGCTGTATTAAATGTATTTGGACTTATAGATTAAAATCAAAGTTCAATTTTTAAGGAACAAAAAAAAAAACCCATAATAAATCTTGTTAAGTTGTCATTTTTACCTGCCCTTTTAAACAGAGAACCGGAGCAGAAGGGAAATGCAGAATTTTCAGAAATTAATGTTCCTGTGGATGAATTAAGCCCATTAGAGGCTGATGGGATTTTTTTAAGGGATGGGGCCTCAAATATATATTTGATTTCATTTCCCCTGAGGGCGAGTGGGTGAATGGAGGCTGGTTTTACTTTTGCTCTTACACCCCTCCCCCCAACCCCCAGTCCCATTGAGGGAATCCATTACTAAAAGGAAAATCTTTCAGAATTAGTGACACATGGTGGGCCGTCTTGAGGAGCCCCCTGACCCCCTTCCCCCAGGCCATGGCCTAATAAAATAAACTGTCCATTGTTCTCACAGCATATGATTTAATAATGAATACTTTAGAACAATGCTTATGGGCCTAGAATTGTATTTGATTAGCCCATTCAGTCTGATAGCCCAAATGCTGAATAGCACAGCAGGATCCTAGCCACGCAAGTTGGAAAGTTAAGTCCGATCATTTCTGCAGATACTTGCCCTGGTACAAAACGGCTTATCTCAGCCAGGCTCTTCAAGTATCTTTGACCTAGTAGGTGAACAAATCGACCTCACGGGACACGCAGTATTTCTGAAGGGCAGACTCGCTCTCTTTTTGGCCAGAGAATGAGCAGTTCTAGCTAAAGAAGTTACACACTGTGGGTATTCCTGCCTGCCTCTTGAGTACAAAGGCCTAGTTCAAGTGTTGCTTTTTTTTTTTTTTTTAATCCATTTTTTTTTTCTCCTTTCCTTTTGTGAAAAAACTATTAAAAATACTACTATCTGTATAAAATCTCAAATCCATTTTTCGGCCTCCTCCTCATTTACCAGGAAGTATATTCTGACGAAGGGCCCCGCGTTTGCAGGTCTTGCACACCCCCCCCCTTACCCAGAACTGCAGAGCTTCAGGACGGTGAAGGTCACCCAAGGGCATCAGTAGGGGCTGGCGTCTGCTGCCCCCCCCCCCTCCCCCGGGGTTTGTTCCGCGGGGCGCTGTTGGGCTTTTTTGTTGTGTGGCTTTGCTGCCCCACCACAGCGCCTCTGAAGTGTTTCCTCTGGAGTGACATGAACGTTGGAGGCTTGTCTAAGGGAAAAACAGTAAATAAAAGGCAGTGAAGGAGACTGTACATAAAGACATGGCAAAAATCTTAATTATAGCAATATAGTTATGGGGTGATGTTCGGGTGGGCAGCTCCATTAAAAAAAAAAATATGTGAATGAGTCTGTGAAGCTGCAAAGTAGCAAGAAGAACGAAAGATCTTCTTAACGAACCGCCTACCTTGTAGACAGTAATTTGTACACTGTATAGTTTTGTTAAGAATTTTTTTTTTAAATTAAAATTCCCATGTTTGTAAAGCTAACTTTTTAACAATTATAATGGAACTATATGTTGTTTCCATTTTTAAAGTAAACAAGAATATTCCTTGTGTAGAGACTGGACTTGAGTTAAAACTCTCCAGTCTCTTAAGTTATGTATTAAAAAAAAAAAATCTGTCCATGTTAGGAGTTATTTCGCAGATTCCTGGGCTTGAAAAGCACAGGATACTAATCCTTTAAAAAAAAAAAAAAGTGTAAATGGAGAAAAGTTATATTTTATGAAGGTTATTTTGTTGTATTTAGTATTGGAAAAGTTGGTTTTCGGAGCATTTCAGAATGTCGGAAGCACCACTGTCTTTTTCTTAGTCTATACGGCCTTTAGCAAAAGTTTTTGTGATTGTTACGCGATGGTATTTAAGGTTAAGTTTCACAGAGCATTCGGAATAGGCAGAAAACGAAAACAGTGCTGTGTCTCACATAAACGTGTCCTCAGGGAGCAGAATCTTGGATTTGTGACTGGTAGCTTCATAAGGACTCAACAAAAAGAGATTGCACAGAGACATCTTCAGCGGTGTGAAATCGGGACGTGTGCGTTACCTAGATTCAAAATCTACGTACTGTGTTGAAATGATGAAGGCTGCAGAAAGTGATCTCATATTCAGTGTACGGTATTCATTTTTAACGAAACAACTCTGCAATATTGCTGGCAGATAGGCCCCAAGCATGACATTCAATAGGGCTTACATGTTCCTGTCAAGGTCTTTTGTTAACATTAACCAGCTGCATGCTTCCTGGACTTTAAAAAATTGGGTTTCTATAGAAAGCAATTGTTTTTGTTTTTTCATGTGCAGGCTATTCAAGTTCAATAGTAAGAGCTCAAAATTGAATGTTTGACTCCATGCTGAAGGCGCTGGAAAGCTGCCTTCTTCATATTTTGCACTTTCTGGCAGTTCCCCTGTTTTTTCTGATTCCTTCGAAAATTGTGTGGGTGGGGTGGAGCCCTGCAGTTGGGGGGTAGCATGGACCACTGATCTTGCCCTTTGACCCTGCACAATGACCTTTGCATCAGCCAAACTCATTGCCATGACAACTCTTTGTACTGTGTCCGTGCCACAGATCTGTTGGTTACGTCGTTCGTAGTAAAGGGGACAAGTGGGAGACGGTCAATTTTTACATTTTTTTTTTTTTTTTTGTCGTTGCAATTGTTTCTTCAACGGTTGTAAGTAGTTGTGTTCTTTTTTTTTTTTTTTTAAATAATAAAAGGGTTCACTAGTTAATACTCTTTAGGAATATCTGTGTGTTGCAATTCAAATGTACGTTGAGATTGTGAAGTGCTTTAGTACCACAAGCCTACCTGCACGTTGGACTCAGCCTCTGAGGACTTCTGTCCCAGGACACAGCACCGCTAACGAAAGGTGGCCGACATTCACGAAAAGCAGCGTAAGCTAGCGGCACTAAAGCCCGTCTTGTATTACTGTATTTTTGACAGACTGGTTTCGAAAACTGCGCTACAGGGACTGATGTGGCAAATATATCTCTTTATGCAGAAGGAAGTCTTTTTTTTTTTTTTTTTTTAAAGAAGTATGGCTTATGATGCATTCTTCACGGAGGGCATTGAAGTTGCATGGACTGATAAAAGTTGATGCAAAACGAGAAAGAAACAAAAAAAAAAAAAAAAAAACCAGCAAAATGTTTACCAAAAAAACTCAAACAAATGAGCAGTGCCTGTTCAATTTCACAGTCTCTGTTGAGTTCAGTTGTAAATATGTTTCAAATGACATTTTCTTGGGAAAAAAAAAAAAAAAGAATCTCTACAGCATTGTAGAATGTGAGGGGTAGCTCCGTCCCAGGCATAGGCTTTCTCGAAGCTGCATTAGATTATGTCTTCATCAAGCTGTTAATTTGTGCTTATATCATATAGAACTCTTAGCATCCTGGGAAAAGGTGCCCCCACCTCAATGATATTTCTCTGAGAACAACTTTTGTAGGACTGTGTGTTTCTTTAGATACATTTAGTACAACTGTAGGTGACAAGTAGTCAGTTATTGCTTGCTAGCGACACACCAGGGTTGATCCATTTTAAAACTTTTGGCATGACGTCCTCGCGGGCCATGCGTACGGAACCTTGTGTTTTCATTAAGTTTTCTCAAAAAAAGGAGGCACATGCACAATCTCCGTGTTACGAACCGTTAGCGGTAGGATGTATTCTATGACAGTTACTTAATTTCTGGCGTTCAGACCTCTGGGATCAGCCCCAGACTGGGCCAGAATGTTAGCGAAGGTTTTATTGTGCCCGGTTGGAGGATGATGTTCTTTGGGTACTTTTTGTGGGTTGCAAATGAACTCAGTCGCCACAAGTTTTAAACTGGTGTAAATCAAGCTTGACTTAATGTGATTGTTACTGTTATACCCAGCCTATACTGCTAGCACCTGCTCATACTGCAGTCAATTACTGGAAGCGGATATATTTCCTATGCAAAAACTGTTTAAACAATAAAATGAGCTATGCTACAGACTCTAGCCTCATGTTTTCCTTTCCTCCTCAGCCTCTTCCCGCCGCTCTCCCGACGTTAAGTGTTGGGGGTCAGCGGTGTCTCGGGAGCGGACCTCGGTCCTCCGATTGGGGGATGTTGTAGCACCGGTTTAATTTTTTTAGCATCTGGGATAGCTCATATGTCAGCTCACTACTTCCGATTGGACACTGGGCGCGTGTATATATGTGTAAACCCTCTGCGCGCTTTCGGCCCGACGGAGCCTTCCAGAGTCTCTGAACAATGGCAGGATAAATGCAAGTGTAGTTCTAGAATGTCGGGCCCCTCTCACTGAGAAAGGCTTTTCAGCAACAAGGCAAGGGTAACGTGTGCCCGGATGACTGGACTGTGGTCCCTCCAAACGAAAACCACAGGGCCTCAAACACACACGCTCACCAGGAAAGGTAAGCCCTGGGGCCACCCTGCGGCTGTGGGTTTAGTGCTTACGGGAGCCCCGAGGAGAAGAGTCTCTTTCTCTGACACCCGAAAAGGAAGAGCACCTTAGGTTTCTAAGACACAGGGCTACTTCTGGGGGTTGGCAGGGTGGTGTCCCTTATTCGCAGGGAAGTATGACACCCATCTGGTCGTGTGGGGTCTCGAATCCAGACTGGTTGAATGCAAGATTTCAGAATGGAGTCAGCTGGAGTTCAGTGACAGCTAACTGAAAAGGAATGAGCCTGTATGGTTTTGTGATCCGAGTGATGTTGCACAAAAGAAGCAAAAACCATGCAAGCTTCATTGAAAGTAGATAAAAATGCCGGGAATTTGACCATTCCAATCAAAGACCTGCTGGGACAGATCCAACTGTCCGATTTGTGGCCCAGGCGCCTCTCACCTCCCCAAACTGCCCTCCTACAGCAGGTCTGTCTACACTGCTGCACGGAGAGATACATGGGGATCAATTGACTGCAATCTACTGAGAAGAAATATTCTGGAAGGCTCCCACAGGAGATGATCATTGGGTGTCTTAGAAGATTAAGACATTTCTGGGGAAAGAGTTCGAGGACACTGTGATCGACGTGACATTTTTACCTATAGAGAGACGTTCTTCTGTCTTTATTGACGTGTTTGACTTCATTGGCATCGATCACGATTTGGAGATAAAAGAGAGATGGCAGTTACTAAGACTCCACAGCAGCACTTTAAAGTCCAGGCTCTGGGGTTAAAATGCAGGATTACAAATGCTGGAAACGGCCGGGCTTGCACCACAGCAAAGTACAGAAACTTCCTTGGCCTCAGTTCCCTCATCTGTAAAAGTAGATACCGATGAGAGTACCTGTCTCATTAGGCTGTCAAGAGGATAAGATTATTTATGTTAAAGCTCGTGCAGTGCCTGGCATTATGACTTCTTATTACTATTATTATTATTAATTATTATTATTAGGCAGTTGACACATATGTCAGGAATGAATGGATTAATTAGGTTGTTTCTTTTAGAGTGAGCACACGAGGACACGCACTGTTATTATTGGCAATTGTTTCTTGTTTGTTTTGTTGTGATTTTAAAATAATGGAAATGCTGCCGGTTGGAGATCATGGCTTCCTTTCCCATTTAGTTTTAATCCTGTGGCAGCCGGCCTCTACTGGTAGATATTCCAGCAGCTTCCTTCCGAAAGACCACTCCTTGAGTGGAAACTGCACGCCTGTACATGATAGGTTCTTGGCGTCTAAAGTTCCCTCCAGGTGATGTCAATATTTCCCTTTCTCCGGGAGGAAAGGAAAGCATCGATTTCTTAATTGTATTAATTCTCTCAGGAGCTTTATTTTATAGGAGATGCGTGAATGTGCAGGGAATAGAGGTTTTCTCAAGTAGAGAAAAGTCACGAGAGCTGAAGATGTTGAGGGAAGAGGAAGCCCCAGGCGAGAGTGGGGTGTCTGAGCCCTGGGCCCTCCTCTGACAAGCTGACCGTTGCCGTCGGGGCCTCTCACGGGACACTTTATTCTTTGCTCTTAAGGTGGGGACTGGATAAGGATGTGAAATCTGAAATGGACAGGGAGAGACTGGATAAGCCTGAGATATGTAGCTTTCTAAACTTCGTACAAAGGAGCCCCACAAAGTTTTTATAGTCTGCACCCTCCCTTCATTCCTTGTCCTCCAGCTTGCCCCGGATTGTTCTTCCCGCTCAAGGTTGGCACCTCCAATGCTGCTCGCACTGTCTCTCGCTCCTAAAAGGTCCTGTCCTCCGCGTCAACCAAATACCTCCTCCGTGGCAGTCGGGACTGCTGGCTTTTGATGTGACCCGAGTGGTTCACATGGGGGCCTGAATGATAGATTGAGGGCAGAGAGGAGGTGGGGAACTTGTATTTGCCAAGAAGTTATTACACTATTATTTTTAAGACAGATGATTCCTCCAGGGGTAGATTATGTGAAGAAGCCTTTGTGATGTGCAGGTTTTCACTGCAGGGGTCAAAAACACAAATGGCTACAGCTGGGGGCGGGGGCGGGCAGGGAAGGCAGTCTAACTGGGTTAAGCCAGCTGAGTTAACCAAAAGGGTGGGTGGGGACTGAGGACCTGGGGAGGGACATTTGCATTCAACAACAACCGCAGGGGACCGTGCGAGTCCTACCGAAGCACCCTCACCACCTCCTGCACCCCCTTAGTGTGACCACTGAGGAAACGGCAGAGGAGCCTGCGCTGTCTATGGCCAAGGGCGGCATTGGATCCAGACCCCACCAGGTCTCCTGGCGACCCAGTGCCCTGCAGGGTAGAAGATACTTTTCTCAGAGAAGACTTAGAACGCTGAGGCAAATCCACGCGGTCCTGATGGCATGTTTCTCCCCGTTACTCTTTCTCACATTTTTACTGACAGTTCTAGAATCAACATTCTCTTTGTCGGTACCAAAAAAAAAAAAAAAAAAAAAAAAAAGTTAGTTTACACCATCCAGAGAAACCTACAAGAGGAGCGACAGCGTGGAGCTGTATCATGGTTAGAAATCCACATTCAAATACCTTTAAATAAAATTTCAGCCCAATATCCGTTTATACTGCAGTTCTCATTTGTAAAAACGCCGACACGTAAACAACCTAGTGTTTGCAACACTAAACCGAATTACCCAGAATACTTCAATATCCCCATCGCTTAACGATTGTATAGTTATTGCTTACGTCGACGGCACTGGCTGAATCAAGAAGCATTGATTTTTCTGTTCCAAAATGTGTTGATTCCGGTTCAAGAATATTCCGTACAAAACTAAATGTGAACTGGAATTTTAAGACAAAAATGTTAGCATGAGGTTATCAATTTACATTGTGAAAAAGTGCGAAGACTTTTCCCATTAACTTTTGGCTTTCCCATTAACCGTGGACTTTTATTTGTGAAATCCTGCCGAGGTGGTTTCATAATCTAGCAATCGGTTCCAAATTAGGGTTCAGATTAGATAATAGTAACACAGATAAAAGTATCCTGCCCTGCTTGTAAACATAAACACTCTTTTCCACTGCAGACAAGTTTTCAGAAAAACACACATATTAAAAAGTCAAGGGTTCAGGGGCACCTGGGTGATTCAGTTGGTTAAGCGACCAACTTCGACTCAGGTCATGATCTCGTGGTTTGTGAGCTCGAGCCCCGCGTCCGGCTCTGTGCTGACACCTCAGAGCCTGGAGCCTGCTTCGGATTCTGTGTCTCCCTCTCTCTCTGTCCCTCCCCTGCTCATGCTCTCTCCCTGACTTTCAAAAATAAATAAACGGTAAAAAAAAAATTTTTAAAAAGTCAAGGGTTCAGTCTAATTAATGTTACTTTATATCTTATTGCTAACGTAGACGGTGGGGGGGGGGTGGGATGGGAAGGAAAGGAAATAATAGTCTCCTTTGCTTCCTTCATTTGGGAGAAAGTACGAAAGTACATGTACAAACTAGAATGTAATCAACCACTTGTAACGATCTTAAACATTTTAATGCACGAGGCATGGCCTGGGAAAAGCAAGAATCATATTAAATTAGGAAAAAGAATGAAAAAAATGCAAACATTGGGTCATAAGAAAAGATTAATGCCACACAAAAATGTTAGTATAAGGTTATCAATTTACATCGTAAACCCAACTCCATGATAGTCACAGAGTTATAGCTAGTCTTTCTAATTAGAGCAGGCGGAATACAGTAGAGTCGAAAGAAATCATTCCTAAACGTCCATGACTTTTTCGGATGCATTTATGGGTTCTTCGCAGATAAACCATAAATGGCTCTTCAGGTTTTCAGAGCAGTTCTCGTTTCATCTGCTCTTGCTTTTTGATTAATCAGTTAAACTACGTAAACTGCATGACGACATTCAACTTTTATATCCTCATACACCTTTGCATATAAGTACAGTCCTTAAGCAGAAGAGACCCAGGTGATTTTCTAAGGCTTGTGATGAAAGGTGCACCAGCAAATGTAGATGCGGAATGATCTCGCCTCCCCCAGAGCCGAAACCCGTTGGGTCCAGCAGAGATCAGATGCATTTTTCTCATTGACCTTTTACCTGGGTAGCCTGAAGTCAAAACTGGGCTGTGCCCTGGCTTATGTCCTCACTTATTAAAGGTGTGAGTATGTTACCTGGAGCTAATGAGACCCACATGGGTCGCTCCAAGCTCTGTGCTTTCTGCTTCTTGTCTTCTGTTTTCTGCAGCGCTGTCCCCACACGCTGCCCCTCTGGTGAGAAGTCTCAGGGCACGTTGTCCATCCGGTGGGAAGGAGGTTTGTGTGGAGAAATAAGTCGAATGAATAGCACGTGTTAAAACTCCCCACCGAGCCACAGTATCAAGATTTTTCCCATGAGAGTGGCAAAGTGACCTAACAGAGGATAGCAAGTGCAGGAAAAATTTCAAATAAGAGGGAGAACGCTTTGTGGGCAGTACTATAAGAGTGGACAGAGCGCATTTATTGAATGATTCCTGACTCAGGCGCTGGGCTAAGTTTTAGACTTCTATTATATTTATTTAATTCTCCGAAGACTCGCTAAAGGGAAGTACTGGTAACGTTCTTGTTTTATTGATGAGAAAACGCCGGCACCGAGAGATGAGGAGACTTATTCCAACAAATGGTGGGAAATAGTAGGTTTAAATGGCATCCAACCAGCAGACCCTAATTGCTTAACAATTTGGCCCAATGAAATCATTTGGTTATCTTTTTTTTTTTTTTTTTTTTTTTTGAGTAGTCCACAACTTGAAGACTTTAGAATTCCCTGAACCCTAGACAGAATTAGAGATTAAAGCAACCATTGACCTTCTCTGCTTTCTGGGATTTGTGTGTGGCCGAATAGTTTGGTCATCAATTTCAATTTCAAAAGCACAAACCTAGGGGCGCCGGGGTGGCTCAGTCGGTTGAGCGTCCGACTTCGGCTCAGGTCACGATCTCGCGGTCCGTGAGTTCGAGCCCCGCGTCGGGCTCTGTGCTGACGGCTCAGAGCCTGGAGCCTGCTTCGGATTCTGTGTCTCCCTCTCTCTGACCCTCCCCCGTTCATGCTTTGTCTCTCTCTGTCTCAAAAATAAAAATAAACGTTAAAAAAAAAAATTAAAAAAAAAAAGCACGAACCTCGTTACGTTTTGGGAAAGGTAGACATCCAAAACTCAACACTCCATCAGTTATTCTACCATTACATTCTTTTTTAATTTATCATTGGGCTTATAATAAAACAAGATGGTAGCTATACCATCCATCAAGGCTTTGTTACTGAGTGAGGGTCGGGGTCTGTGCTAAATATTTTACGTACGTTATTTAATCCTCAGTGATATTTTGGCTATAATTATCCCCATTTTGCAGATGAAAAAAGAGAGATTCCGAGATTGAGCAATTTACTCTAAATTCACACATCGTTGATGTGGTGGACCCAAGATTGAAACCCAGGCATGCCTGACTACAGAAACCATGATCACCGGGGGGCGCCTGGGGGGCTCAGCCAGTTAAGCGTCCGACTTAGGCTCAGGTCATGATCTCATGGTTCGGTTGGTGAGTTTGAGCCCCGCATCGGGCTGTCTGCTGTCAGCATGAAGTCTGCTTCAGATCCTCTGCCTCCCTCTCTCTCTGCCCCTCCCCTGCTTGCACTCTCTCTCTCTCTCTCTCAAAAATAAATACACATTAAGAAAAAAATGATCATTACCTTTTTGTTGTGTCTTTACATCCAAATAAACCAACAGATAAATACAAGGTATTAAAGAAGAGTAAAACACTTTTAAATGAAAACATATTTATTGGCATAAAGGTACTAACGCCTCCTGGAAGAAGGCTTTCTACAAGTGTGCAGTTCGGCATTTTGTGGACCAGATTTTAATCTGGTCCAGGGGGGTTACCGGGGCTCACTCATCATGATCTCAGAAATCCGAGGATGGCCTTAAGGGTGTTTGTGCCCTTGTGAAAACCAAAGCTCCCAGAATTGTGGCACCTGGGAGGGCTTTTCATCCTTTACCCTTTAATATTCACTCGGAGGCTAGGGGAGCGCGCATCTGAAGCTAACGCTGCCCTGGCCCGTGGCTTGGCAGCTACCTGAGATTTGAAAGTATCTCCGTGTGTTCGCCTGGAGAGGTTGGTGCTTAACCGTTGGCCAAGCAGTCTAATGATGATGCAAGTGGGCTTCCAGGCCTCGACAAGTTTTCTTTCACCGTGGGTGCCCTCAGGAGAAAGGAGGGGTTCTTGGGATGGCCTCATTGTTTGAGCCTGCCGTGCAGGTGCCCAGCTATGAAACAAAGGCTTCCATTGATGGCGGCGCATGGCCCTGCACAAGCCAATGCAATAAGCCAACGCATATTGCTGAGGGCTGGTACGGAAGTCGATGGTGAGGCATAACCAGGTGGGGGTTCAGGCTCGAAACGGCTTCCTTCTTCTGCCTAAATGAATCATGGCCGTGCTAGACAGCAGCCTACCTGCAACATGGCAAAAGGCACGTCTGGAAGTCTGGACGGACCTTGCAGTTCTGAGGCTTTGACATTATGGAACATGCATCCACTTTCCACTTCTTCCATCTTCCACGTTCTCCATCTTCCAGAAGGAGAGGAGTCCTGAATGTGCAAAATTACACGCCCCCTTTATTTTTAAAGAAGCTATGTCTGTAGGACTGTCTTTCCTGCAAAAGAGAAAGAGTCACAGAGACTTTCTTGGATTAAATTTTGTCGGTTTACTAGAAGAAATACAGGTAAGGGGATGAAATATATCATGGAATGTTGAAAAATGTCATTACCATGATTTAAACAAGGAAGTACTAAGTGCCTAATTTCACATGTCTTCAGTCCTGATTCTTCTGAGCCTAAAGGTTGTCAGCAGAGGCGCGGAGATCTGGAAATACGTAGAGAAATCTGGCAGGAGGGAGCATAAGAATGTAGCTCGGCCTTGCTCTGAAGCACTTTTGAGAGAGAAGTCATTCATTTATTCATCCATTTACTTGAGAAACATTTGTTAATCTCCTGGAGTTCATTATGTTTAATTAATGACATTACATAAGCTTTCCATCCTTGGACCTGAGTTTTTCAGGCTTCTTGGTTTCCAGGTCTGGAAGAAAAGTCACCTTGGAGCTACGGCCAAGATGACCATTTTCATTTTTCTCAAAAACAAAACAAAACAAAGCAAAACAAAATGCTTCATTGGCAACAACCGTGTGCCAGCATCCTGATTTGCACGGGGGACAGAAGAGGAAGAAAAACTGGCTGGCTCCTTCCTTCTGCAGTCTTTCTCCTTCCTTGGCACGGGGCTCCTCAGGCTTTTCCAGCATTTCCTAGCTGACGAGCACCTGACAGCCACTCTACTTAATTGAACTAAATGAGGCAAGGTATGACAAGCACCCGGCGGAGAGTCAAACTTTGTGGGTGAATTACTAACACTCTCGAGGCCTCGCTGTCCTCATCTGTAAAACGGGACCAATGAGACCTACCTTGAATGGTTGTTGTGCAGGATTAAATGAGATCATGCTTGAACACCACCCATCACAGTGCATAATAGACGCGGAATGCACCAGAAAGGGGGCTAGCCATTGTGGCCAGTTTGGATTACCTTGGCCCTGTCTGTCTGTAGCCGAATTTATGAGCTGCCCTATGCACTGAGGCCACACTCAGGGCCCCTGAAGAGCTTGTCAAGTGGAATTTCAAAGTGCGTGAGAAGTGAACTTCGGTTTCTTAAAAATCTCAGACTCCTGCCTGATTCGCACCGTATTCTAGCCTTTTTTCCTCCAGTGAGTCTTCCTCCGGCATTTTCCACCTCACAGATTATTTTTTTTCTCTCTTTGTGCCTAACAGGAGTAGAGAACTGGCAGGTGTCATGGAAGGATTTCCCCTTCCCTGATTCCCCAGATCACCCTCACTCTGAGTCCCTGCTGAGGGAACACGCTTGTCATTACCTTGAAAACGATTTGAAAACCAACCCCAGGGTTTGGCTCTCGAGCATGGACGTGTGGGCAGCAGCCAGGCTGAGAAACCAGTCCGGATGTCAGGCCCCCCGGGAAAATGTGCCTGGCTCTGTTTGTATTGGCTTCCAGAGAACCCTTCTGACCTGACGTTGTGCTAACTGGGTATTGTGGGAAAGTCCGTCTGACCACTGGCTTCCTGCAGTTGGCTTTTGATTATGCCGAAGGAGGAGCCTGAGAATCCGTGTATGGATCCGGTCTCCGGGGGGGGGGGCCCTCTGTTGGTCCAAGCACAAGCCTTCCCTTGCTTGGAGAAGAGGAGGAGGGCAGGGAAGGAACCTAACCCAATCTCAGGAAGAAACACCGCATGCTCAAACCAAAAGTTATCCTTTTCACTTTTGGGCTTAACTCGAACCACAGAGCTTGGCCGTACCCCTCGCTGCCATGAGACAGAGGCCTTTTCTCCAGCCGGGGTCACAAAGAGTGGAACCCAGGCCAGCACAGAGTAAAATTTAACTTCTGTTCATTTTTGTCCCCCTTACTTAAAACACCTTTGGCCCCAAAAGACACTTCCCCACTTCCCCCCGCCCATTGTTCCTCACCAGCACCCTGAGTAGGTGTCTGATGTCCTTACTGTGAAGCCAGAAATCAGTTTGCTGCCTCTTACTTACTGGCCTTCCCATGATTTGGTTAAATCTGATAAGAGTTAAATGAGTTTTGCTTGGCAGGAGCAAAAGAAGGAGCAGGTCCTAAGGGGGAGAAAACAAAGTAAAGTTTATACGTGTTAACGTACCTCGGCCTGATGTGACCTCTTGGGACACCCCCTCTCCTCTTCCCGCTCCCCTGCCCTCCTGGTGCCACAGAGCTTGTGATTCTCACAAGGGTCCCAGCCGATCCCTCCCTCTGTCCTACCCCTTTTCCTTCCTCTTGTCACTGTCAGTGATAGGGGGTTACCAAACTTGTACACACTCAAGTAGGAATGGCTGATGAGTCACTGTTCTCTCTGCCCTTCCTCCCCTTTTCCCAGAGGTGTTTTCTCACGGGTTGGACTTCGTTTAATTTCATGATGGGGGAAAGAAACTCTCCAGGGGGCAACATTTAGAGGCAGGCAGTATGGGTCGAGAAAGACACAGCTTCCAGAGCCAGATTTGGGTCCCAGCTACACGTGTTGGGTCAATTTTGCCTCATCACTTTGATCTTCAATATCCCCATCTACAGAGTGAAGATAACATCTTTTTTAGAAATGATGTCAAGCTTCTAGCCTGGTGCTACCTGGAAGACACTTTCTATATCATCAGTGAGATCATTATTATTGGCTGCTCTCCGTGGATTTCAGACCAGTCTTAGGGAGGGACGAATGTTAAGGAGGCCTCCAATGGTGGGAGCCACAGCTGCCGTTATCTGCCTACTGGTGTTGTGTCCTAAGGTGCCCCTGAAGGAATCTGGGTGCCAAAGAAGGACGAGGAAGAGACAAGGAGAGGCAATAATGTTGTCCTGCTTGGAGTCCATGCAAAATGACATGTATCACCTGTGGTCACCTGTGGCCACAAAGGTTTCATTCAGGTGAGGAGACCAGAGGCTCAGTGGACCAAGCCTCTTTGGTAATGGGGTAACGGGGCAGAATTAGCAGCTCACTGCCGAAGCTGGTGACTCCATCTCTGAGGGGCTCCCAAGTCCCCTAATGCCCCCAACTTCCACAGGTCACCCTTTTCTTTCTATGCCAGTGATTCTCTGCCCCTTAAAATCTCGTGGGGGCATGGGCCTGGCCACTGTTAAAAGCTCCTCAGGGGAATCCACTGTGTAATCAGTTGAGAATCCCTGTTGGAGACCCAGCCTATTCCCATTCTCCCCAGATGGATCCCAAACGGTCATGGAAGCTGGATGATAATGAAACATGATGTTTAATCTGTGATGCATTAAATCATGCATTTTGTGTACTTTAAATTTTGTATATTCCTAATTCCAACAGGCATGGTCTAACGTAGTATGGTCATCTTGCCCAAACAGTAGATTTCTAGCCTTCCAATGTAAAAGAAGGAGGAGGAGGAGGAGGAGGAGGAGGAGGAGGAGGAGGAGGAGAAGGGGAAAGAGGAGAAAGAGGAAGGAAGAAGGGATCATCACTTAGGTTCCTTTCTGGAGCAACATCGTCAGAGAATAATTAAGATATTAAAAAATCGTCTTTTCAGGACAAGTCTAAGAAACCTTCCAGGGTGGTTTTTCCATTTCTTTCAACTGATCAATTAGCCCAAATAGAAAGCCTCACACAAAGTGAGACATTTTGTCTTTCATGACACCTGTGTCGTCTAAGTTGCTCTTTTTGAAATTCCACATGCCTGTCAAACCTGCACACTGATGGTTGACCAAGTTTCCACTCTCACTGCAAAGAGGTATCTGCGACATCCTTACAGCTTTAGAAAATTGTATTTTACACTAAAGAGCTACTGTGACACTTAGCATAGGCACACTAAGGATCAAGGAAAGCTGAGGTTCTTGACATTTAATATCTGACCTAGGAGGATTATCGAGAAGGACTGAGCCACCCCCCACTGTCAAAATATTGGAATTCTGGCACAAGAAAGAGTGACATGACTAGGATTTTTTTTAGGTTCAAATGAGCACAACTCGGATGAAGGGTTAGAAGTTACAAGGAGACTCATTTCTAGCAAGTGTGAGGGGCCCCTTTGTCAGTGGAAGATGGAAGGAATCAGCAGCACACGAGAACATCTCTTGACCAGTAAGCTCACACACCGGAAGGTCAGAATGGTGAGTGTTCCAAAGCGGGGGTGGGGGGGGTGGGGAGCTACCTCGCTGGTTACACCAAAGACAGAGCAACTGAAACCAACAAGGACAAAGGCAGGGAAGAGAATACATTCATTCCGCGTCCGAAAGTATCTCCTACGTTCACGAGAACTTTTAGAAAGAGCTTTCACTGTAAGATGTTTAAGCTACTAAACCTTCGAAAACTCTTCAAAATGAAGTAAATTCTATATTCAGTGTCTATTTCAGGCAGTGGTTTACTCAATATTTCGTCTGCGTATCAGGAGGATTTGTTCAGATGTGTTAGCCGACCTGGCCCATCAGGGAGGGCCAGCCATTAGATGTATTTTCCAAGCGAGCTCATTCAATAATATCAGTCATAGATGGGCAAACGTAAGTCTTATTTGAATGTGCCAAGCCTGCTTTTGCATTAGCATTTTGTTGGGTTGTGATCGGCCTCCCAGCCTTTGGGAGCCAAAGTAGTCCTTATGCCACCCAGGTGTGCCGGTGTGCGTGCATTGTGTTCTCAGCCACGCCAAGGGGATCCGGGTCATTTCCAAATCCTGGCTCTCCTACGTCTCAGCTACTTACCTAGAGTGAGGCATGGATTTCTTTTTTATTTTTTTAATTAATTTTTTTTTAATATTTGACTTTTGTGAGAGAAACAGAGCATGAGCAGGAGAGGGGCAGAGGGAGGGGAGACACGGAATCCGAAGCAGGCTCCAGGCTCCGAGCTGTCAGCACAGAGTCTGACCCGGGACTTGAACTCATGAACCATGAGATCATGACCTAAGGCGAAGTGGGACCCTTAACTGACTAAGCCACGCAGGTGCCCCGGATTTATCTTGTCTAACGGCCCCTTTCTTTTGGGGTGGGTAGCATTAAATGAGATAATACGAGCCAAGTGTCTCCTCTGGTGCCGGCATGGTTTTTGTCCCTTTCCTTCTCTCCTCCTCCCTCCCTCCCTTCTTTCCATCCATCCTTGACAAATATTTGGCTCTCGCTCTGCACAAACATTGTGCTGAGGATTTGGTAGGGTATTAGACAGAGCTGTTTCTCTTTCAGAAAGTAAAGCTCATTTGGAGGTGGGAGAAGGAATGGCCTAAAAACAAGTAAACAAAATAACTACACATTGTGAAGATTTCTGTAAGAGAAACAGAAGGTGCAGAGGTGGACCATGAGGGTAGGGCACCAAACTTCCAGAGAGTGGCCAGAGTTACTATTATTAATTGCATTGTTGTTATAACGATGGTTTAAGTGGGTTCTTTTTTATTTTATTTTTTAAATGTTTTTATTTACTTTTGAGACGGAGAGAGACCGAGTGTGAGCAGGGGGAGGGGCAGAGATAGAGGGAGATCCAGAATCCAAATCAGGCTCCAGGCTCAGGCTGTCAGCACAGAGCCCTATGTGGGGCTCGAACCCACGAACCTTGAGACCGTGACCTGAGCCGAAGTCTGACACTTAACCAACTGGGCCACCCAGGCACCCCTAAGTGGGTTCTTTAAATTAAAAAAAAAATACTTTTTTAATGGAATTTTCAAATGTATACAATAAATGATATTTGTTTATAAATGATAAACACATTAAATAAGTGATTTGGATAATCTTACTATTTCAGGTGAATCTTTAGCAGCCCCGAGCTGATTCCTGGATATGGGGCTGTCACCCTGTACAACGTCACTCCTTTCTCTTCGGTGTGTTCAATACCCTCTAGTAGACTTGGACCTTGTGTCGGCCTCTGTATGTTTAGGTGTGTTAATACATGGAACGTGCTTAGAAAAGCATCCACATCTATGAGCACTCATTAAATTTTGGTGTTCTGAGATGTTAGAAGGTGATGGGAATCTGAAAATCTGTCCAAAATTCTTGCTCAGGTGTGTTCCCATATGAGACATAACGAATCAGGGATTTAGCCATTCAAAAGCCTAACATGGTGGCTAGGGAAGGTTGCTCATAAAGCAGGACCCTCAACGTCACAGGAATTGTAGGCTTTTAGAGGAAACTACTGGAAAAAGGGCAAGCAAGAAAGTGAATGCAAGTTTTATTTTTGTACGGAGCATCAGTTCCCTTTTGATTTACAAGAGAATTCTATCATTAGATTTTTCAATAAGCTGAAAGCTGATTTTATTTACTTGATTTCAATTGAGATCCTCATTGCAATGTATCCATGCATTCTGTCTTGGCTGTCCACCATATTTCAGGTACTTGCAAGATTCTGGAACTTCCTATCTAAGTTACAGTACTTGGCTCATGGACATACTTAAGCAAAATGAATAAACAGCACTACAATGTTATTAAAACAGAGGCCTCAACAAAGTGCAGAGGGCAATAAATTCTCCCGGGCCAATTCAATTTGGGCGATAAACGGGTAAAGTAGAGACATCTGGCCTGAGGGAAGCTTCCAGAAGGAGTTGGGGTGAGTTGAACTTTAAGACGAGATAATGTTTTGCCATGGAGGGAACAGGAGGCGGCCATTTTAGGGGATGGTCGAAAGGGATCCAAAGCTGTGGAATGTAGCAGTGTTCCGGGTAGACTGAGTTATCCAGTGGGTTCTCCAGTTGCTACATGAGGTACGTGGGGACAGTGCATGGGGAGATACCCTGCAAGTTTTAGACTCCATATAAACAGGTATTTTATTGCTTTCTTAGGGCAGTTTTGACTATCTACTTAAATTTAGAGTTTATACCTCAGGAAATGGGGAAGCACAGATTTTAGAGAGTAGAGGAAGCCATAAATAGAAAAATAAAGATATCACTTGGTCCCGGCAAGCCATCAAAGCTTGACCGTGTCTGTGATAGTGACCCTTCCCACCCCATCTCTCCCCGCACCCCCCGGGTCCCTTATTTTCCAAATTAGAATCTTTACATTCTTTGTAAGAATCCAGGAACTATTTTCCAACTTTCAACAAGCTCCAGAAAATGAAGCATTGCCTATAAGATTGAAACCAACGTACTCATCAAAATAGCAGGACGCTTCTTTTAGTTATGACTCTTCAGTGAGGACCTTTGGCCACCAAGACCTTTGGGAAGGTCTTCCTTTCGAGAGCATACATAGCCCAGGAGTTATACATATGGGTTCAAATTTAAGCACTGGCTCTGTCACTTATGAGCTATGTGATGTTGGCCAGCTGATTTAGCCTCCCGAAGCCTTACTTTCTTTGGTGAACTAATAGCACACCTTGTATGTCTCTACCTCTTATGTATGTATAGAGTGTGTCCTACCTACAGAAATTAAGAATGCTGCCTAGTATATCACGACCTCTTATGTGTCCATCAGCATCATCGGTCACTACTGGTGAAGAAAGCACAGGACGAGATTTTTGCTCTTTGGGGTCTCTACCCAAGGTCTCTGAGGTCCGCTGTTTCTAGCACTTACCAGCCACGCTCTTGGCACTCCAGCTTGCCCCCGTGTCTGCTGACGGCTTTGTCTGAGTGCCTCTAAGACCCCAACTGATCTCCTTTTTGCCCAGTGCCTTGATGAGTGGCTTTCCTGAGCCTGGCTGCTTGCCTCTGTCTTCCAAAAGCCAGAGGGAAATATTCTCAGTGCCTTTCCCCACCCAGCTCATTAGTCAACTTCAGGACTTCAAAAGACATGTTCTGTTTCACTTCGCTGTTTTCTATATGTGACAGGTATATAAATGTGTTCGATGCACACTTCCTATGCTTTGGCATGGCTTTGGGGAGGCCTAATGGAGACCAAGTGGTTTCATGCTTTTTAGTCCTTATTGCTTAAGAGAACTGATACAAAGGCCAAGCAAAGAGGTGGTAGGTATGGGTGACATTTAATGTTACAATCACATGGCAAGTCTGAAAATGATCTCAAAGTTAATGACCCTGAATGGCCTTTTCATATACAATAAGCCCCTCTTGAAAATGGCTTAAGATTTAACTTTCTAGAATCGTTGACAACTCGTATCTAACACTGTTCATTGTACAGTGTTGGGCAAATATGATGTGATTCTCTTTGGCTAACAGCCCGTGTACTTTACTGTTCACATACACTTTCCCAAACTTCCAGAACTGGAAACACATAAAAAAGTCAGGAAATCTCACCTGAACAAGCTTTCGTGGGCAGACTTCCGGCCAATAATCCTTCTTATTGCATAGCAAATACTCTGAAGCTTAGCTTCATTTATAGCACTTTGGCTTTCCTACTGTCTTAGTTGTGACTTCCGTTTGGTTGCTAGTGACAGAAATGAAAAAGTAAAACACAATAGTGATTTGAAGATATTGGGAAGTTCTTAGGAGTTTGTTTTCCTCTCCTGTAAAATACTTCTGGTATGGATGCTCCTTGATGCCATTAAAGACTTAGGGCTCCTCTGTTTTTGTGTTACACGATGTATAGGGTGTAACTGTTAACCTCATGCTCTCAAGATGACTGCTGGAATGCCAGCCATGGTGTCCATGTTCAGACCGAGAAAACGAGATGTCTAAAGGGCCAATATATGTGCTGAAAGCCTTGTTTTTAAGAGATTTTTCTGAAGTCCTTCCCTTTCATTTCTACTCGCTTCCCCTCAGTCCTAATACTCTCACATGATATCCTTCCGTTGCGAGGGAGGTTGGATACATATTTGAATGGGTCCATTTCCTTCTTCAATAAAATGAATGTTTGTCCGTAAGGAGAGAATGGCTATTTGGTAGGCAAGTAGCCGTCTCTGACACGTCGACCATCTTAGCTAGGATTTTTAATGATTCTTTGGTTAAAAGTCATAAGGGGCAGGGGCGCCTGGGTGGCGCAGTCGGTTAAGCGTCCGACTTCAGCCAGGTCACGATCTCGCGGTCTGTGAGTTCGAGCCCCATGTCAGGCTCTGGGCTGATGGCTCGGAGCCTGGAGCCTGTTTCCGATTCTGTGTCTCCCTCTCTCTCTGCCCCTCCCCCGTTCATGCTCTGTCTCTCTCTGTCCCAAAAATAAATAAAAAACGTTGAAAAAAAAATAAAAGTCATAAGGGGCAAACGGAAAAGTTAATTAAGCTTCTAATTGTAAGCAGATTTAAAATATTTTGTAATAATAAAAAGCTAATTAACCATACTTCAATCTACAACAATACATTTGAGAAGATGCGTATTGGACTTTGGTTTCCACTATCCCCTGAGCACTTGTAATCCTGAGCACATGGGGTCGCATTGTATTCATTTGTTCTCTTACAGTCTTTCAGTGGAAGTCTGATGATATTTTTTTATCTCATTATAAGGAAGAAAAACATTTGGATGGGAAGAGAGTATGCAAACACTGGGCTCCGAGCACAATGTCTAAATTTTTTTTATTGTTTGCCAATAACGATTGAGAGTAAGTTCAGTGGTGGAAAAGAAACGGATACTACAACCTGTGAGGAAAAGTACAGAACGGTGCATTCAGTGCTTTTTGGTGATCTTGAATAATAGAATTGTTGCTTCACGCGAAGTCATACCGAGGATATTTAACTATAGAGCAACATGTCTCACGATGGGTTCCTGAGAGAACCCAGAGAAGTTCGAGAAGGAAGCCAAGACTAGTAAAAACTTACCATTTCAGAGCATCGATTATCTGCAGAGCTCCATGGTGGTTGCTGTTCTTTATTTTGTTTCATGTAAATTACACCACACTCATCAGAAGAGGTAGTGCCTCCTGTCTCGTACAGAAACCTACATCAAGTGTGTCCTTGATTTGAACTTGTCTTCTCTCATTAATGTTTCCATTGATAGAGTCACACTTGGGCCCAGGTAACAAATGAAAAACTTAGGATTTCAAACCAAATCAGGCTTTTGGACCTGCCCTAAATAGCTGTGGTGACTAATGCTCTTAAATCCCATGTTCTTTCCTCGATACCAGTAATTCTTAATCTTTGGTATACATTAGAATTAATCTCAGGGAAGGAGGCAGTTGGTTAAAATGCAAACGCTGTGGCCCCCTCCCCGCTTCAGAGATCTCCATTTGGCAGATATGGGCTGGATTCCAGGCATCTGTATTTTAAACTCTCCTCCCAGATGACTCTGTGGCCCCGGTAACGTTAAGGAACACAGCTTTATACCTGTCTGAGTTATTGATGTGCACGTCTGCCTTCCTAACTGGACAAGAGGGGGTCTGGTTGAGCGGCCACTGGCCCTTTCTTGTTTTGGGGTTTTGTTTGGTATATGATGGGTGTTCGAAAGTATTTACAGATTAATATTTAAAAAGCGAAGAGACCTCATGTCGGGTTGAAGCATAGAATATGAGCCAAAACAGAGTTTGTAACAGCACGAACAAGAGGTGAAGGGTCTGTGCCAAGGGAGAAATCCCCACGAATGTCTCATGACCTGTTCTGCTTACCTCCCTAGCACCCCCACCCCTAGCATAAGTTACCCGGGAGTGAGGCTGGGGTCTGCTGTCGGCTCCTGCATGCCCAGTGCATACAACGGTCCCTGGCACACAATGAAGGGAATGAAAAAAGAATTATGTGATGGCCTGAGTCACAGCAGGAAGGAGTGAGAGTGGAGGGGATACAGGCTAGTCTTGAGTATTGCAAGGCTCAGGGGGCAAAACGCTAAGTTACTCCAACACTTAATTAGCTATTTTTATTAAGTGTCCAAGCCTCCTTCAGTTCATGGGTGTTTTGCTCCTTTTATCTCAAGAAAGATGGCAGAAGTTTGTGTCTTTTGGCTTTGATCACATTATTTCTGGGTTTTGTTACTTAATAAGGCAGAAGTTTAAATTAACATCATTCTCCGTTGCCTGCTTCTGGGTTAGCTGTACAGTAGGGAGCGGTTTTGGCAATTTTTCAGTGGAGGAAAGAAAAGGAAACCTCTGTTTGGGAACTGTGGGGAGGAAGGAGGGAAAGCCATTTACCTGAGCCCCTGGGGTTCCATCTGCTTCCTAGAAAAGATTTGCCATGAAATCAAGTCACCTGACCCTTGTGGGGGCTACATTCCGGGGGCAGGTAGAAGGGGGACTGGGCCAAATCCAGCCTCCAGTCATCACAGGGGCAAAAAGGAAGGTTGGAAGGTGAATTCACAGTCATATCTGTGTTCAGGGCCCTCTCGTGCCTTACAGTGTGGTCAAACATGCTGTCCGACTGAGCAAAAGCCACCTCTACAGGTCCTCCTTACCATGTGACTTTGCCCGGGCTCTGATTCGAGGTCCATGCCAACAAGATCTGCATTTCTTTATTTTCCCCCATCCACTCCCTCACCATAAGGATAGCTTGGTGGTTTTCAGGGCCCGGTAACCCTTGCTGGCTGCACATTTGGATCCCTTGAGCCAAAGGTTTGTGGCTGTATTAATTGGCCTCAAAGAAAACCTTGCCTTCACTCAAACTGTTTGAATACCTCTTGTTGAATCATAGGCTTGACTCAAGTGTTATTAATTCAAGAATCAGAATGCCTTTTGTCCATATCAGATAAACGTTGCCATAGCAAGTGTAGTGTAAACAGATCTGCTCAAGCCACAACAACCTATAGAAGCCCACAGACAAAGGAGGACCAGTCTCGCCTTCACAGAAACCCTGGTGCTGCAGTAAATGTTACCCACTAGCCTGGGGTACTGCCACATGAACCATTGTGCTGATGAATGGGCCCTGGGACCCACCGATCCAGGGAGAAGCCTTTATCAGTGGTGGGTTTTATCAAATTCGAACAGCCAGTGTAACATCTGGCTTTAATACTGATAGAAACTGTAGGATTTTGGCTGATCTCTTCCATCCTCTGTATCAGCGCCTGTTGTCAGCGGTCTGATGAAGTTAAATTGACTGCATTTGATTCTTTGAGCACAAGAAAAATTGCAGAACGCATGTTCTCCTCTCTCACCCTCTTGGAACATTCAGGATAAGTTTGCAGTGAGTTGCTTTGGGTCATGAGCTGGAGGATTTAAGGGGGAAAGGGAAGGAGGAGAGAACCTTCCAAAGCCTCATCTCAGATGAGCTTTTGCTCAACCATCAGAGAGGGTATAGTTAAGCCGCACGGGTGATGTCGCTGAATCAGTACCAACCTGGTGTGATCGCAGCCAGAAAAAAAAAAAAAATCATAATGGCGAGAAAGAGGCCCATGACTGAAATGAGTTTGCAGGGTCTTTTGATGTCAGCCTTCCCCAGAGGACCTTGTCAATCTCACCGACCCTCTGCCGGGCCAGTTGCTGTGGTGTGGCACAACGGGCAATCACAGCACAGAAAATGACAAGACCCAAGTGAGGATGGAGATTGAATTCACACCTCATCACATCCCATAAAGGGCAATTTTTCAAGGTCAGCGTTTAGGTGAATTAAAGGAACAGCGTTTGGCAGAGGGCCCTCTGCTCACCCTCGGCAGGCCGTCCATCCAGCTGCCGCTCTCTGTGCACGGAGGGAGCTCAGACACACGCAGCCCCCGTGCTCTAATGAGCACATCGAAGTGCTTCCAAGCAGGCTGCTGCTGGGTCTGGGCGCACGTTGTGTTTTTCTTGAAAGATGCCTCCCCGACGTCTAGGAGGGGAAAATTGAAACGGTGATTGCAAACACATCAGTGACGGGAAAATAGGTTCGGGGGCAGACCAAATTATTTTCATCTGGGGGTGAGAGATTTTCTTGTATTGTATTTTACGCGAACGTCGGTGTGGGATCTGTGCACCAAGTGTTCGCTCTGGGCTACCGGCCGTTTTCCGATGGGGCAGGACTGACTGTTCGGTTCGGTCTCGGAAGGCTGCGCCACGTCAGGGTACAAGCGGAGGTGGGGATCGCCCAACGCAGCTGCTCCGTCTCCAGAATGAGCCCACGAGGTCCAGGGAGGTGGAGTGAGCTTTCCGATGTCAAGCAGCGAGTTAGAGGCTGAGGCAGGGCTCCAACCACGCTTTCCTAATTCCCAGCGCGGTGCTCTGCTGGGGACGTCCACGGAAACAATCCTTTGTTAGCCACCTGCCACGTTCCTGACACCATTCTGCGTGTGAAGGAACAGGGAAGTGCAAATCTAGCACGGGAGACTGTAATGTACGAGATTTACCATGATGCACCGGTGATATTCTTCTTCTCATGTTGTGGATGATGAGAGGGAGGCACACAGAGTAGAAGATGAAGGGCTGCGGTGAGCACGAGAGAGGGAGAGACTGGTTCCTCCGGGGAACCCGGGGAAGGCTTATGGGAGAGGCTGTTTTCAGTTGCTTCTGGGAGAATGGCTAAGATTTGTTGGGAAGGGCTGAAAGGGAAGAGCATTGGGAAACAGCATGAGGAGTATCATGGATTCTGGAAGACCACATTAATAAAGATTTTGTTTTTGTTTTTAAGTGAAAAGCCCAAGCCCATTTTCCCTCCAAGCATTTCTACAAGACCTCACCCAAAGTAGTTGAAATTTATCATCCTGGAACTTTCTTCTTGTCCTATATGTTGAACGTGATTTCTCTGCTTTGGAGAAGTAAGGCAAAAACAAAACAAAACAAAACAAACAAAACAAAACCTAAAACCAAAACCAAAACAACCCCCTCCCAAAGCCCCCAACACACACACACACACACACACACACACACACACACCAAACACCCCCCACTACAGTTAAATAGGTTTTGTGTCTATATTTTTGAACAAGCCAGGCAATTGCAATACCATAACACAAGAAACACATAGAAAAGAAGTGAGAAAATTAGGATAAGGAAAATAAAGAATAAAAAAAATTAGGTGAAATAATAGAAGAGTAGAACGATGGTATTTAGGAAGTTTAATTCATAGGAAGCTAATAATTTTCGTTCAAATGAAGCCTTACTTAGAAGAGTGGCAGACAAGAGAGAATTGGAACCTCCTGCCTCAGCTTAGTCTCCACCCCAGTACACACACACACACACACACACACACACCCCTGTGCTCTGTAGTTTCTTGACCATGGTTAGCACTCCTGCCATGATTCATTTTCCACATTCTGGCGCAGAAATAAATATGAAAAGAGTGAATGAGTTCATTCCAAAAATAATTGAGTAACTTCTCTGTGCCCTGTTCTGTGATATAATTAGGATATTTATTTTGTATCATGAATCGTCTAATTTAGCATCTCTTAGAGCTCATTATTCTGCAATCAAAAAGAGGACTGAGTATGTTCCCCCACCCCCGAATTCATATGTTGAAGCCCTAACCCCCAATGGGATGGTATAAGGAGATGAGGCCATTGGGAGGCAACTGGGGTTTTATGAGATCGTGACGATGGACCCCATAATGGCATTAGTTCCCTGAGAAGAGGAGAAAGAGACACCAGAGCCTCTCTCTCCCTGATTTGAGGACACAGCAGTGAAGGCAGCCATCTGCAAGCTAGGAAGAGAGCTGTCACCAAAATCCAATTATGTTGCACTTCTAACCTCCAGGGCTATGAGAAATACATTTCTGCCGTTTAAGCCCCCTCCCACCCTACAGTGTCCTGTTATGGCAACCTGAGCTAAGATCCATCTCATAGTTTTTTTTTTTTTTCTGTCTTTGAGCTCCATTATTCACAGAAAATTAAAGATGCCCAGCCTCAGAGAACCTGTTTAAGGATTTCATTGTTTTTAAGATTTTAAGTAAGCTCTACCCCCAATTTGGGGCTCCAATTCACAACGTTGAGATCAAAAGTCACATGCTCCACTGACTGAGCCGGTCAGGGACCCCTGTTTAAGCC
Source organism: Neofelis nebulosa (assembly GCF_028018385.1). Lineage (NCBI taxonomy): Eukaryota > Metazoa > Chordata > Mammalia > Carnivora > Felidae > Neofelis > Neofelis nebulosa. The sequence goes on from NC_080793.1 coordinate 55,527,774, forward strand.
TTTTAAACTCGGTATTTCCCAATTTATTCTAAAGAAAAACTCTTTATTTTTCCCTCCCCACAGACTACATGTTACCACATGGGAAGCCAGGATTCTGCGGAATCCGCTGAATGGCTACTCGTCATTGGACACTTTGGCAATCAAAAGAATGCAGCCTAGACCTGAGATCCAGAGCCTGAACCCCATGAAGAGTGTCACAGGGACATTTCTTAATGACATTTAGTTCCTTGCCCCTCCGTCTCAACGTTTCCATCCGAAAATTGGGAACTCGTTCCTGCTCAGCACTTCGTAAGGGAATGCAGGACATAGCATGCCTTTTATCCATTCGTGGAGGAGATGTTCTATTACAGCAGAGGCATTTTGCTTTCTTAAACTTGATTTGGGGGAGTGGATATTTATATGTAATCATTGTAATGGCATTTTGATACTCTTCGGGAAAAAGAAAGTAGTTGAGGGTTGTGTCTATGTGAAAGTGAAATACTTCGGTTAGGATTCCTTTTATTTTTTTAATCAATAAACTAGAGGAAAAGGGAAATGGAGCTTTATTTGGTTACTGAAATTCCTAATTAAGTTCTTAATGGCAGAAACATCTCACGATGTTCCAAAGTTTCATTTGGCACAGAGGCAAGTCACTTAGACTCTTTTTTAAACATCAGGTCAAGATATTGGGTTGGACACCTCAGGAAAACAAACTTCCTTATGAGAGCTCGAAGGTGGAAAAACGTGGAGAAAAGGCCGTCCCTGTGGAATTCTGATACAGGCATTTCCTATGGGAGCTGAGGTTTGTGAGAAAATTGACGTCAGCAAGTTCTGGCAGTTAATCCGCCAAAAAACAGCAGACTGAAGCCACGTCGTGCTTTTTAAAACATTAAAAGAGGGGTTTGATGCACGGGTAAACTTCCTCGGTTATCCTATGATTTATCAAATGCTGGAAGTCGGAGAAATCGTTCTGATTTCTGTGCCTCCGTAGGGTACCATAATTTAATCTAGTTGGTGGCACCAGACGCTGGTAACCACAGCCAGCCATTATGGGCAGGGGCTCCAAACATATGGCCTGTGCATTGCCTCTCCATCTTCTTCCCTCCATGAATTATTTTTATATTGGATGCCAACCTAGAAAATGCATGAATCTTGATGCACACTGCCAGCCTGTTACCAGCCAGCCCTCCTCCCTCCCCTCCCCCCACCAGATCATTGATCCCTTTACCCTCACAGGCCGGAGTCTCATGCTGAGCACCAAGCCAGGCGGCACACGAAGTGTGGGCCGGTGGCACCAGGGGACCGTCCTTTCTGCCTCTAACTGACACCCACCGCCCCGGCGCGCCCTGGATCTCGCCAGCCATTGTGCTCGGTTTTTCCAAGGCAGCTCTCCGCTGGGCTGCTGTTAGTCACACAGTGACCTGCGGATCTAAGGGAAAAAACAGATGTCCCAATAAATTTTTGTCAAAACGTAATTACCTCGGGATTAGAAAACCACATGGGGGCGGGGAGGGAAAGGAACAGATGTATTACTTTCAAATATGCAATCATTATTCTGCAGAAGTTTAAATAATCAAGAGCTTTAAATGATGCCAGTTGAGAGTGTCCCCGCTCCGCTTACTTTAGTCCCCTCCTTTACCTTCAGCCCTGGGCAGCTTGGGAGTCTCTCCTATTTGCTTTGAGCTAATGGTGCTCCGAGCAGGAGGGAGCGTGTTGCACAAAGTATCATCCTGAGTGCTTTTTCATAAATAAATCTCAGCAAATATGACAGGCTATCTTTCCCCCAGGAACGTGGCCAAGTCTTTCTTCCTCTCCAGCCGACAAAATATGATAAACTATGAATTTTCCCAGTAACCATAAAAGATTCTGAGTTCCATGATTTGAACTGTTAAGGTGCAGGTCAAGGCAGTATATCTAATAGGAATTCTTGCGGGGAAAATCCTTTTTCTGTTTTCAGTTTTCATGTTTGGTCGAGTGGGAGGGTGTGCCGGGTACTGATCGAAGATTCATTGGGTTATTTGTTAGCTGGTTGTCATGGGCCCCTTAAGGTGAGATGTTAATCTCTTTTAAGTATGCGTCCATAGGCTTCAAGGAGGGATCCAGTGGATGAGACACATGAGGCCCCAAATGGACTAAATTCAAGGAGTTGTTGTTGCTTCAGGTCGGTTCGTGGATTGCACCCCCTTTCGGAGGAAATAAACGGGTCTACAGTCCGTCCTCAAAACAACTGTACATGGCGCAGGGGCTCAGCAGCTCTTCTGCACTCTTGGATTATGAAAATTCTAGCTATGATTTTAGGGCTTTTATCTTTATAGAAAAAAATGGTTTTTACCTGTGACACGGAAGTTGGTGTTCAGAATAGTTACCAATTACCCAGAGTCTGCTAACAGCAGAGGTGCTGCTAAGTCCTTTACATGTGAACTCCTGATCTCTCAGAGGTCTCGTAAAGGAGGCACTGTCACTCCACTTTAGAGATGGGGTAACTGGGGTGCAAAGAGGTTAAATACCTTGCCATATTCCCAAAGCTGGTAAATGACAGAACCCAAATTTGAATCGATGTCTAAATGTATACAAAGACTTCATTGATCCATTGTCTTGTTATGCCTTGGGAGAATCTTCATCTTGCATACGACATAACTAAATATGCTCTGAGAATGGAAATCATAAACCAAAGAACAGCTCGTGTTACGCCGTCCTGGCCATGATATATACATTTTCTGCAAGAAGGAGTCATTTGTAATTGAGCCGTTATACTTCCCTTTGCTGAAAGGTAAGCTGATTGTAAGTTAGGCTCTTTGTATCCTGCAATTTTAGCCCATTACAATTGGCCCAAAGCTAACCACACATACCTGGACATGAAAGAGTTAAAAAGAAAATCCCCAGCAAGCCAGTATGCAGAGAAGTGTTGATTCCAGCTGCTTCAGGGGGATATCTGATAGAGGGAGTCAGTCAGGAAACAACCACAGGAAAAGGAATTTTGAAAAATGGGGGTGTCTTCCTGTTAGCCATCAGCCTGAAAGGAGTCTTTTCCTACCTAAATCCGGAGAGGTTTATAAAACTCCACACTCCACGGCAGCATGGAGAAAGGGACATTTTGCGGGGAGAACTGAAAGGGCACTTTTGCCCTGGAAGAAGCGACCCCTTTGGAGAATCTGACATGATGTGGATGTGTAAACCAGCAAATAGAGGAAGCCACAGTAATTGTGGTTGGGGAGGTTCAGAAGGCTGAAATCGGTTCCTAGCCCTTATTTCAAGAAAGGATGAGTCCAACATGAGACTTTGATACAGACAAAGTTGTTCAAAGGGCAATGTACAACTGTCAACATGAGAAAAGGAGAAAGCCTTGGCCACGACTGGGACAAAGTCTTTCTGCCCACTGACAAAGACTCTCCTTGATCAAACTGAGCCCTTTTTTTGACTAGGCCTTGACATTGGGTTCTGTCCTTGTTCTGGTTTAGTCCAGTCATAGGAAGAATCCTGCTGAGTCTGTTAATGAAAATCCCCTACCCTTGATATGTGGTGGTCACCCTTTTTCTGATGAAATTCTTCACTACCACCACCCTGGGTATCTTATCAACAGTCTTGTTGAATTGGTCGTGCAAGAATCCCCAGCCTCAATGTTTCCTCTTGATAGTTTCTTTTCTTTTCTTTTCTTTTCTTTTCTTTTCTTTTCTTTTCTTTTCTTCTTTTCTTTTTTCTTTTCTTTTCTTTTCTTTTCCTTTCTTTTCTTTTCTTCTTTTCTTTATTTCCTTTTCTCTTCTTTTCTTTTTTAAGTTTATTTATTTATATTGAGAAAGAGAGAGAGACAGAGAGACAGAGACAGCATGAGTGGGGAAGGGGCAGAGAGGGAGTGAGAGAATCTCAAGCAGGTTCCACACTGTCAATGCAGAGCCTGACACGGGGCTCAATCTCACTAACCCTGAGATCAAAACCTGAGCTGAAATCAGAAGTTGGATGCTCAGCTCACTGAGCCACCCAGACGTCCCCAGTGTTGACAATTTTCTACCCACTGCCCCCACCCTGCCCCTTGGCTATCAATCTCCACTTGTCCTTGTATGTTGAGTTCCACCTCTCTCCCCTCCTGCCACACCCTCATTGAAGTAGTCCTTCTTGAACTCTTTCCTTTGAAAATCTTTCCTAAGTCTTTCTTACTGTCTTTAATCAGTGTCTGAATCATGAATTTATTAATTAGTTCCATAGAATTACACGTTGTATAGGGAAATGGAAAGTAAAAAACATTTGCAAAACTCAAGTTGTGGAAAAATTTCCTCCACCCAAACATTAACGCAAGCATATTTCACATCAATGTCTAGATTGGTCTGTCTCTTACAGCATCCAGCAGTATCACGCAAAATTCAATAGGAATTGATTGCAAAGTTAAAAAAAAAAACTTCACACAGTTTTAGAAGAACTGACGAAGCTCCTTCACGTTTTTCTATAAATGGTTCTCTTTATGATCATTTCATTAAAGGCAAATGTGAAGGAAAGGATGTTATAACAAGCAACCACACAATTTTGTTAAGAAATGATGCCCTAAACTGCAAGAGTCGATCTTTTAAGAATTAACAAATAAATCAGGGGCACCTGGATGACTCAGTCAGTTGAGTTTCTGACTCTTGATTTTGGCTTGGGTCATGATCAGGTTGGGAGACTGAGTTCAGAGTCGGGCTCTGCACTGGGCTTGGAGACTGCTTAAGATGATCTCTTGCTCACTCTGCCCCTTTCCCCTGCTCGTGCTCACTATCTCTCTCTAAAATAAAAAAAGAAAATTAAAAAAGAATTAACAGATCATAAAGCAGAGACAAACCTATCTTCATAATTTTAAATTTCAGCCATGTCCTTGTTTTTAATGTATTTATTGTAAGTGAATTTTCCGCTATGAATTATTCTCACATAAGGAGACATTCATATATATTTTAGCTGGATACAGTTCATTCTTTAGTGTGGCATCAGTTCTTATCAATTGATCCTTTCTATTGCTTTATGAAGGCATACGTTAAAATATCCCCTCATGTATTCTTAAGAAGGACTTGAACACGAAAGTTAAATGCACACTTGTGGAGAAGCCTTGAGCTATTTCCAAGGAATTCAGAGAAGAAAAAGATAAAAATATTAAAACAATGAAAGACATAGAAGACAGAGGAGACAATTCAGCAAAGGGCTAACTCTGTTTCTAAAACGGAGAGCACAGCAAATGGAAAAATATTTATAAACATAACAAAAGAAAATTTCTTCCCAAGGGAATCCTGTTTATCAAGAGAAATGGGATGTTATGTATAATAGTCAATATGAAAGCAATGGATAATTATCTGTCAACCTTGGGGGAAAGAACCTTACCAAGCCAGATGCTCTCATTCCTATAAAGATTCCTCCAGATAGCCTCAACTGTTAACAAAGGCAACAGACATAGCACTCATAAATCCTTCTTGAAAAAAGCACTTGCTGGAAAATTACTTCAAATAAGATGAATCAAAATAAAGAATTTAAGGAGCGCCTGGGTGGCTCAGTCGGCTGGGTGTCCGACTTCGGCTCAGGTCATGATCTCACGATCTGAGTTTGCGCCCTGCGTCGGGCTCTGGGTGGACAGCTCAGAGCCCGGAGCCTGCTTCGGATTCTGTGTCTCCCTCTCTCTCTGCCCCTCCCCCACTCAGGCTCTGTCTCTCACAAAAAAAAAACGTTAAAAAAATTTTAAAAAGAAAAAAAGAAAAAAGAAAATAAAGAATTCAGGAATAGCCAAGCTGTGGTAAAAACTGGTGATAAATACTGCATTCATTTAATCATGAAACTAAGGGGCACCTCGTTGGCTTAGCTGGCAAAGCATGAGAGTCTTGACCTCGGAGTTGTGAGCTCAAGCCCCGCATTCGGTTTATAGACTACTTAAAAATAAAATCTTAAAAAAAAAAAGAAACATGAAACTAAGGTGACAGATGAGAGAATTGCAATTACAGGAAGGAGAATAGACACTAAGCTAGTACAGGAGCAAAAGCAGCAGAATTGAACAATAGAAGTAGGGAGAGTGAGAGGAAGTACAGAGTGATAAAAATGACTTCCGGTTTCAAAGCAGAGTTGACCTCTATTGTCCAAAATAGAAATACATGGTTGTAAAAAGGGTCCCAACTGTGTAATCACTCTAATCATCTCCTCTGCTTATCTTAGGGAACTATATTAGCAATTACATATCTTGTGGTGAAGAAGTGTTTCTTCTGATGGTCTGCAGTTGATTTTATTTCATGATCTATATGCATGGGATAATGTTAACAGATGGTCCAGTGCCCCTCCTGTTGGGAACCACTCTCTCGTGCATGAGGACATGAAACAATACTCCAGGCCCCTGTCTGTTGAGAGGAACACTCAGGTCAGACATGAATCCAGCTCTGGTTCATATTGGCTAGCCACCTCAAATATTTAGTCATAGAAGAATCACAGAGCTCAGCCACTTCCCGTCTGTTGCCTTTCTCTACAATTCCTTAACTAATGTCTATGAGGTCCAGTTTAGTCACAGGATACAAACAAGGGCGATTTAATCTACAAGTTTGGGGAGTGATTATTTTATACTTAAGTCATTGAGCAAAACCCACCAGCTATTTATGAGACCTTCCTAACTCTTCTTTTTTTAATTTTTTAAATATTTACTTATTTTTGAGAGAGAGAGAGAGAGAGACCACATGTGAGCAGGGGAGGGACAGAGAGGGGGATAAAAATTTGAAGCGGGCTTTGGGTTCTGGGCTCCAGGATCCAGGCTCCGGGCTGTCAGCACAGAGTCTGACATGGGGCTTGAACTCATGAACCATGAGCCCATGACCTGAGCTGAAGTCGGACGCTTAACTGACTGAGCCACCCAGGCGCCACCCTCCCCCCCAACTAACTCTTAATGTCTTTTTCAAAAATAATTTTGATGTTACATTTTTATAAGGGTTAACAAAGTAGAGTATAAAAGGACACATATTTGGATAAATACTTTATTCTAGCTCGCTTGAGAAGTTTTAAGTTTTGGGCAATGAAGGCAATGCTCTTTAAAAAAAAAATATGTGGGTTGGTTCTGCTTTTCCCTTCTAAAATCTCTTCCGAAAAGCATTTTTTCCCTGCCCTCCCAAACAGAAATTCCCTTTTGCTTTAATTTGCCAGAGTCTGATTTTAGGTGTTCACATACATTTTCACTTAGAAAAAAAAAACGAAAAGAAAGACATGTTTTCCCAGTGGGCTTTCCTTTGGAGGCCTTTTATTCAATGGAGCTCGGGGAATCTTTTTTCTTAGATTACAGATCCTAATACCATGTTTCCAAAACTGCACTATGATTAACTTTGTTTTGGTAAAACCTTCTTTGATTATCAGGAAAGCTAATAGGGGTAAATGACAGGGGCATTGCTAAGTCCTTGAGTGGCTGCAAATGGAAAGGAAATTGAGGTGACCACTGAGTACTGGATACCTTCTATCGCCATTGCTTCTGGACAGGTAAGGGTCGCTGAGTCCTTTGTTCATTCACTAGGGCACAGGAAGATCGTAGACTTGAACCTGCCTTAAGCCGTTGCTGGAGTGTGGCCTCAGGAGAGAAATGTTAAGAAGGGAAAGTTTCCAGAAGATTCAGAATGCAAATGTCTTTGTCACCTATTTCAGACTAAGTCCTGAAGGAAAGAACACTTATCAAACGAAGCTTCTTTTGGCCAGTGCTTAGAACTGTCTCTTGGCACATTTCCTACCGAAGTATGATTCATTTTGAAATTTTAAAAAAATTTTTTTTATGTTTATTTATTTTTGAGACAGAGCATGAACAGGGGAGGGGCAGAGAGAGAGGGAGACACAGAATCCGAAACAGGCTCCGGGCACTGAGCTGTCAGCACAGAGCCCGACGCGGGGCTCGAACTCACAGACCACGAGATCATGACCTGGGCTGAAGTCGGACGCTCAACTGACTGAGCCACCCAGGCGCCCCTCATTTTGAAATTTTAGAACTGGATTTGATGGCATGAAATCAGTACCATTCTGTAAGGACTGCCGTGTACTTGTGTTGCTGTTTCTTGGTGATAACCTTTTGGTTATCATATCAGCTCAGCTATCTATTTTCTTATCACCATCTAGATAGACCTTTAAATTTGGATTTTATGAAGCCAATAGAAGGTTAGTTAGAGAAGACAGAACCTATACTCTGCAATGCCCCTTAAGTACAGTTTGTTGTGCGAATACAGGTCCCACAAAATGAGTCAACTCTACAGCAGGTTCTATTAATATCCAGTGTCTTCTGCAGTCCAAATGATGACCTCTTCTGTGTATCCCTTAACGTCCTGTCTCTGTGTGTTGGAATGTGTGCTCACACTGTGGTCCTTATTGAAAAGTTGTATTGGGGTACCTGGGTGGCTTGGTCGATTAAGCATCTAACTCTTGATTTCTGCTCTCATGGTGTGTGATTGAGCTCTGCGTCCAGCTCTGCACTGACAGCGTGGAGCCTCCTTGCGATTGTCTCTCTCCCTCTGTCTCTGGCCCTCCCGCATGCTCTCTCTCTCTCTCAAAATAAAGCAATAAACTTTTAAAAAAATATTAAAAACTTGTATTAAATTCCCCATGCTTGATGTTATATGAACTATAAAAATTTTGTTTCTTTGCAGTGTAGTAGGACCATTCTAGATTAATACTAATTCATGAACTATGCGTCTCCTACACATTTTTAAAGCCTAATACCAGATAGTCCTTTCTCCTTGGGCATTCTGAATGCTTAAAATCTTATATCTGCATATCATCTGTTCTGTGAAATGATTGTAGCCATTGCCTTATGTTGTTCTCTCTCTCTGCTATGCTATTGTTCAGAACCGATGATCCTATTAACATTAATGAGACAATGTTAATAAATACCATGGTTTCAAAACAGGTACTTTGTGCTTCCAAGACGAGAGACTACTATTAACAACAACAACACAACAAGCCCATTACGGTCCATTCATTGTCCAGTAGCTCTTTTGCATGCATTATTTTGACTTAAACTAAAACTATCTAGATTATTACTATCACCATTTAACAAGTGAGAAAATTGAGGCTTGGAATTCAGAAGCAATTTGCTTTTACCAAAGTAGAATTTTAAAATGTGCCTTTGGATCAAGTTGTTCCTATATTTGCTTTTTATAATAATACTCTAATAAGCTACTTCTTTTTTTAAAACTTTTTTAAATGTTTATTTATTTTTGAGACAGACAGAGACAGAATGCGAGTGGGTTGGGGCAGAGAGAGAGGGAGACACAGAATCCAAAGCAGGCTCCAGGCTCCCAGCTGTCAGCACAGAGCCCGATGGGGGTCTCGAAATTACCAGCTGTGAGATCATGACCTGAGCCGAAGTCAGACGCTCAACCGACTGAGCCACTCAGGCGCCCCTAATAAGCTAATTCTTTAGATGTGAGGCATAAGATGATGATAGAGATTTTCAGATCTAATCCACTGGTTAAAACTTGGGTTGAGATCAGTTGGCAATTTGTAACCCAAGTGGAATGAACCAAAGTCCTGCGTGTTGAGATTCCACTCCTCATCTTTCCCCTCCACGATCCCAGCCCCCATACTTGGTCATTCTGCTAGAATGTGGAACTTCAGCATTGTTTTTCATGAGATGCAGATTGTGCCTTCCAAGCTATGTGAGGACTTCCGGTTGGACTCTAGTCCCTCTGGGAAAGAAGAATGAGGCTGGGCCATTTCAAAGTGGCCATTCTGAAAGTCTTATTGAAGAGCCATTCCAAATGGCCCCACATAAACAAACATTGAATCAGTAGATCATGATATGATTAATACTCTAGGAGAGAGGAGGAAAAATAATTTCATTGGAAGTATGAGCAATGACATAACGGTTCAAGTGATAATTTGTTTTTTGAAACCAGTTAAGTGAGTAACAGATCTAATTTGGAGTACTTGATACTCTTTCTTCTATTTAAAAAAATTTTTTTTAACTTTTATTTATTTTTGAGACAGAGAGAGACAGAGCATGAACAGGGGAGGGGCAAAGAGAGGGAGACACAGAATCTGAAACAGGCTACAGGCTCTGAGCTGTCAGCACAGAGCTCAACGCGGGGCTCGAACTCACGGACCATGAGATCATGACCTGAGCCAAAGTTGAACGCTTAACCAACCAAGCCACCCAGGCGCCCCAGATACTCTTTCTTCTATTAGAGGAAGTTATTAAGAGTAAAATTTTAGAAGATATCCCGTTTAGAAAGGGATACGTTACGATATCATTAATCATTGTATTTTGGGTTTTACTCTCATTAAAGACCCTAGATCTTTTCAGTTATTCCACTAATGCACCTCCCAAATTCTCATGTTATCATTTTCTGTTTTTCAGACCTCTATATAATCCAGGCTTTGAAATGTCACAAAGTAGTAGTATTATTATGTGCTGGTTGTGAAGGGATTAAAATAACTATTTGGCTCAAAATTGTATGCGTACTATTTCCTGATTCCTCTGGCCTATGAGAGCCCAATAATTGGAATATTATTGGGTTAGACAGAGATCTGTATTCTAGACCCAACCCTATTCCTACCTGACTGTAGGACCTGTGCACGCAATTAGTCTTTCCAGGTCTCAGTTTCCTCCTCTGTAAAAGGAGAAGATTCAACTAGATTAACTCTATCATGTCTCTAGCACTGATATACATATGAATATGTGTGTGTGTGTGTATATGTGTGTGTATATATATATGTGTGTATATATATATGTGTGTGTGTGTGTATATATATGTGTGTGTGTATATATATATCTTTTTTTTTCTCCTTCAACACTCAGAGAATCTAATGGCAACATCTGGAATTGATTCATGGAGGAAAGCGCAATCATACCACTGCCCCCACTCCTGTTAGCCTCAAACTACTATAACTTTTCATAGTCACAGAATATCCCTTCTCAGATGATACCATAAATTCAGAAGATTACACTGGGCTTCTCTATAACTTTTCTCTAATGGGCTAAAGGAAGTTACTCCAGCTGAACTGGCATGCTCACAAATGACCGATCCGTGAAAGCAGTGGACTTCACACAGTCTCTTTCCTTTAAAAAATATATTTTAAAGGGCCCATAGCCTCCTTAAGCCCCCTCGGCACAATTTCACTTGTTTATACGGCGAAAGAAGATTGCTTCTTCCTTAAGTCTAGATGGAGAACACCTTAAATGTCATAAGGTGTATGTCTCTTAGGAAAATTGTTTACACTTATCCTATAATGGGAAGAACGGCGCATTTTGACCAAAAACTGGGGCAATTCTCACAGATGAAGTTTCTACTGATAATTTTTGGAAAATGTATTTTTTAATTTTTAATTTTTTCGAAGTTATTTATTTATTTTGAGACAGAGAGAGAGAGAGAGAGAGAGAAAATCCCAAACAGGCTCTGTGCCGCTAGCACAGAGCCTGATGCAGGACCCAAACTCACGAACCATGAGATTATGACTTGAGCCGAAATCAAGAGCTGGATGCTCAACTGACTGAGCCATGCAGGAGGCCCCTAATTTTAATTTTGAAATGAGTATATATTCACAGGAAGTTGCCAAGAAATGTCCAGGGAGACACAAATTTTTCACATGCGTTTCCCATAGACTGCCTAGCATATTTATAATGGATACAAGAGTGGGTATAAATATATAGAAGAACAAGGTGCCTGAAAGTGTAGCATACAACATACACTTAATTGTGTTACGTGCAAAATAGAAGTCATAACATTAAATCTCTCCACAGAGTAGTTGAAAACCATTTGAAGAATAAATGATGAATGAAAGTCAGCTAAGAAATAAGGAAGGAGTTGAGTATTCAAGGATTAAAAATGTCAGAAAGAAAATATACGAGTTATGTGTCCTGAGAACTTTAAATTTGAAACACATCCTGAGTCTGTTACAAAGAAATTAAAAGAGAAACAAACAAAAACATTATGAAAAAGTCATAAGAAAAAGAATTAAAACCTGTTACTTTAAGAATTATCTAGCATGGGGCACCTGGGTGGCTCAGTCAGTTGAGCATCTGAATGTGGCTGAGGTCATGATCTCACAATTCGTGAGTCAGAGCCCCACATCAGCCTGGCTGCTGTCAGCTTGGACCCCCCTTCAGATCCCATCTCCCTGTCTCTCTGCCTCTCCCCTGTATGTGTGTACTGTCTCTCTCTCAAAAGTAAATAAAGGAATTTAAAAATTTTCAAAATAGTCCATCAAATCACAAGGACTATTCACATAAAGTCAGATAAATATGCAGCATGTTGTTAACAGGTTTCCTCTGGATGATGGTACTTAAGTGAGTCTAACTTCCTATGTTATGCGCTTCTTTAATATTCTAATTTTATTACAAAAAGCAAATAATTCTCTTGTTATCAAAGCAAAAGAGAATGTAATGAAAAATTTTATACTAACTTTTCCACTTTATTAGCTTTGTAACTTGGGTAAATGGCAGCCTGCCTCCCCCAAAGTTGACATCATACTCTAGTACAATGTCACAGCCAGGAGACTGATACAGGTCTGAGGCACAGACCTTATACAGATTTCACTACTTGTGTGTTCATTTTTGTGTGTGTTCAAGGTAATTATATCACATGTATAATTGCATGAAAGTGTAGCTTTAAAATAAAAAAAAATAACTGAATTTTTATTTAAGGGTTCCATTAATTTGGTATTTCTCTCATATAAATTTCTCCTATAGGAGTTGTGCTTCTAAAAATAATTGAATATCTCATAGCAGATCAAACTTTCAAGTGAGAACAACGCTCCATGAAGTTAAAAACAAGTCTGTTTTCAGGCATCAAAGAACTAGCGAGGCAGCCAGGATTTGAGAGTCCAAGATCCTGTAAAGAAGGGAAACATATTGAGGTAAGGTTGATATTTTATGCAGTTTTTCTCCCCTTGAGTTTTAAGGGGCATGGGTTGCTAGGCAAGGAAGCCAAACCTAGAGCATCTGCTAAGGGCGAGAGCTGTTGATAAGAGCTTTATTCCTCTCAAAGCATGGAAAACAAAAATTGAAATCCAAGGCTATATGAAGGTAGCCAGGAATTGAAGCGCCAAGCCCCTCGGAACACAGAAGTGCCAAGGAACCAAACAGTGCTCTCAACAATCCTAAGGTGAGGTGGAGATAAAAATTCAAGTTCAGATTCTTCCAAGGAAGAGAGGTCACTGGTGAACACCTGAGGCTTTCCATTGGGACACCTGTGAAGTTCTGTGCCCTAACAGTAAGGTCAAACTGGAAACAAGCCAACCTTCAAAAGTACAGAAATCTAGCCATGAGAAAACTCATGCTTGATTGGACAAAGGTGATACGCGCTCTTCTATCTGCTTGACAGAAGTTAAGGATGCATCTAGGTTGTGTATAATTTTTAATATGCAGTGTTTGACGTCCAAACAACACCAGATATGCCATGAAGCAAGACCAAATGAAACCAAGAATAAAAACAGCCAATAAAAATGGACCCACAGGTGCAGGCTTTAAAGGAACTGCAATTAACATATTCAAAAAATCAATGAAATTATGAATAATTTCGACAGTAAAATCTATAAAAGAAATCAGGGGCCCTTGGGTGGTGCAGTTGGCTAAGTGTCTGACTCTTGATTTCAGCTCAGGTCATGATCCCGAGTTGGGGGATGGAACCCTGTGTGGGGCCCTGTGCTGAGCATGGTTCATGGAGAGATTCTCTCTCTCCCTCTCTCTTTGCCTCTCCCCTGCTCATAATCTCTGTTTTTTCTCAAAATAAATAAATAAACATTAAAAACAAAATAAAGAAAAATAATTTTAAAAAATCAAATAGAAGTTCTGGAAGCGAAAGCACCGTAACTGAAATGAACTCAGAAGACAAATTTAAGAGCAGTTTGGGCATAACCCACTTTTATTAAAAAGTGTTTAGACTTACGTAAAAAATAATGACAGTATAGAAAGGAGTCCAGAGATGTAAAGACACTTGAAGTGATAATGTCTGAGAATTTCCCAAAACTGATGAAAGATATTAAACTCAAGATTCAAAAAGCATGTTATACCTCCAGCAGGCAAGTGCCAAGAAAAATCCATCTAGGCGTATCCCAGTAAAACTAATGAAAAACAAAGACAAAGGGGAAAAAATCTTGAAGGCAGCCAATAAAAAAAAGCATCATCTGCAGAGGAGTAACAATGTGACATTTTAACAGTACAGCTGGAGGCCAAAAGACAGTACCTCTTTAAAATGCTGGAAGAAAGGAGCTTTCTACCCAGAATGCTATACACCTGGCAAGGAATTTTTTTTTTTTTCAAGAGTGAAGGCAAAATAAAGAAACTTCCTGACAAACAAAAACTTTCCAAAACTCTTGCTAGCATACTGTAAGAGATACTAGAGGAAGTTTTTCAGTGACAGGGCATACATTCCTATGTGGAGAGGTGGAAATATAAGAAGTAAAGGAGAGCAACAGAAAGGGTAAATACTGGAGTAAACTTTTTTTTTTAAGGTAAATTTTATAAGATATGTCAGAATGTCTTTGGGATTTAAAATTTGTGAAGAATGAAAATACATGAGAACAATAACAAAAAAGGTGCGAAGAGGGTAAATTTGATCAAAGTGTTTAAGGACCTGTTACTTGGAAGAGGATGAAAATATGAATTTATTCCAGAGGCCTTAAATACAGGGAACATAAAATAATCTGAAGGATAACCACTTTGAAAGGACAGAAGGATACATAGCCAAAAAGCTAAAAAAGGGGAAAAAAGCTGTAACAAAATAAGTAATCCAGAAGAAGGCAAGAAGCAGTGAGAAAGAAATATAGAAAAGTTAGAAAAAAGAAAATGAAGAGTTAGATGATGGATTCAAACTCTAAGTTAATGGACTAAAGTCCAGTGATAAAAGAAAAAACTGAGATTGCATTTAAAATTCCATTTTCATCTCCTTAGTTCTGCTTTTTCATCCTTTTAGCATAGCTTTCCAAACCTGGATTCTCTTTTCTTTCAAAGTTTTCAAGAGAACATCCTCTCATCTCTCAGCTCTTTCTGGAATTTCCCATGCTTGGTGCAATCTTTTAATCTATGAGACAGGATGGGGAAATAGGAGGAGAACAGCACTTTGCAACTGTCTATGACCCTTCCTGATTGAACATGGAAAAAATCACTTCATCTCCTTAGGTTTCCATTCGTTCCTTCACCTGAAAAATCAATCTATTGGAATCCATTTTCTCCTAGCGTTTTTCCGCCCCAGGCTTCTTTTAACTGGTTTTGTACCTACACTATGGGACTAAAGTTCTTGGGAAGAAAAAGCAACAGAGATTTTGTATGCCATCCATCCCTGATCATATATTCTACACCTGCAATGACTCAAATACAAAAAATAAAGATAAACTATGCAGCAGGAATGCAGTAGAAAGGCGAAAGCAGAGTGGTGGAAGGATCTGGATCAGGCTCAGGAGAGCTAGGGTACAGAGCTGACTCTGCTGTTAATTAACCACATGACACTGGGCAAGTCACTTAAATTCTTGGGCTCTTAGGTGAAACGAGCACACACTACTGCTCTCTTCATCATTTTGGACACTGTTACATGTAGAAGAGCCCAATGGGACTTTGTGTTCTTCCATAACCGTATTCCTTCAGCTGGGTCTAAGACTGACTCATCTTATGTGCACGAAGTCTATCAACTATAGTATGTCCATTCAGTGAGCATTACTCTGGTGCATGATAGGCAGTGGAGATACAGGCAGGAGGCATGGGCTCGGTGCTCTTCCAATTGTGTGATTTTAGACCATCCATTTAATCCTGCCTCACCTGGAAAATGAGGGTATTAGTACTTGCTCAGTTTTCCTGACCAAAAGCAATCATGAGTAAGAAAGTACTTTGTAAACTGTACCTATTTGACAGTCATGAAGTGCTGTTATTATTAGAGTAAACTCTAAAGAAGTCTACCGATGTGATCGGAGTCAGTAAAAGGGAGCTGAACGCAAGAATGAAATAATGATTTCTCTTAATCAGTCACTGTTTCAGAGACAGATATGGCTCCGCCGAAGAGATAGATATGTGATAGGGTCAAGTTGGTGGCTGAAGTGTCCATCATCCTTCCACCTCCAACTTCCCCTTTGTTGGATAAGAGTTTTTCTTCATTTTTCTCTATATATTTACACAAATATCTGAGGATTAAAAAGTAATCATACTATACTTTGTGCTCTGAACCGTGCTTTGTTTTCTTAAAACATAACATGTCTTATAGATCAGTGGAAGTAGTAAGAAAAAACCTATTTTATTCTTTTAAATTGTTGCGTATTATTCCATAGGATAGAAATGCCATTAATATTATTAAAGGTATTTAAACTGATTGACAGTTGTTTAAGTTCTGTGTAATTATGTGAGAGTATTTTTATAAAAGAGACCTCTAACAATATAACTGATCAAGTAAATAGTTATTCCATGTAATTAGGTACATACTGCAAATTGCCTTCCAGAGGCAGAGTTTAGGTTTTCCAAATTGCACCCCCATCAATAAATCGACAAGTCAACAAATGACTTTCCCTCACACCCTCATCAACACTGCATATTATCAATTTTGTAAATATTGGCTAATCTGTTGGGTGAGAAAATAATTCACTGGTTAACAGGTAACTGGAACATATTTTTATATATAATTTACATATATCCTTTCATTTCTTTTTCTGTGAATTGCCTTTTTTTAATTTAAATTTTAGTTATATTGGTTTCAGGGGTAGAATTCAGTGAGTCATCACTTATGTGAAACACTCAGTGTGCATCATAACAAATGCCCTCCTTAATACCCATTCCCCATCTAGCCCATTCCCCACCCACCTCCCTCCATCAACCTTCAGTTTGTTCTCTATCATTAAGAGTCTCTTGGGGTGTCTGAGTGGGTCAGTTAGTTAAGCATCTGACTCTTGATTTTTGGCTCAGGCTGTGATCTCACAGTTTGTGGGATAGAGTCCCACACTACGCTCCATGCTGGCATCATGGAGCCTGCTTGGGATACTCTCTCCCTCTCTCTGCCTCTACCCTGCTCATGCTCACTCTCTCTCAAGATAAATAAACTTAAAAAAAAAGAGTCTCTTGTGGCTTGTTCCCCTCTTTCCTCTTTTTCCCCCCTTTCCCATATGTTAATCTGTTTTGTTTCTTAAATTCCACATATGAGTGAAATCCTACGGTATTTGTCTTTTTCTGATTGCCTTATTTCGCTTAGTGTAATGCATTCCAGCTCTATCCATGTTGTTGCAAATAGCAAGATTTCATTATTTTTGATAGCTGAGTAATATTCCATTATATATATATATATATATATATATATATATATATATATATGTATTTGTGTGTGTGTATATATATATATATACACACACACAAATACATATATATATATAGACACACACCACACACATATACACACCACATCTTCTTTATCCATTCTTCAGTCGATGGACATTGGGCTATCTCCATAGTTTAGCTATTGTTGATAATGCTGCTATAAACATTAGGGTGCATGTATCCCTCCAAATCTGTATTTTTGTATCCTTTGGGTAAATACCTAGCAATGCAATTGCTGGATTGTAGGGTAGTTCATTTTCAGTTTTTTGAGGAACCTCCATACTGTTCTACAGAGTGACCGTACCAGTTTGCATTCTTACCAACAGTTTAAGAGGTGGTATCCTTTATCTGCATCCTTGCCAATACCTGTTGTTCTTTGTGTTGTTAATTTTAGCCATGCTGACAGGTGTGAGGTGGTATCTCATCATGGTTTTGATTTGTATTTCTCTGATGATGAGTGATGTTGAGCATCTTTCCATGTGTCTGTTAGCCATCTGAATGTCTTCTTTGGAAAAGCATCCCTTCATGTCTTCTGCCCATTTCTTCATTGGGTTATTTGTATTTTGGGTGTTGAGTTTAATAAGTTCTTTATAGATTTTAGAAACTGACCCTTTATCAGATATGTCACTTGCAAATATCTTCCTGCATTCTGTAGGTTGCCTTTTAGTTTTGTTGATTGTTTCCTTCACTGTGTAGAAGATTTTTATTTTGCTGAAGTCCCAATAGTTCATTTTTGCTTTTCTTTCCCTTGCCTCTGGTTTTGTGTCTAGTAAGAAGTTGGTGCAGCTGTGGTCAAAGAGGTTGCTGCCTGTGTTCTCCTCTAGGTCTTTGATAGTGTCCTCTTTCATATTTAGGTCTTTCATCCATCTTGAGTTTATTTTTGTGTATGGTGTAAGAAAGCGGTCTGGGTTCATTCTTCTGCATGTCGCTGTCCAGTTTTCCCAACAACATTTGTTGAAGAGACTGTCTTTTTAAAATTGGATATTCTTTCCTGTTTGGTCAAAGATGAGTTGACCATATACTTGTGGGTCCATTTCTGGGTTTTCTATTTGGTTCCATCATTGATCTATGTGTCTGTTTTTGTGCTAGTGCCATATTGTCTTGATGACTACAGGTTTGTAATATAGCTTGAAATCCAGAAACATGATGCCTCCAGTTTTTTCTTTTTCAGAATTGTTTTGGCTATTCGGGATCTTTTGTGGCTCCATACAAATTTTAGGATTGTTTGTTCTAGCTCTAACAAAAGTGCTGGTGGTATTTTGATAGTGATTGCATTAAATGTGTAGATTACTTTGGGTAGTATGGACATTTTAGCAATGTTTGTTCTTCCAGTCCATGAACATGGAATGCTTTTCCATTTCTTTGTGTCCTCTTCAATTTCTTTCATAAGTGTTCTATAGTTTTCAGAGTACAGATCTTTTACCTCCTTGGACAGGTTTATTCCTAGGTATCGTACTGTTTTTGGTGCAATTACAAATGGGATCAATTCCTTGATTTCTTTTTCTGCTGCTTTGTTATTTGTGTATAGAAATGAAACAGATTTCTGTATGTTGATTTTATATCCTGTGACTTTGCTGAATTCATGTATTAGTTCTAGCAATATTTTTGGTGGGGTCTTTTGGGTTTTCTACATAGAGTGTCATATCAACTGCAATACTGAACATTTGACTTCTTTCTTGCCAATTTGGATGCCTTTTCTTTTGTTGTCTGATTGTTGAGGATAAGACTTCCAGTACCATGTTAAATAGTATGGTTAATTGTCTGTTATTGATTTCTAACATCTCTATATTTTATAGATATTTATCCCTTGTCCTTTAAATATGTTGCAAATATTTTTTCCAGTCTCTTACACACATTTTAATTTATTAATATAATTTTTCATTAAGTTTTAATTTTTCATTTTTTTTGTTCTTTATGATGTCTATAAAAGGTTTTCCAATGTACTTTTCTAATACTTTTATTGTTTTGTTAAGAGTTTTTGCTTTTTGGTTTGTGTGTGTGTGTGTGTTTGTATGTATGTATATTTAGTCATCTGGAATTTATTTTTGAGTATAATAGGAATTAAGAGTATAACTTAATTTTTTTCCTAAATAGGTGGCCAGTAAATAGAAAATTATTTCAACATGATTTTGTTTAATAATTTAGTTCTTTCCATTGTTGTGGAATATAGCATTTTGTATATTAAATTGCCATTGACATGAGTCTATCTCTAGAACTCTCTATTCTATTTCATTAATCTAATTGTGCAATCTTGCATTACATGGAATTTTTTCAGTTTTATTGAGAAGTAATTAACATACATCACTGGTAAGTCTGGGGCATACAGCATGATGATTGGATTCACATATATTGTGAAATGATTACCACAATAGGTTCAGTTAACATCTATCTTCTCATACAGATACAATAAAAAGAAAAGAGCAAAGGAAAGAACAAAGGAAAAAATTTTCTCCTTGTGATGAGAACTCTTAGGATTTACTCTCTTTACAACTTTCCTATAGACCACACAGCAGTGCTAGTATAGTCATTATGTTGGTCATCATACCTCTAATACTTATGTATCTCATAACTGGAAGTTTGTACCTTTTGACCACTTTCCTCCAATTACTGCTGTCACTATACCCCCAAACCATCTCCCTGGCCTCTGGTTACCACAAGCCTGATCTCTTTTTCTACAAGTTTGTGGGGTTTTTTTGCTTTTGTTTGTTTTATTTGTGTTTTTAGATTCCACACTTAAGTGAAATCATACCGTGTGCCTTTCTCTGTCTGACTTATTTCACTTAACATATACCTTCAAGGTCCATCCATGTTGTTACAAACAGTAGGATTTCCTTGTGTTTTTTTATGGCTGAATAAATTCATATATTATATACATATCTCACAACGTTTTTTATCCATTCATCTGCCCATGGACAACTAGGTTGTTTCCTTGGCTGTTGTAAATAATTCTTATATGAACACGGGGTTACAAGTATCTTTTCAAATTAGTGTTTCTGTTACCTTTGGATATTTCCCAGAATTGGAATTGCTGGATCATGTGGTAGTCCTATTTTTAGTTTTTTTGAGGATCCTCCATACCGTTTTCCATAGTTGCTACATGAATTTACAATTCTACCAACAGTGCACAAAGGTTCCTTTTCTCCACATCCATGCCAGGTTTTGTTACCTCTTGCCTTTTTGAAGATGGCAATTCTAACAGTTGTGAGATGATATCTTATTGTGGTTTTAATGTACATTTCCCTAATGCCTAGTTATGTTGAACATCTTTTCGTGTAGCTGTTGCCTGTTTACATATCTTCTTTGGGGAAATGTCTATTAGGGTCCTTTCCCCATTTTTAAATTGAAATATTATTATTATTATTATTATTATTTCTTCTTTTTTGCTAATGAGTTGTATAATTCTTTATATGTTTGGATAGTAACCCCTTATCACATATATGGTTTGCAAATATTTTTCCCATTGCATAGATTTACCAAGACCCATTCAAGGAGTTTCTTCCTTTGTTTTCTTCTAGGAGTCATGTGTCCAGGTCTTATATTTAAGTCTTTAATCCATTTTGGATTCATTTTTATGACTGGTATAACATATGGGTTCAGTTTCATTCCTTTACATGCGAATATTGAATTATTACAGCATTTATTGAAGAGACTGTCTTTTCTCTATTGAGTATTCTTGGCTCCCTTATCAAATATTAATTGACTGTATGCTTGGGTTTAATTTTTTAAATTTATTTTTGTATTTAAAAATTTTTAATGTTTGTTTGCTTATTTGTTTATTTTTTGAGAGAGAGAGAGAAACAGAGTGCAAATGGGAGAGGGGCAGAGAGAGTGAGACACAAAATCCAAAGCAGGCTTCAGGCTCCTAGCTGTCAGTACAGAGCCCAATGTGGGTCTTGAACTCACAAACCACAAGATCATGACCCGAGCCAAAGTCAGACGCTTAATCAGCTGAGCCACCCAGGTGCCCCTTCTTGGGTTTATTTCTGAGCTCTTGATTCCATTCTATTTGTCTGTTTTTATGCAGTACTGTATTATTTTGATGACTATAGCTTTATAGTATAGCTTGAAATTAGGAAGCGTGATACAGCCTGCTTTATCCTTCTTTCTCAGGAGTTCTTTAGTTATTCAAGATCTTTGTGGTTCCATGTAAATTTTAGAAGTGTTTTTCCTACTTCTGTAAAAAAGTTATTAGAATCCTGATAGAGAATGCATTGATTATACAGATGGCTTTTGGTAGCGTTGACATTTTAACGATATTCATTCTTCCAATCTATGGATATAGAATACCTTTCCATTGCTTTGTGTCTTCTTTGATGTTTTTCATCAGTGTCTTCTAGTTTTCATTGTAGAGATCTTTCACCTTTTTAGTTACATTTATTTCCAAGTATTTTATTGTTTTTGATTCTATGGTAAATCTGATAGATTTCTTTATTACTTTTTCAGAAATTTTATTGTTACTGTATAGAAGTGCCACTGATTTTTGTATGTTAATTTTGTACCCTGCAAATTTACTGAATTCATTGTTGAATATAACAGTTCTTGCTTGAGTCTTTAAGATTTTAAATGTATAAAATCATGCTGTCTGCAAATAGAAACAATTACTTCTTCTTTTCCAGTTCTGGTATCTTTTTATTCTTGCTTGATTAATGTAGCTAAGACTTCCAGTAGTATGTTGAATAGGAGTGGTACAAATGGGCACTCTTGTTTTGTTCCTGATCTTAGAAGAAACAGCTTTTCTTCATTTGATATGATATTAGTTGTGCACTTGTCATATATGGCCTTTGTTATATAGAAGTATGTTCTCGCTATATATACTTTGTTGAGAGACTTTATTATGAATGAAAGTTGAATATTGTCAAATGCTTTTTCTGCATTCTATTAAGATTATTTTATGAGTCTTTTCTTTTATTCTGTTAATGTGGTATATCATAGTAATTAATTTGTGTATGTTGAAACATCATTGTATCCCAAGGACAAATCCCACTTGATTATGGTAAATGATGCTTTTACTCTGCTGTTGACTCAGTTTGCTGGTGTTTTATTGAGAACTTTTACATCTATATTCACCAGGGATATTTTCCTGGTGGGATAGTTTTCTTTGCTAGTGTCCTTCTCTGGTTTTGATATATGGATAATGCTGGCCTTTTAAAATGAATTTGGGAATGTTCCCTCCTCTTCAATTTTTTGAAAGAATTTGCACTTGATCTTAGCCAAAAGGCCGAGAAGCGATTGGAAGAATTTGAGAAGGACTGGTGTTAATTCTTTAAATGTTTAGTGAAAATCACCAGTAAAGCCATCTGGTCGTGGGCTTTTCTTCATTGGGAGATTTTCCATTACTGTTTCAATTTCCTTATTGCTAATTCGTCTATTCAGATTTTCTATTCCTTCTTGAGCCAGTCTTAGTATGTTGTATGTTTCTAAGAAATTTTCCATTTCTTCTACGTCATCTGGTTTTTTAGTGTATACTTATTCATAGTAGCCTCATATGATCCTTTGAATTTCTGTGGTATTAGTTGTAATATCTCCTTTTTCATCTATAATTTTGTTGATCTGGGTCTTTTCTCTTTTTTGTCTCATTAGTCTAACTAAAGGTTTGTCATTTTTATCTTTTCAAAAAACTAACTTAGCTTGGTTCATCTCTTCTATTTTTCTGCTCTCTATGCCATTTACTTTTGTTTTAATCTATTATTTCTTTTCTCCTGCTAACCTTGGGACCAGTTTATTTTTCTTTTTCTAGTGCTTTCATATGTCAAGTTAGATTGTTTGAGATCTTTCTTGCTTCTTAAGGTGAATGTTTCTTGCTATGAACTTCCCTCTTAGAACTGCTTTTGCTGCATTTCATTAAGTTCTGACATGTTATGTTTCCATCTTCATTTGTCTTAAGAAATTTTTATTTTCCCTTCAACTTCTTCTTTGATCCATTGGTAGTTCAAGACACTGCTGTTTAATTTCCATGTATTTGTGAATTTTGTTTTTGTTTTCTAGTTTCATGGCGTTGTGTTCAAAGAAGATACTTGGTTTGATTTTAGTCTTTTTGAATTTGCTAAAATTCATTTTGTGACCTAACATATAATCTATCCTAGAATATGTTCCATATGTGCTTGAGAAGTATGTGTATTGTGTTATTATTGGATAAAATGTTCTGTACATATCTGTTAGCTCTGATGTTTGGCTCTGATATAAAACTTAGAATTGTTATATCTTTTTGATGTACTGACCTCTTCTGTATCATTATATAAAGACCTTCTTTGTCTCTTTTTACCACTTTTAACTTAAAGTCTATTTTGTCTGGTATAGGTATAGCTACCCATACTTTTTTTTGTTTGTTTATTTGTTTGCTTCTGGTTACCATTTGGTCCAAATGTCTTTTCCTGTCTTTTCATTCTTAGTCTATGTTTATCTTTCAGGCTAAATAAGTCTCTTGTAGAAATAAGTCTCTTGTAGGCCGCATATTGTTGGATATTATTATTATTATTATTATTATTATTTTGTCCATTCTATGTTCCTTGATTGGAAAATTTATTCCATTAATGTTTAAAGTAATTATTGATAAGTATGTGCTTATTGCCATTTTGTTAACTGTGTTCTGGTTATTTTGTAGATCCATTGTTCCTTGTTTCTTATCCTGCTATCTTTTGTTTTGTTTTGTTTTGTTTTTTGATGTCTTTTGGTACTAGTATTCTTTGACATATTTATTGTGTTCTCTTGTGTTATTGTTATAAGATTTTCCCTTGCCGTTACCATGGTGCTTACATAAGAAATCTAAAACTTATAACACTCTGTTTTAATCTGATAATGGGCTAATTTGAATAGAATTTGTATACTTTACACTTTTATTTCTTCTCTTTCTCACTTTTTATATTATTGTGATTACGATTTACATTTTTTTAATATTGTGTAACTAATAACAGACTATTGCATTTATATTTATTTTTTCTATGTAGGTTTCTTTTTTATCTTTTAAGCTAGAGTTTGAGTTGTGCACCACTATTACCATATTTCAGATCCATAAGTATATATTTACCTTGTCTATAATAGTTAGGCTACTTTTGTATGTTTTTATGATATTAATTGGTGTTCTTTTATTTCCACTCATTTCTTGTAAAGCAAGTCTGATAGTAGCAAACTCCTTCAGCTTTTGTTTGTTTGGGAAAGTTTTTACCCCTTCCTCACTTCTGAAGGATAACTTTGTCAGGTATAAAATTCTTGGTTGAGAGTTATTTTCTTTCAGTTTCTGAAAGTTTCCGTTGAGAAATCCACTTATGGTTTTGTGGGGTTCACTTGTATGTAACTTCTCTCTTTTCTCTTGCTGCTCTTAAAATTCTTTGCTTTTGACTTTTGACAATTTAGTTACGATGTATTTTGACATAGCCTTACTCAGGTTCAATTTATTTGGAATCCTTTGGGTCTCATGGATCTGGGTGTTGATTTCTGTTTCCAGATTTGAAAGTTTTCAGCCATTATTGCTTCAAATATAATTTCTGTCCCTTTCTCTTTCTCTTCTCCTGGAATTATTTTCATTGTGTTCTTTAATTCCCTTAGGATTTCTACACTCTTTTTCATTCTTTTTTTTTTTTTTTCCTTTTTGCTCCTCTGATTGTATAATTTCGAATCCCTCATTCTCTGAGTTGCTGTTTTTTGGGTTTTTGTTTGTTTTTCTTCAGCATAGTTGGATCATTTTTGAAACTCTTTATTGAATTCTTTAGTTCAGTTATTGTCTTTTTCAGCTCCAGGATTTATTTATTTATTTATTTATTTTTCATGATTGCTATTTCCTTGTCAAACTTCTTGTTTCATTCATGCCTTGTTTCCCTAACTTCATTTACTTGTCTGTCTTGTCGTTCACTAAACTTTAGGAGGATTATTCTGAATTCTTATCTGACAATATGTACGTCTCCTTTTCTTTAGGATTAATTGTTGGCATTTTACAGTTTCCTTCAGTCTGCCATATTTATCTGATTTTTCACGATCCTTGATTCCAGTTGATTATTCAACTGCACACAGTTGAGTAATGGTGCAGTAGGTAAAGTAAAGTAGGTTTACTTTGGCAGAGACAGTCCTTCACCAGTCTGCTCAGTTTGGGTTTGCGTGTGTGCTGATAATGTCTTTGGGCATGTGGGGTCTGCTATTATGGTCTTTTTTGGATGGGGCAACTGTTTGAACTCTGAAGATGGGGATGAGGGTGTGTAGTGCTGGCTGAGAGCAGTTGAATAAGACTGCTGGCTTAGTTCTTTACCCAAGTGAGGTTGTAGGATAGGCTCTGCAGTTGTCTAAATTTTCTGGTCAGACTTATTGGATGGTCAGGATGGGGTACTATTTTAGTAGAAGATGGGGCTAATAATTAGCTTCTCTGCCTTTTCAAGGCAGCAAGTCAGGGCCCAGAGCCTGTACGGTTCGTTGTTTGAGGGCCTGAATTAATGAGGCCTGAATGTGCTCTGAATTCCTTGGTCAGGTGAGGCCACTGGGTTTTGCTCTGCAGTTGGAGAAAGCCATGGCTGTGCCTTCCCTTCCAGTGCCACTGTACTTAGCGGTGTTGGGTGGGCTAGTCACCTTCCCATGTGCTCTGCTTAGGTTCTCTGGATTTGATTCTGGAGATGAGCAAAGCCACTGGTTGAGATTACTGCTTGGGCACTGCAAGTATGAACTCAGTGTAACAAAATCCATGTGGTGATCATCTCATGTCCTTCCTCCCTTCTCTGTCACTGTCAATTCCCAGTGGCTATGCCCTACACATCCTCCTGTAATCCCTTTATTGTGAGCTAACAGTAGGGGGCTCCCACAAAGCAACCTAAAATGCTGGGAGAGGCTGATTGTCCTCTTGGACTTTTTTTCCCCTACTGGAAGAATTGGCAGCTTGGGAGAGACCAGTCTGTGTGGTGATGTGTCATCCTAGGGGAAGGCAATGTGGTCAATATGTAGCCACTCCTCTTACCCTTTTAATGCAGTCTGTCTTGGTCTCTGAGGTACTGGGGGTTCTTCAGCCTTACCCCATGTGCTAGGATCCTTTAAATGGTGTCTTGTGTTTGAATGGATGCTAGTTGTTCTTCTCGTGAGAAGGAGCAAAGTCAGGGATGACCTTGATGGCCATCTTGGTGACCTCACTTTGTATAATCCAGTTTTAATTATGTATCTTTTCTTGTTGAGATAAAAAAAAACCCTTTTTCTTGAATTAAATAGTTTTTATCCATTTATGTAGGTAATTTAAAAATTTCTCCTTCGATCTATCAATTTCATGGAATTATAGGGATAGGTTTCCTGATGTTGAACTATCCCTGTGTTTCTGAGAAAGTCTTATTTCATTGTGATTGCTATCATACAAAACTGGATTGAATTTTCTGATACTTTAAGATTTTTTCCTCTCTGCACATAAATGAGATTGACCTAGTTCAAGTGTATCCTTCCAAGTCTTTCTGTATACATTTCCATAAATGTCGTTACATATTTTGATGTAAGGATTGTGCTAGATTTTTGTATTGAGCTGGGAAGCTTTCCATCTTTTTATATGGTCTGGAAGCATTTATACATTATAGGAATTATCTGTCCTTTGAAAGGCAGGTAGACCTTACCCAATACTTTGCCTGGGCTACCTTGAACTTTAGGGATAGATTTTATTTCTATTGTGATTATGATTATATTTTTAGCCACTCTACCTAAACATAGTTGCTTGGTTTTGAAATTTTTAAATGTTTTATATGTGAGTGCTGTTAAGGTTTGCTGATTTCATTGCTTCACTAGCTACTGTATCTCTATGAACAGTGCACTATGTTAGCACTTTTATGGCAATTATATCACAAAAATCACTGCAAATACCTAAATATATTTATATATAATATAAAATGTCAAATGTATATTTAAGAGAGACAATGAGGGGCGCCTGGGTGGCTCAGTCGGTTGAGCTGACTTCAGCTCAGCTCATGATCTCACGGTTCATGGGTTCGAGCCTCATGTTGGTCCCTGTGCTGACAGCTCAGAGCCTGGAGCCTGCTTTGGATCCTCTGTCTCCCTCTCTCTGCCCCTCCTTTCCTCTTGCTCTGTCTCTGTCTCTCAAAAATTAAAAAGAGAGAGAGAGATAGGGAAACAATGAAATGCTGGTGACCAAAATAAATGATTGAGATGATTCAGGCTGTCTTGTCTCAAAGCCTGGCAAACAGGAATGAGAAGCTATAGACAAATATTTAATTACTTAAAAATAGTTGTGCGACCTCATCCCTCTTTTTGGAATCGTAGAAGCAACAAACATTACTGATGAAGTAGAAAATACTCAGAAATAACAAGGAAAAAAACCAAGTTCACTCACCCTACATCCATCACCCGGAGGAAAATCATTTGCTCTATACTCTGCCAGAAATCTCATGCCAGTTAACCGATAAATACATTTTAAGAAGTGTTCTTTTTCTATGTATGGGTGTGTCTGTAACCTGCACTTTTCATTTACTGTTATGAACATTTTTTCCATGTCAGTAAATACAGACCTGCCTTGTAACGGCCACACAGTATTCCATGGTGTGAGTCATTATAATGTATATAGTCATACTCCGATGTTTGGACATTTACGTTGTTTCTAATTTTTCCCTACTTTAAACATGCTGTGACAAAAATAATTTGAAACACTTTGTCTTAAATATTTGGTGCTAATTATATAATGGATCGGTGTGAAAGGAGGTACTCGGGGTATGAAGAGCTCTGAGTCATGAGGTTAGCTAATGTCACTCATTTTACTTTATGCTTTATAACTGCCATTTTTCAAGAAAAAAAAAAGCACCCAAGATGATAACAATCCACTGCCTGTATCTAGAACCTTAAAACGAGCTTAAAGTTGGGCTAGCTTGTGCCCTGTGCTGCTCTCTGCCTCAATTCCACACCCTACATTTTCTTATTGTATCTAGTACCCTCTGGCCTCATTTTCATATCATTTTCTTTGTTTTTGTAAATTAAGAGATAAAAAAAATTCAAAGCAGGCGTTTGACATACTGAGAACATTGGCAAGCAAATAACTGAGTGCTTGCCTTGTGGCGTTGCTAAGACGAATAATGGGGCACGGGGGTAATATTTTTCGAATGCTTTCACTGTGCCAGAATTTACATAGTCTTTGTTTTCCTCAATCTTCACTATACTTCTGCAAAGCTGATGTTCCAGATGAGGAAACTGAGTTCCAGAGAAGTTCCATGACTTAACCGAGATCAAACCTAGTGGAGTGACAGAGTTGGTTGGGATTGAGGGCTGCCTGGCTTCATTGCACATCCTTGATATGAATAAAGGACAGTCCCCACCCTCAGGGGATTCACTCAGTGGCCGCATACGGAAGGAGCTGTGCACCGGCCAGAATTCCCTGGCACGCAGACCCCTGTGCCTTGCTTTTTCACTCCTTTCCAGTTTTGAGGAGGACACCCAAGTAAGCCTTTACAACAATGAAATGCTATTTTAAGCAGAACCTACACTGAAACAATTACAATGAAAATACGTTATGCACCAGCAAAATGCACGCGGACAAAACCCACCTGCTCTAGCAGACGAGGCATTCCTGGGGGATAGGGTTTTGTGAGAATTATAAACACAGCTTCAGAAATCAGCCAGCACATGCGGTCAGCAAATAGTCAATGATGAGAATAAAAATAACAAAAATAAACATTCAGAAAAGAAAAAGAACAATTTACTCCCCTGTTGGGAAGGTTGGAAAAGAGTAGGGCTGATCAGTAGCCTTTGGATTGTTTAAAAGGATCAGTTCATTTTAGTAAGTTAGTAAGTTAGGGCCCCTGGGGTGGGGATGTCTTTGGATCTTTTCTCCATATCCTCATGGCTCAGAGCTCTTCAGAACTTCCTGCTTGAAGGAAATGATGTGATATTTAGTTTGAAGCAAAGATGCTTTTCAAGCAAGACAATAGCCTGTTCACGTTCTATTCGAGAAGCAAAACAAAAACAAACATGAATCTGTTTTTTTTTTTCCCCCTTTAAACTCTAGGAATGGGAAATACTACCGCTCAGTGGAAATGACAGTGAGAAATTTTTTCTCAACAGAGAGATAAATGTATTAAAATCGGCATTGTGGTGGACAGAGCAGGAAACTCAAGGCTGGATGTCTCCATTTCATGCCCTTTTCTTAATAATCATGGGAACCTGGGCAAATGTCTTAACCTGTCTGGACCTCAGATTGTTGATCTAGGTACAGGGAGAAATATTTGCCCCACATAGCACTTAAGATCGTTAGTGACAATGAAATTCAAATAACATGTGTGAAAACCATCTGTGAAATGTTGAGTGCTATATAAAATGTGTTATTATTGTTATAGTTGATATGATTAGCCTCACAATACCTGA
The DNA here is from genome assembly GCF_028018385.1 of Neofelis nebulosa. Lineage (NCBI taxonomy): Eukaryota > Metazoa > Chordata > Mammalia > Carnivora > Felidae > Neofelis > Neofelis nebulosa. The sequence continues at coordinate 55,557,310 of NC_080793.1, forward strand.
TATATCTGGGTACCCGGTTACAACTTGTTTTCGTTGTTTTAGTAACATTCCCAGAGCGAAGAGCTATGCTTTGGGAGCTCCCTGTGGTCGGGCTGGCACGTTATGTGAACCTGTTGAAAAACGATGGCTGAGAGCCGAAAAGAGGAACATGAGAGATCTGTGGGCTCTTCACCTCCAGCCTGAATTTATCCTTCCCACCCGGCCGGCCAGATTCTCTCTGAAGCTGTGACCCGTATGTGTCAACACGTAAGAGAAGAAGACAAGAAAGGGGCTTCTTCGGACTCAGGTTAGCATTCAAAACCCACAAGCGTATGCCAAAAGAATCCCAAGCCACACTGATGGCCATGCAGATTTCGCTGGATCTTCTGTTGCCTTCTGGCCAGGAGGCTGTGGTTAGCCCAACAGTGTGTGTTTGGGGCATGTGTGTGGGCTTAGAAAGACCCTTGTCTCCGTTTTATGGGGGCCTGGACGCACTTTCTCTAGGAGGCCTGGGGCACAAGTAAGACAGCAGGTTCTTTTCACCTTGTCGTCTTCTGCCTTCTCAGATGCTCTCTGCAGTCTCTCGAAGGGTGAGCCAGGAACACTTGATGCAGAATTCACCTCCTGAAGCTGTTTCTGCAATTCCATGCAGTAAGAATCCAGCCTGGCCAGGTAGCAGCTGGGCTCCTGGGCTTGGGCCCAAGAAAGGTGCATATACTCAGGGAAGGTCCCAGGGCCGCGTAGGGTTTAGGTGAAATGTCTGCGGAATGTCCCTGCCCCCGCTGAGCTCAGTCTGCTAAATTACCTTCCTGCTCTATTCCACCTGCCTTCCCTCCTCTCCCCTCTTCCTGTACATTCCTTTCTCCCCTCACCTTGACACTTTTTCACTCTTCAGAACCATCTTTTCTTTCCTTCATTTCTGTTACTTAGTGGATGCACACATTGGTGCAGCTGTGCGAACTGCCTTCTGTTGCACTTGCCTTTATCTGTAAAATGAGACTAAAATACTCCCTAGGGGCTGGGGGCAGATTTCATGCCCGTTGGCTCCCTCCCCTCCCTTATTCTGTACTCTCTTCCTCTGTGAACTCTTTCATTTTTGGCCTCCGGGCTTGGCTAGGGCACCTCGCTGATCCCGGGGACAAGGCAGGTAAAATCTTGCGTTTTCCCCCTCCTGTTTTCCTTTCCACCTTTCCTCCTTTCTTTCTTCGCCTCTCACTCTCTTCCTGACACGCAAAGAAGGCCCTCTCCCACCCGCTTGGCTTTATGCTTTCAGTAAATCACCTGGGGAACATTCTAGCCATCTACCTCTCCTCGGCTCCTGGGGCTAGCAATGGGGCTGCTGCGAGCAGGGCTTTCAGAATTAATGGCCAGCCTTTATTTACCTTCACGCTCATGCCATTGATGCTGAACCCCAGGCTGTCACAAAGGCAGAGAAAGATTTGATGGGCTAAATCTCTTCCCATGCTCCATTACATCTGGGGGCAGTTTCTATCTTCTTCAGTGAGAATTCACCAAACAGAAGCTTGGTTGGGAGTCCTGCAAGCCGCCCCAAAATTATTCGATTCTTGATCGATGCGGCAGAGGTTTTTACCCCCTTGGGAGGGAGCCCACAAGGCCCTGTGACTCCTGGCACCCAAATCTAACTGTTGTCCTCTTGCAGCTGCCTATCGGTGTCAGTCCCCTCGAGCTTCAGAACGTGGACCGTTTGTATGCCCCGCAGGGAAATCAGGTTGGATTCTACCGAAACAATTCGAATACTCTGGAAGATTCTCGGCTAGGGATGATATACCGTTGAACTGAGAGGTGAAGTTTCCTGGGTAGAGCTGGCTTGGCCCACTCAGCCTCTGTTCATTCTGTGCTTTAGGAGTGGGCCAGGGGCTGAACTGGCCGCCAAGGACATGATGGTGGACAAGGAGTCTACTTTGCTCTCAACGGTTTAACACCCAATAGGGTTTGGAGGGCATACTAGTGGTGGTGAAAAGCGATCCCAGCCTGTGACTTCCTAAGGATAGGCACCAGACTTGAATCCAAAGGCAGATGAGGAGAAGGCCCTGGGCAGGCGGCAAGAGAATCTTCCAGGCTAACAGAGTGGCCGGTTTCGAGGCTAGGATGCGGGCACATGAGGGTTCAGACCGTTCCGTCTGGTTGGGTTGGTTAGTGTGGAGGCAGGGATTGGCAGGACGTACAGCTAGAGAAGGCCATGGAGGCCAGGAAGGTTTTGGGATATTTTCCTCTGGGCATTAAGGAAGTCCTTGAGGCCTGTTAAACAAAGAGAAAACATGACCGTGTATGTAACTTTAGGAACCTCACTCCTAACTTCAACGGGACAGTTTCTTGGAGGAGGGCAAGACTGGACACAGGAACCACAGTTCACTCTGGCTCCACCTGGAATCTCCTGGGGAGCTTTCAAAAATACTGATGCCTCTGTTCCACCCACAGAGATTCTGATATAATTGGTCTGGGATGCAGCCTGGGCTTTGGAAATTTTTAAATGCTTCCCAGAGGATGCTAATTTGCAGCCCAGGCCGAGAACCACTAATTTAAGAGGTGGGGAAATAGAGGTGGGTGAAGGACATGAGATGTGTCAGGCTTGGGCAGGACCATTCCCCAGGGCTTCCTTGCAATTTTTTTTTTTTTTCTTCTCTAAGTGGTTAGGAGGTCAAGTCTTGAACCTGATGGCAGGTTCTCAAGTGCCTGTGGAGGGCGGGGGCAGCAAGCCTCCGACTTTATCAGTAGGAAGCCTGAGATGGTGGTGGTGGGGAAGTAGCTGAATCTCCAGAATGAACTGATTGGTGACAACAGGGTGGGGGAGGGGGATGGAAATGAATAACTTACTCAAAGTATAAGTTGGTTTTTGATTAGCATCCACACATACCCTCGCTGCCCACCCCCCCCCCCCCCCCGTTTGTCTCCATTTGCTTTAATTTTCTTCTTCAGATTGATTGGGATTGTTCAGAAAAACTCTAAATAAACCGCATTGAAAGTTTTATATTTAGCCTGTCTGAACTATGGCTAATTTGTGAACAACCACCACCACAACAACAACAAAAGCAGAGTTTATTTTAAACTCCAGAAAGGGTTTATTCAGTTTCTTTCTTTTGTTTTTCCATGCATTGTTTTTCCGCAGAGAGCTCAATGCCATACCGCACAGTCCGCATTTCCCCCGGTTTCTATTTAGCCCTTCTAAGAATTACTCAACCCGAGAGCACTGAGAACATTCGGGCACATCCCGGGACCCGTGGAGTTAACCCCTCCGTTCATGGAGGGGCTCTCCCGGCCTCGCAGCAGTGGCTTTGCCGGGAGCTGCCGTGTTCCAAAGGGCCCCTTGGTATCTGCCGTGATGATGCGGCTTAGGGGTTAAACGCAGTTTGCAATTTGAAAAAATGCCTGATTTGTTGAAAGAGGCTCCTGAAGAAGAACGTGCGAGTTTGAAATGGTGTGCAACATTTGAGAAGGTGGGAGTGCATGCTCAGGGCCTTGGAAAACTCGGATTGGGGCCCGGAATCAGGAGAAGGACTCTACTGGGGTTTCTCAGACCCTCATCAACTTATAAGCCTTCCTGTTGAAACCCCTGACAGTGTCTTCGACAGCATGTGATTATCTTACAATAAAATCTGTCCCCAGCCCCCCTTCTCCTGCTGCTCCCCCAGTTTCCACAAAGGTGTCGAATGGTTAACCGTCGGGGGGCATGGAGAGTTGAAAAGCAGATTCTAGAAGCTGCCGGTGACTTGACTCTTTCAGGGGCTAAGTTAGGATCAAACTCTCTAATTTTATTTTTTCATTTTCGCTGGCGTGGAATTAACAAGGGCAAGAGAACGCCCTCCAGGTTTACAGTTGTATGGCTTATTGTGTATATATCCTATAAAACCAAAAACCATATGGAGAATTCTGCTTTCTTGGCTTTTTTGTGTGTGTATGTACCAGGAAGCAGTAAAATGTTTTGAGGTGCTATTAAGTCTTTACGTTACAAAATCAAGATTCCACCTTAAAAATTTTCCATACTGTACCGTTGTTGCATAGCCTGGGGGGCTGAATGCCTGCCAAATATCTCTCCGAGAGTGATTTATGATATATGATACGCTCCCCAGCCCAAGTGGAGACTGTGTTGTTGTAACATGAGAAAGGGGAAGCCCTGCTCTCTCTCGAAACCATGATGACTGGTTTCTGTTTGGCTTTTCTGAGAGAACACACAGCATAAAGCGTGCCGCATTTTATGGCACCAAAACTGATGCAAGGAACAATACGCAATTCAGCTAAAGAAAACGTTAATTTCTCTTTGCCGTTTGTTAGGAGTTGTTTTCACTTCTAATGGCTCTTGTTTTTTTTTGTCCATTCTTCCCCTACCTCTCCACCAGCCCCACCCCCCCCCTTGCTGCTAATCTCCAGAGCTCAGAAATAAACTAGAACGGTTCTGTGCTGGCAATTAAAATATTTAAAAATGAAATCTCAACTCCATGTTTTAAATATTTCATGTGCTTTCCATTCTACTATGACTAAGAATATATTGTGATTTCTGGTGTTTTCTGTTCTGCAAATGTTTCCCTTGCAGCTGTGAAGAAGTACATCTCCCATATGGCTTTTTGGGCACTTTTCAGTTTGCTTAGATAAAGCAATATGGACCAAAAAAATTTAAAAAGACAATCATTTTTCCCCTTCATATCAAGATCCTTTTGGCCTCTAGCTTGGTATTTTAATTAGCTGCAATTTAAAGGACAGTGTGATTTGCTTGCAAAAATACTATCAGTAGTGATATTGCTACAGGTTATTTAAATAGCCTATTAGTGAATTTCAGCTGAGGTTGTTTGGTTGGTATTAATGTTAATTGTTTGTTTTCTACATATAAAAGGAAGCTATAGTCACTGAAGAAAATGTGGAAAATACAGAAGGGTGCATTCAAGACAGTGTACGAGCGGACTTGGGTTTCCTTCCAAGTTATCTTACATCGTTCTTATTTTTCCACGTCTACCTATTCTTTGAAGACATGACTTCTAATGGCTTCCTAATCTATGGCAATATCTTGGTATATGTAACCGTTTCCTTGTTATAGATCATTTAGGGCAGTTCCATTTGTGATGGAATCGTCCGTATAAATAACAGTGTGATAACTAACTGCATATGGAATTCTGGCCATATTTGTTTTCTTTGTTAGGACAGATATTCCATTAGGTGGTTTTAAGGTCAAAAATTATAAGCTTATTTTAATAATCTTGCTACATATTTCCACATTGGTTTAGAAAGTCTACACTGTACTTTATTACCACTGCTGTTGGTGGAATTTCTGTCCATCTCATCCTTATATTCTTTCGTACACTGGTGGTTGGTGGTTATTTTTTAAACCTTTGCTGGTTCAATATATATACCTATATACTGTTTACAATATATAGGTATATATACACATATATTGTATACAATATATGTGTATATATACATGTATATACATACATATATATGCATATATATGTATGTATATACATGTATATACATATATATACATATATATGTATATATATATGGTGATAAAAATAATTAATTTCATTTTTTTAAAGTGCTTTTTTAAATAGTTTATTTATTTTGAGAGAGAGAGAGAGAGAGTGCATAAGCAAGGGAGGAGTGGAGAGAGGGAGAGAAAGAATCCCAAGCAGGCTCCTCTCTGTTAGCATACTGCCAGACTCGGGACTCAAACTCACAACCTGTGAGATCATGACTAGAGCTAGAATCAAGAGACAGATACTTAACCGAGTGAACCACCCAGGTGCCCCAAAATGATGAGATTAATTTTAATCAGCATTATTTTAATCATTAAAACAATATAGATTCTTCTCTTGTATGTAGTCCACTAATTTTGAGCTCTTAATGAGTTGGTCTGGTAAGCTTTCCCCAAACCCACATTTGGTGTATTGAAAACTCTCAGACTACGCATGTCTTTGTAAGGACCCGGGAATTCACTTTCTATTAGAGCAGCTGAGTATTGTATGGAAATCTGGCCAGAACTTGAACAAGTGGTACTAACACGTGGCATACCTTAAACCTCCCCAGCTGTGTAACTCAGGACCCATCCGGTATGCCCAGCACAAGCTGGTCTCCTGCAGGGACAGTGAAAGTCGTGCTTTGGTGGTGTCAGGTGGGTGTGAATAAAGGTCCGGAGAGAAACTGGGGCATACTGCTTTTTGTTCTCGATCCTGCTCATGAACTTGTAACCCATTTGGCAAAACAATTCTGGAACCTAGGATGCTTGAGGTAATGCACTTTTGGATCACCTTTATCTGTCTTGTCTCAAAACCGTTCCTATTGAAGACCTCTGGGACTTTCTTTCATGTACCAAGATTATCGCCAGGTCATCCTTAAAATTTAGCTGAGAGGGCGAATGTGATAGTTGGAGCCATTTTTAAAGACATTCTTGGGAATGCCTCTCAAATTCCCCTTGCTTTTCGATCTTACAGGTTACCATTTATTGAGCACCTATTACGCTCCAGGCACCTTTCACACTTGGTTTTATTTCAGCTTCACTACCATCCAATGGAGTTTTGAATGAATAATGATCCATTCTTACAGGCAAAAATAACTGCAGAGAGATTAGGTCAATTCCCCAGAGATATAAAGATTGTAAATGGTAGCTATTAAATGCGCAGAGGTTCAAATTCCTATTTAGTAATTATATGGGAGCTGTAGGAATAGACATGTCAAGGCTCTCAAGTAAACTACCAGTGAGTCAGGAAGACAATTGGGTGATCTTTTCATTATTAGCATGCAAGAAAACTATTCCCTGCTCCCCGAAGAACATATATCATAGCGTTGTAAAGTCATTTTTCAAGCTTAATTGCTTCATATGTAATCATTAGAGTCTCAAACATAACATTTCTTAGAACATCTACAAACTCTGGAAGGACTGCAGAAATTTACGCAGTGACCTCAGGCTATTGAATTTATCCCACAGCTTTGATTGAACACCTTGAATTTCAACGCACATATGTCTTGTGAATTCTTTTGCTTTGTGGCTTAGTAGCAAGGCATTTACCCTCTAAGCAGTGCCCATAAAAACAGGGGTTGATCATTTATGGAAGCTGACCACGGAATATGCCAAAGGTGCTTTAAGGACATGCTTTTTAGTGTCCACACGCGGAAACCTATATTTCAAATTCCAGGGGCTCAGGATTTTAAGGATCAGGCTTCCTAGCCTCTTCAGTTTCTGCAAGCTAAGATAACCTGTTGCTATTTTTGAATATAAATAGACTGTATTAGGCATTAAAAGAACTGCCCCAGGGTTTTCCCCCCTTTCCCATTCTGGTGTTTGGATTGGCAGCGGAGGTCTCGAGCTTTGAGACTTGGAAGGCAGTGCCTGCAAACAAACATCCTGTGCACAAAATTGTCGGTCGGCACTGGGTGTTCCAGGATGATTGACAGGAAGCAGGGTGTGCGGCGAGGAGGGAGGATGGACACTCTGAGCACAGTGACTTCCAGTTCTCCCAAACAATAGCCAGGCTCCCAGGGAACGTCACACATTCCTTTTCCCATCTGCTGGCGTGGAAGTCTGTAGGGATGGTTGTGGTGGGAGTTAGGGAGGATGTGGGCTGGCCAGGAGGTGAAAAGAACCTGGTACTCAACCCAGCAATTGCAAACAGGGAACTGAAACCTTTTGATAATGCTCTCATCTGAGGAATAGGAACATGTAGACATGTGGAGCTCTGGGATGATGGCTTGGATCAGACAATGGCAAAACGGGAGTCATCCATAGACCTTATGACTAAAGCTAACACTGCTCCCTCCGGGGAATGGGGCGTGAGGCCGGTGGTGTTGACAAGAGATCAGGGATAATTAAAGGAAGTGAAATGAAACTCACAAGGAAAGGCAAATGAACTTTAAAAAAAAATGTTTATTTTGAGAGAGAGAAAGAGCGCAAGCAGGGGAGGAGCAGAGAGAGAGGGAGAGAGAGAATCCCAAGTCAGCGCGGAGTCTGACACAGGGCTTGACCCCATGAGCTATGAGATCAAGAGTGGGACACTTAACCGACTGAGTCACCCACGTACCCTGGAAAATGGACATTTTTAAAAGCCCGTTTTTCCAAAATCTCACTGTGAGCTGGGATTTTGCATATGGTTTTGCTTTTGCTCTTACTGCAGACTTTAATATTAAGGCAGGTATTATATTAATTTTTTTCAGATGATGTAACTGAGGCTCAGAGAAGTTAAATAATGTGACAAAGTTAGACCATGGAATAACTGGTATTGAAGGATCTGTCCTTTGGTCCCCCAAACCCGTGCAGTTTCCCCCATCACATTTCCCCCCTAAACTTGCTCAGGTCCTGCCCTCTTCTTTCTCTCATTCCTCCTTGTGGGGAAGACACGGAAAAGAATTTATCTCTGTAGCTCAGTCTCCTACAGCTTCCGGTTTTTACCTCCTTTCTCACTCTTCCAAAACGTTCCCTGGCTGCCTGGGTCAACAGCCCTGTCATATCTCTGGGTCTCTCCCCGTGGTTTCCTCCGCTACCTTGACTTTCTCTTCTTTCTTCCCAACACAACCCACCGCGCAGTCTTCAAAGCCCATCCAAATGCCAGTGTCTTTTAAGAGCTCACGTATCCCAGCTTCCCTCACCCCCTGGGTGGGATCCCACCTTCCCAACATGCTCATAGCAGCTTGTGTCTACCTCTCTTGTAATCATCGTATGTCATTTCAAATCTGAATAGCCCTAGTTCTCACTAACCCATGTGTAATTCACACACAAAATTTCAATTTAGTCCTATCTTCTGATAGCTCGATGATACCCCACTTAAGTAAATATTAAGTTTCAATCCTCCTTTCTGGATCTATTTTTGAGAATTACCAAGAATCCATAGTCTGTTTTTAGCCAGTAGTTTCTCTTATAGAATTTCATGAATTGATGTAAGAAAACAGATTAAAGGAGCCAGTTCAGAAGGAAGGAAGGTCTGGCCAATATTTCCTTCTTTCCTTCTTTTTTTCCTTCCTCCCACCCTCCTTCCCTCCCTCCCCCCTCCTTCCTTTCTTCCCTCCCTTCCTCCCTCCCTTCCCTTCCTCCTTCCTTCCTTCCTTCCCTCCATTCCTTCCTTCCTTCCTTCTTTCCTTCCTCCCACCCTCCATCCTCCCTTCCCTCCATTCTTCCTTTCCATCCTTCCTTCCTTTCTTTCCTTCATTTTTCCTTCCTTCCTCCTTCCTTCCTTCCTTCCTTCCTTCCTTCCTTCCTTCCTTCCTTCCTTCCATAAATATTTGTTGAGTATCACTCATGTGTTTGGTTGCTGGGATAGACACTGAGGATACAATGGTGAGCAGAACCCACACTTCTTCTGCCCCTGTGGAGCTACGGTCCATTGAGGAAGAGAAACATGACAAGTACAAGATACAAAATACACAATACACAATACACAAAATACACAATCGTGAACAGTGATAAACACCATGAAAAAAGTCTAGGAGACTATGTAAACATAATTTGGGTGGACATGAGCCAGCCAGGGGAGCTGATGGGTAGTGGTCGGCAGACAAAAGTGAACTTTCCGAGCAAGGAATTAAATCAATCTGAAAGCGCTCCTGAGGTCAGGTGGCCACGAGGTCCCTTAAGGGAAGATCTATGGCTGCTGTTCATCGGAGGCAAGCAGGGAAGGGCACCCCTCTTTCACCAGGGAGTAGAAAGATGGTGGTCTCATGAGACAGTGCTTGGTTTTGCTCATGTGGTATTATCTCAGAAAAGCCAAGTGATTAAACATAGAAAAGTGCACGACTTATATTCTTGCATGCTCGGTCAGGAAAACAGTAGAACATTGAAGGCTGATGATGAAATTCATAGATTCTTTTCAAGTTCCATTTACCTGGAAATTCCCCATGTCTACATGAAGAGGTCAGCTCTTGTGATACACATATTCATGAACACACACACACACACATACATGCACTCACACATATACACCCCCCACCATTTTCTTTGCGCTGAGCTTCTCCCCTTCACTGTGCAGAAGACTAGCTGTCCTTTGTTTTAGGTGTTCCTATGATTGCCAAGGCATGAGGGTAAATGGGTGGTGGTGGGCGTCGTGGAGGAGGTAGTGAAGCTGGCGGAATAGATCATCCACACTCATCCCATGAATCAGAATACTTAGGGGTTATTCACAAAAGATTTAACGGACCGTAGTCCTGCACATGAACACCCCATCTGGGGCTCCATGTCCCTTCTCTGTGTGTGTGGACCTTGCAAGTAACTTGTGATTTGGAGAGATCCAGTGAATAGAGTGCCAGAGGCAGACACTGTAGTTTAGGTGACATCCCCCAAGACACTAAACATGCTCTTTGCATATTTTAGGGAGTCACGGAGACACAATTCAACCACACATTTATACACAACGTGAAACCTTTATGAGGGGTAGGCTGTCTGCCAGATGTCCATTCCCTTTCCTTCTCCCCCTTCCCTCCTTCTATCTCTACCTTTCCTTCCTTCCTTCCTTCCTTCCTTCCTTCCTTCCTTCCTTCGTTCCTTTCTTCCGTTTCTACCTTTGAAGTACAATTTTGGAGAAACTTGAATTTGAGGTATTGTATTGTATTTAAATTCAAAATGGTTGTGACACATCTAGATTTGTAAAAGTTTATATTCTCAGTATTTCCATTCAGAGAAGAAAGTCAAAATGCCATACACACATTGGCATCCAAAACTTCATACACCTGCTTCTTGACTTCTTATCTACCCTGACTCCATGGCCCTAGGCAACCTGGTGTCCCTATTGTTCTTGGAATAATCTTGCTTCCTTTGTTCTTGTTCCTGAGTCTTACCAGATTTGACCAATTGCCCCAGTCACACAAGCTCCCAGTTTTTCCACCCACCTCTAGTCTACCTCTACAACGCCCCACCCAAGTCCTACCACTTTCACTTTGAATGATCTCCTCTTCTCTGAACTCACACTTTTAGCTTATTTGGCAATTAATCCTGTGTGGGTTTGTGAAAAATCTTGGTTTGTTGGATGATATTGTTATGTAACTCATAGCATTTTTTTTTTTTAGTTTATTTATTTTGAGAGACAGAGAGAGAGCATGCGGTGGGGGGGGGAGAGAGAGAGAGAGAGAGAGAGAGAGAGAGAGAGAGAATGAGAGAGAATTCTAAGCAGGCTCCAAGCTGTCAACACAGAGCTCCACCTGGGACTCGAACTCATGAACTGAGAGATCACAACCTGAGCTGAGATCAAGGGGCGGACACTTAACCAACTGACCCACCCAGAAACCCCTCATTTTTGTACTTTGTATTTCCTACTGTCTTGTAACCTCCACACGAGCCTGAAAACGTTTTGTTTTTTATATTTTGGTTATTCCAGCTGTTTGAAACACTTCATTATCCAAGCAAATCATATGTCTTTAGTATATTATTTATTTATTGAAAAGATCATTTTCAGTATTCAATCTACCAGAAGGGGAGGGTTATGGAGAAGCAAGCTGATATTTATTAAGATACTATTTGTTAGCCACAGGCTAGAAGCTCATTGACACATTCCTATTTAAACCTTCCTCAAATCTGGTAAATCAATTCATTTTGATATTAATTTTACAGATAAAGATGTTTCACTAGAAGTGTTGAATTTTTTGCTTGGGATCGTACAGAGTGTATGTCAGAGCTTGCTTCCCTTCCCGCCCCCCCCAGCCGTGTGTTCCTTGAACCATTCATGAGACAAGTATTTCATGAGACAGGCAGAGATATAATGATGAGCAAAAATCTACACAGCTCCTGTTTTCACAGTGCTTCAGTGAGTGGAAAAATATACACAAACCACACAATGACCACAAATGTAAAAATGCAAGGGTGTGAAATGCTAGGATCGAGAGCCCCTGGCTACCAGGAACATGTATGATGGGCTATTTAACCGGCTCAGAGAAGGAAGGAAAGATGTCCTTACTGAAATAATACATGGGCTGGATGTGTAGGATGAGTAAGAGTCAGCCAAATGAAGAGGGAAAGAAGGGCACACCCAGAGGGGGACCCGCGAGCGCAAAGGCCTTGTGGTAGAGAGCAGCAAGTCAAGGAAGAAAGGTTGGAAGATTCTAGTGTGACTGGGGAGTGTATGGGGGGCTGCGGAAAAAGTGGAGAAAGAGGGAGAGAGAGAGAGAAAGAGAAAAAGAGAGGGGTTGAGAGATGAGGTGTGAAGCTAGAGCTGTCAGTCTTTCTGCTGTCTTTGTGTTTATCTTGAGAACAGTGAATGCATTCAGGATGTCCCGGAGTGCACATGACATAATTACTCTGGTTGCCATGTGGAGAACAGACAGAAGAAGGGCAAGAGAGGATGAGGGTAAACCAGGCAGGAAACTGGCATAATTGCTCTGGTGATGGAGAAAACAGTCGGCCAATGGAGGGATGGTGCCGGGAGGTAGATGTAGAAAAGGGATGGGCTGGAGACCTAGTCACGTGGTCCAACTGAGAGGTCCAACTGCTGATGGGTTGCACATGGGGATGAGGAGGAGGGTGACACAGACGATTCTAAAATTTTTACCTACAAATGGTAGGGCCATTATTTGTTCAGGATACTGTGAAAGATGAACAGGTTTGAGGTGGACATTTATAGCAATGGATTTGACCATATTGTAAGACGTCAGGTAGGTACCCGAGATGTGAATTTGCATAAATATGCCCAGAGTTTAAAGGAAAGGTCTGACATTTCTAGAAAACGATGAGAATCTCTGCAGGGGAAGTTATAAAAGCCATGAGAATGGAGATGGTGGTCCAGGGAGACTTTTGAGTGATCCTAGAGAGCAGGTAGTGTTGGAGGCACTAAAATGATACCCAGCCCCTGGTTTAAAGGGATTCTGAGTCCAGTGGTCTATACTTTGATTTGTCAGATTCCACTTCCACCGTTTTCCAGTGACATCATCCTTTGAGAAAGCAAAGGCTGAAGTGAGTGGGAGTCAATGCTGTAATTCTTGACCTTTAAGGTTTTTTGTTTTTTTTTTTTTAGCTTTGTTTTCGAAGACGTGGTTTCCTGCCACTGTTTTGGCACACTTGTTGGATTGAGACGCAGTAGTGTGTATTATATTTGGCATTTATGTTCATTACCTTATGGTGTTTGTGTTAACTTAGGAGGTATAAATTTTTGACTTTGCAAACAGGAAAACGGAGGCCCAGGCAGGGTTAGGAGATCTTTGGGTGAGATCACCAGAGGCCCGGAAATCAAGATTAGAATCCACTACCTCTCAATCCCAAAGCAATTTCCATGCCTCTGATGTATGCTGTCTCGACATGCTGGGATTTGGCTTTTTATTTTGTTTTATTTTATTTTATTTTATTTTATTTTATTTTATATTTTATTTTTTCAGAAGATCAGTAAGAGTGACTAGAAAAGGAGCAAGTATGCTGCCCCCAAAGGACTCCTGAGCTGTCCTGGGTTCTCAAGACTAGATCCTGATCATCAAGGTTATCAGAATTATCAGGATCAGTGATCTCATGTGCACAGTAAAAACAGTGATGGCAAAAAGGATAAATGGCTTCCATTCCAATAGTGTGCAGTTCATGGTATTAGGAATAACCGCAGTAGGGATTAGTTTTAGAGACATCGAAAAGATAAATTGTAAAGCAACTACCAACTTAAAGAAACTGTGAGGAAGAGGCACTTTGCAAAATAACTGCATTCAAGGGAGATGTGAGTTTTAAAAGTGATTTATTTGAGGGGCACCTGGGTGCCTCAGTGGGTTAAGCATCTAACTTTGGCTCAGGTCATGATGTCATAGTTTGTGGGTTCGAGCCCCGTACCAGGCTCTGTGCTGACAGCTCAGAGCCTGGAACCTTCTTCAGATTCTGTGTCTCCCTCTCTCTCTTCCCCTCTCCTGCTTGTGCTCTCTCTGTACCTCTCAAAAATAAATTTTAAAAAGTGAAAAAAAATTTACAAGTGATTTATTTGACTAAATAGCATTGCTAGTTGGTAAAAGATTCCAACAGTGCAGGAGGGTTCACAGTGTAAAGGCCTCCATTATAGCACTGCTCCCCAGAGCCCAATTTCCCTCCTGTGAGGTAACGGTTGTTACCAGATTTATTTATTTATTTATTTATTTATTTATTTATTTATTTATTATTTCTCCAGAGAGATTCCATGGGTATCTACCTTTTATACACAAATAGAAGCTTGTGATACATCATGTTTTGTGATTTTTTTTTCAGTAGGCTATCGCTCTGTATCTGTATGTATTCATATACCTACGTTCTCTTTAATGGCTGTGGAATATTCCATTGTCAGTGCCCCCAAAACTTACGGAACCAGTCTCTTACCAATGGATATTTAGAATGTTTTCGTACAATCTCTTGATACATTCGTAAGTGTATGTGTAGGAGAAATTTCTGGATGTGTATCTGGTGAGTCAAAGAATATATATTTTTATTTTGAGAAGTATTAGAAATAGCCATATAAGGATGTTCACACTAATTATTACTCTCTCAAAAAATGCATGAGCATGTTTGCTTTCCCCAACCACTTGTCAAATTATCAAACATTTTATTTCACTAAAATGTGAAATACTTTTTATTTATTATTTTTATTTTTTTATGTTATGTTAAATATGTTATTTATTTTTGACAGAGAGAGAGAGACAGAGCATGAGCAGGGGAGGGGGAGACACAGAATCCGAAGCAGGCTCCAGGCTCTGAGCGGTCAGCACAGAGCCTGACGCGGGGCCTGAACTCACAGACGGTGAGATCATGACCCGAGCCGAAGTCGGACGCTCAACTGACTGAGCCACCCAGGTGTCCCAGAAATGTGAAATGCTTTTTAAAGCTCTTGAAGCTATCTTGTTTGTCCCAAGGTCTTGCTCAGGAATCAAGAGGCTTCTAGATTCTGCTCTTTTAACAACTTAGAGAGATTTAAGAATTCCTCAGCGCTCTCTATGGCAAATGGCCCAACATTCATGAGGCAATGCAGGGAGAGAACGTTAACAATTACTGTGTGTTAAGCTGTGTGATCCAATTTGTTTCGTTCATTCAGCTAACATGTATTGAGTACCTGCTTTGCATGCTGTTCTTGGTGCTTGAGATTCGTTAGAAACAATGTGGACCTAGACTCTTGACCTCTGGAAGCTTACATTTTAGCAGGAAAATATGATAAATGCCTAAGTTAACAGGGGGTAAATGTGGAAAAACAAAAAAAGCAGACAGGGTAGTGCAGATTAGGAGTGCAGGGGGCAGAGAAGTTTAGTAGATTAGATGGGATAGTCAGGGAGGGCCTCACAGAGAAGGCGATGTTTGACAAAGACTTACAGGTGTTAGGAAGTTAGCCCAGTGTTATTTAGGGAAGAGCTTTCCAACCACAGTCTATGAATAGAGTGGGAGCCTGAGGTGGGAGTGTGTATGGGGACTTCTGGTGTGGATGGAGCACAGCAGGTGAGACAGAAGGGCCATGCTGGTGATATGGAGGCTTTCTGGTCATTGTCTTAAGAGTGAAATGGGGATAACATGGCAATGTTTTGAGCAAAGGAGGGTGATCTCTGTTTACAAAAGTGAGACTCTGAATGGCGTGTTGATATAGACTGAGGAAGGGAAGAGCAGAAGCGGGGAAGCCTGTTAAGGGTTGTTGTAGTCAACCCCTACAAGCGAGAGACCATGGCAGCTCGGGGGAGGGGTGTGAGAAGTGGTCAGAGTCTGGATGTTGTTTGCCAGTGAAGCGACAGGATCTCCCGAGAGGTTGGGGCCCCCTCTGTCAGAATAAAAGAGGAGTTAGGAATGATTGCAAGATTTTCAGCATGAATTTCCATCAACTGATATGGTGAAGCTTACAGATACAGCACAACTTTGGGTGGAGACTAGAAGTTCACTTTGAGTGGTGTTGAGTTTGAAATATCTGTTAGATATCTCAGCAGTGTGTCAAGTAAGAAGGTAGATATATGAGCCTGTAGTTGTGAGAGAGAGAGAGAGAGAGAGAGAGAGAGAGAGAGAGAGAGAGAGAGATTGAGGTCGATCTGGGCTGGAGGAAAAGCAAAGGAATTGCTTATTATATCTCATTTAATGCACACAGTAACAGACAGTGGTATATTCAGTTTATAGATGGGGAGAAAAACTCACAGTAACTTACTCTGAATGGTCTGAGTCCAAAGTGCACCTCTGCCTACAGTGTTACCTGGTATCCGTTCTTTTCCCACACAGCTTCTACGTACCAGGATTTGCCAAGCCTCCGTGTCATAAAGAAGTTGACGCTTGCTGGTTATACCTGGACACGTAGTTGCTGGTGAGAACACTGACAGAATGTATGCTGTGGATACAAGGCCCTAAGGTCTGGGAGTCTCCCTGAGATGATGGTCTCATGTGTAGAAAGCACATTTTGAGACACAGCCCATCTCCCTTGATCCAGCCTATTTTTGGTAGTATCTAGTTTTTCTCCTCCAACTGTGCTCTTTTGAGCCTCACTAATGTCATAGAGGGGGAATTCTCAGTTTATGATGGTACTTCAAAATCCTTTATCACCTCAGTGGTTCCATTATTGGTTATTCCATAGAGAAACTTAGATCCCCCTGACATCTAGGTCTGGGAAGATTTTGTGTTACCCCAAATTCTCTCAGACCATTGCAACCTAGGAGACTTGCGTGGGAGAAGACAACCATGTCCTGAAAAATGACTCACGGTTATCAATGATGTTCCAGTGTTTTCGAAAGTGACTCAAGATCATATGTCTTGCACACTTAATTTGGTGTTTAGAGCTCTCTTACCGGCTTTTTCATTTATCTCTTCTGAATTAGGTCTTGACAGATTATTGAAAACACTCTGTAGTGCTTTGACTTCAGGCTTTGAAGTCAGATACCTCCACATATTCTTACCTCTGACTCGGGGCAAGTTATTTAAGTCTGTTTTCTCAGATGTTGAAATGGAGGTACCAGTAGGATCTGCCTCAGAGAGTTGAGAGGAAGATTAAGAGAGAATAAAAGCAAATTCTTAGCATTGCTCTTTGCACAGAGCAGCAATCAAGAAATAGTTATTCACTATGGAAGTCTCTCAGAAGATTCAAAATAGAAAGACCATATGAGCCAGCACTCCCACTTCTGGGTATTTACTCAAAAGAATTAAAACCAGGATCTCAAAGAGATATTAGCACTCCCATGTTCTTTGCTGCCCTATTGACAATAGAAACAGCCCAAATGTCAATGACAGATGAATGGATAAGGACAGTATGATATATGCATACGATACAATACAATCCAGCTTTAAAAAAAGAAGGAGAGTCTTTAATTGTGTGTCAACACGAATGGACCTTGAGGACGTTATGTTAAGTTGAATTAGCAAGACATGTACTGCGTAATTCCACTTATATGAAGTACCAAAACAGTCAAATTCATGAAAATAAAGATTGGAATGGGGTTTCCAAGGGTTCAGGGGAAGGGAACCTGGGGATTATTAATCAGTAGGCATTAAGTTTCAGTTAACTGAGGAGGGTAAAGTCTGGAGCTCTGCTGTACGGCACCATACTGAAAGCCAAGAATGCTGTTTTGTACGCTTGAGTTTTAAGGAGGGTAGATCTCGTGTGAAGTATTCTTACCACAATACAAAAGGAAAATGGTTATTATTACTAGTATTAAGCTAGTAGGTATATAATAAGCAGTGTATATAATAAAGGTGATATTTGCCAAAATCTTGTATTTCAAAAGAGAAATTTGAGTATCGTATAAACAGTATCTTGTAAATATTTTTAGCAACAGTCCTTTTTCAAAGGACATTTTCAAACCATCCCAATTTATAAAATAAATAAATAGTATCCCAAATGCCCTTTGAAGTTTACAGCATTTTATGAGTGTAAATACACCTCAATTATTAAAAAAGCCAATTGATGAAGAGGAGAGGCTTGTTTTGATGGACATAAATACTAAACCAAGATGAAATAAGAGTGCCAGTCTCATACCCATCTCAGCATCCTGCTTCCATCGCCACTTGATTTTGGTTACAGTGTATGAAGGAAATCTTGATTCACACATGTAAATAGCTGCAGATTATAACTTAAAAAAAAGACTTTGCAATTCTCAAGGTATGGCTTCCAATATTTTGAGTTAGAAGCCTGAAAGGAGAGCAATTGGAAAGTTCTGTTTTGAAGGTGGAGAATGAATTATTGGAGCAGAGGACCCGCTCACGTTCCTTAAACAGACCCAAGTCTTTTGGGGAATACCAACACCATTTATTCATAGCACATATGAGGCTTTCCATATAATCAGGGGTGCAAGATATGTAATTTTGTTTTCCTCTAACTGGACTTATTTTTGTATTTCAAGCCTCTTATTACTCTGTGAGGCTTGATGCAAATTTCAGGTAATGCAAGGTCCTCTCTCCTTCCATGGGGTTGTGTCTGTATTTTCTGGGTACTTAAATAGGATGGGGAGAGGAACATCTGGATCCCTATCAGCAACCATTCCCACTGGTTTTCCCAAGCAGTGGTTGGTTGCTCAACCAGGTCATTCACTTCCAGTCCTGACTGTATGGCCTCTAGGCTCAGCTCCTGCTCCGTTCTCTGTCTCCTCTATTCTTCTTATCCCCTCCCTCTTCTGTCTTGTTGTTGTGTCTTTCTCTGGCACATGGGAAGAATTTTGTTGAGGTAGCCAGTTCAACATAATGATAGATGTGTGGGGGCATTCAAATGCTCTTCTGCCGATTATTGGTAGCGTAACTCCTTGGTTCCACCTGTCCCAGGTGCTATAGACAGTTGGATCTTTCCATAGTTTGGGTCTCAGTCAGGAGAAGGACAACAAGTGTCTCTGATCTCAAGCCCTTAAACCCATCTGGGGACTTCTATGCAAGTCCTCTTCCAAGAGTTAGTTTGGGGTTTGCTGCAGGGACTGTAGCTACCCACCTCACTTCTGACCTTTCTCTTCCTTCCCTAGACTAGGTTTCTTTCTTAATGTGAGCACACCTTGGGCAATTAAGCAATCTCTATCAGAGTGTACTTCTTTGTATGGGTAGATACGCAGAAGAATTTAGAGGAATTTAAGTATATGCACAAGCATAGAAGGAGAAATGTTATTTCAAAGTCTAGACCAAAAAAAAAAAAAAGCAAATTTGGTGATCACATGTTTATGACATGTATTCCTGGTCTTAAAAGGGCTAAAATTTGTAGAGTGACTTACAAAATGGAACTCTTACCCCAGCCCCAAATGCCTGCTTCTCCTCCAGTGTCCCCAACAGAGAATTGTCATCACCATTCTGCCACTTGTTCAGGTAAAAAATCTACGTGTTATCCTTTCTTTCTCTCTGTCCTTCATTTTTAAAAATGCCCTTTATTTTTCAGAACAGTTTTAGGTTGACAGCAAAATTTAGAAGGTACAGACATTTCCCATATACTTCCTCCCCTTCCGCAGGAATAGTACGTTTATCACAACTGATGAACCTACACTGATGCTTCATATCAACCAGAACCCTTAGTTTCCATTAGGGTTCATAGAACGTTGTACACTCTGTGGGTTTTGATAAATTTCTCATGACATGTAGCCACCATTATAGGATCATTCAGAGTAGTGTCATTGACCTACAAATTCTCTGAGCTCTATTCATCCCTCCCTCCCCACCAACCCCTGGCAATCACTGATCTTTCTACTGTATCCATAATTTCACCCTTTTTTTTTGAATGTCATATAGTTGGAATTACATATATAGTATATAGTCTTTCAGACTGGCTTCTTTCACTTAGTGATATGCATTTAAGGTTCCTCCACGTTTTTTTCATGACTTGGCTGATCATTTCTTTTTAGTGCTGAATAATATTTCATTGTCTGCATGTGCCGGTTTATTTATCCACTCACCTACTGAGTGACATCTTGGTTGCTTCCAAGTTTTGGCAATTATGAATAAAGCTGCTACAAGTATTTATGTGCAGGTTTTTTTGTGTGGAAATAAGTTTCACCCCCTTTGGGTAAATACCAAGGAGCACAATTACGGGACTGTATAGTAAGAGTAGCCAAAGTATGGAAAGAGCCCAAATGTCCATTGATGGATGAATGGATAAAGAAGATGTGGTGTATATATATATATATATATATGTATATATACGTATATATATATATATACGTATATATATATATATATGTATATATGTATACACACACACACACACAATGGAGTATTACTCAGCAATCAAAAAGAATGAAATCTTGCCATTTGCAACTACATAAATGGAACTAAAGGGTATTATGCTAAGCGAAATTAGTCAGAAAAAGACAAAAATCATATGACTTCACTCATATGGAGACTTTAAGACACGGAATAGATGAACATAAGGGAAGGGGAGCAAAAATAATATAAAAACAGGGAGGGGGACAAAACAGAAGAGACTCATAAAAATGGAGAAAAAACTGAGGGTTATGGGAAGGGTTGTGGGAGGAGGGATGGGCTACATGGGTAAGGGGCACGAAGGAATCTACTCCTGAAATCATTGTTGCACTAGATGCTAACTAATTTGGATGTAAATTTTAAAAAATAAAAATAAATAAAATTAAAAAAATTTTAAGTGTTTATTTTTTAGAGAGAGAGAGAGAGAGAGAGTGCGAGTGGGGAAAGGACACAGAGAGAGAGAGACACAGAATCTGAAGCAGGCTCCAGGCTTTGAGCTGTCAGCACAGAGCCTGATGTGGGGCTCAAATTCACCAACTGTGACATCATGACCTGAGCCGAAGTGGGATGCTTAACCAACTGAGCTACCCAAGTGCCCCGAGTATACTTTGTTTTGTAAGAAATTGCTAAACTGTCTTCCAAAGTGGTTGAGCTATATTGCATTTACACCAGCAATGAATTAGCATCCCTGTGGCTCCATATCTTATCAGCATTTGGTATTGGTGGTGTTCTAGATTTTGGCCATTCTATAGGTATACAGTGATATCTCATCAATGTTTTTTTTTTTTAATTAAAAAAATATTTTAGAGAGAAAAGGGAATAGGGGCAGAGAGAGAGAGAGAGAGAGAGAGAATCTCAAGCAGGCTCCATGCTCAGTGCAGAGTCCAATAGGGGGCTTGATCCCTCAACCCTGGAATCATGACCTGAGCCAAAATCAAGAGTTGGACACTCAACCCACCGAGCCACCCAGGCACCTCCTCATCATTGCTTTAATTTTCATTTTCCTGATGGCATGATGTAGAGCATCTTTTCACATGCTTATTTTGTCCTCTGCAGTTTTTCCTCGCTGTAGTTTCTTTAAAGGCCTTTGAACATTTTTTAATCTGGTTGCTTGTTTTCTTATAGTTGAATTTTTTTTAAGTTTATTTATTTATTTTGAGAGAAACAGAGATAGCACAAGTGGAGGAGGGGCAGAGAGAGACGAAGAGAGAGAGAATCCCAAGCAGGCTCCACACTGCCAGCACAGAGCCCAATGCGGGGCTTACACCCGTGAAGCTGTCAGATCATGACCTGAGCTGAAACCAAGAGTTGGATGCCCAACCGCCTGAGCCACCTAGGCTCCCTTCTTATTGTTGAGTTTTAAGAGTTCTTTGTGTTTTGTATGACAATCCTTTATCCAATGTGTCTTTTGTAAACATTTCCCCCCAGGATTCTCTTTCTTTTGACAGTGTCTTACCCAGAGCAGAGAATTTTAATTTTAAATGAAGTCTAGCCTATCAATTCTTTGTTTCGTGGATTGTGCCATTTTGCTTTATTATGTTTTTAATTGAAGTATGATTGACATACAATGTTACGTTTGTTTCAGGTATACAGCATAGTGATGGAACAAGTCCATACATTATGCTCACTTCAAGCATAGCTGTCATCTATTACCATACAATGCTATTACAATACTTTTATCTCTATGACTTACTAATTTTATAACTGGAAGTCTATATTTCCTATTCCCCTTCACCCATTTTCTCCATCCCCCCCACTCTCTTCCCCTCTGGCAACCATCAGTGGTTCTCTGTATTTATGTTCTCTGTCTTTTGCTGTTTGTTGATTCATTTTTTTCATTGTTCAGATTCCACCTGTGAGATCTTATGGTATTTGTCCTTCTCTGACTTTTCACTTCACACACACCACATCTTCTTTATCCATTCATCTGTTGATGGACACTTGGGTTTCTTCCATATCTTGGCTATTGGTAAATAATGCTGCAATAAACATGGAGTGCATGGAGTGCATATCTTTTGAAATTAGTGTTTTTGTTTTCTTCAGGTAAATACCCAGTAGTGTAATTACTGGATCAGAGCATAGTTCTACTTTTAAGTTTTTGAGGACCTCCATGCTGTTTTCTACTGTGGTTGCACCAACTTACGTTCCCTCCAGCAGTGCGCAAGGGTTTTCTCCACATACTTGCCAAGATCTGTTTTTGATTTTGCCATTCTGACAAGTGTGAGGTGGTATTTGTGGTTTTGATTTGCATTTCCCTGATGATTAGTGGTGTTGAGAATCTTTTCATGTGTCTCTTGCCCATCTGTATATCATTTTTGGAAAATGTCTGCTCATTTTTAAATCAGATTATTATTATTATTTTTTTATGTCGAGTCATATAAGTTCTTTATGTATTTTGGATATTAACCCCTTATCAAATATATCATTTCCACATGTCTTCTCCTGTTAGTAGGTTGCCTTTTGATTTTGTTGATAGTTTGTCTTTTTGTTTTTTTGTTTTTTTCCTGTGTAAAAGCTTTTTATTCTGGTGTAATCCTAATAGTTTATTTTTGTTTTTATTTTCCTTGCTTGAGGAGACATAGCTAGAAAAATACTGCAAATGCCGCTGTCAAAGAAATTACTACTGGGGCGCCTGCGTGGCTCAGTCGGTTAAGCGTCCGACTTTGGCTCAGGTCACAATCTCGTGGTCCGTGAGTTCGAGCCCCGCGTCGGGCTCTGGGCTGATGGCTCGGAGCCTGGAGCCTGCTTCCGATTCTGTGTCTCCCTCTCTCTCTGCCCCTCCCCCATTCATGCTCTGTCTCTCTCTGTCCCCAAAATAAATAAACGTTAAAAAAAATTTTTTTTTTAAAAAAAGAAATTACTACTTACATTTTTGTCTAGAAGTTTTATTGTTTCTGGTCTCATATTTAGGTCTTTAATCCATTTGAGTTTATTTTTGTGTATAGTGTGAGAGTCCGGTTTTATTCTTTTCCATATAGCAATACAGTTTCCCCTGCACCATTTATTGAAGAAACTTCCTTTTCCCCATTGTATATTCTTGCCTCCTTTGCGTAGATTAGTTGGCCATAAAAGCATGGGTTTATTTCTGGATTTTCTATTCTGTTCCGTTGATCTACATGTCTAATTTTGTGCCAGTACCATAGTGTTTTGATTACTACAGTTTTGTAGTATATTTTAAAATCTCGGATTGTGACAGACCATGCCTTTAAAAAAAAAATCATTGCCAAACTGAAGGTCATCTAGATTTTTTCCTGTATTATCTTCCAGGACTTTTATAGTTTAGCATTTTATATTTACATCTTTGATCCATTTTGAGTTTTGTGCAGACATAAGATCTGGGTCTAGATTGAGTTTTTTGCATGTGGATGTCCAGTTGTTCCAGCACCAGGTGTTGAAAAGACTATCTTTGCTCCATTGTATCTCTTTTGATCCTTTGTCAAAGATCAGTGGCTATGTTTATAACTTATTTATATTCTCTGTTCTGTTCTACTGATCTATGTGTCTGTTCTTTCACCAATACTACGTTGTCTTGATTACTGTAGCTTTATAGCAAATCTTAAAGTTGGGTAAGATCAGTCTTCCAACTTTGTTCTTTTTCAATATTGCTGTGTTGGCTATTTTGGATCTTTTGTCTCTTCATATAAACTTTGGAGTCAGTTTGTTAACATACACAAAATAATTTGCCAGGCTTAAAACATTTTTTTAATGTTTTTATTTATTTTTGAGAGAGGGAGAGAGAGACAGAGCGAGTGGGGAAGGGCAGAGAGAGAGGGGGAGACACAGAATCCAAAGCAAGCTCCAAGTTCTGAGCTGTCAGCACACAGCCCGACGCGGGGCTTGAACTCACGAGCTGTGACATCATGATCTGAGCTGAACTCGGACGCTTAACTGACTGAGCCACTCAGGTGCCCCTAATTTGCCAGGATTTTGAAATGGACTTCATTGGATATATAGATCAAGTTGGGAAGACCTGACATGTTGACAATATTGAGCCTTCCTATCTATAAACATGGAATATGTCTCTATTTCGGTCTTCGATTTCGTTAAGAACTTTGATCAGAGTTTTAATCAAAGTTTTACAATTTCCCTCCTACAGCTATCATAGATATTTTATTAGATTTTTACCTAGGTATATATTTATTTTTGGTTTGAATGCAAATGGTATTGTGTTTCGAAATTCAAATTCCACTTGTTCATTATCAGTAGGTAGGAAAGCTGACTTTTGCCCCTTGTATCCTATAACATCGCTCTAATTATTTATTAGTTCCGGGAATTATTTTTGTCGATTCTTTCAGATTTTCTACAAAGATGATAATGACATCTGTGAATAAAGATAGTTTTATGTCTTCATTCCCCATCTACATAGCTTTTATTGTATTTTATTGTCTTATTGCATCATCTAGGACTTCAGTACAATGTTAAAAAGCATTGGTGAGAGGAAATATCCTTGCCTTGTTCCTTCCTGATCTTACTGGACAAGCATGGAATTTCTCATCATTAAGTATAATATTAGCTGCGGGTTTTTGTGATGGATATTCTTTATCAAATTCAGGGAGCTTTCCTCTATTTCTAGTTCACTGAGAATTCTCATCCCAAATAGTTTTAGATTTTGTCAAATGATTTTTCTGCATCTATTGATATGATTATGTGACATTCTCCTTTAGCCTGTTGATATGAAGGACTACATCTTCGAATGTGGATGAGTTCTGAATATCTGGGATAAAGGTATCCCACTTCACTCTTTGCATCCATCAATAAGTGCAGTTTCACCTCTAGTACATTCCTTGAATTTAAACACTACTACTCCCTCTTTTTTCAAAGTCTAATTCACCACCATCTCTCTCCTAGAAGGCCATAACTTCTTAGTCACCTTCCAGTCTACTCTTGCTATGCTCCCATAGCCATTTTCCAGAGAATGAAAATGATCCTTTAAATATGTGAATCAAATCTCATCACTCCTCTGCTTAAATGCTCCAGAAAGATAAAATTCAATCTTTTCCTTACCACTCACATGATATAGCTCCTGTCAACCTCCTTAACATTCCACCACTTTGACACTCAACTTTTAGATTCTTTTTTCATTTTGGGAGTAAAACAGGTTCTTCGCTGTTTACAAGGTTATTTACAAGTTACAAAAATTCTCTCTCCATTTTTAAATCTGTATTGCCATGCTTTCCCCCTCAACCCTCCATTCTATCTTGGCTGCTACAACCAGACGGAAAATGCGGGGACACTTTTTCTTGTTTCTGTACTGAAAACTTTGCAGTAGATAGTAACTGCTCCGCATCTTTCAAATACTTGCATCCAGGTTTTCATCATGATGTACTTATATGATTCTTTGAACTTTTCAAACTTATCCTGAATGAAAGCCTCCACACATGGAATATTTTATTGCCTGAGTTTTATTTAAATTTTTTTTTATTTGAGAGAGAGAGAGAGAGAGAGAGAGAGAGGAGAGAATGCAAATGGGGGAGAGGGGCGGAGGAAGAGAGAAAGAGAGAGAGAGAGATTCTTAAGCAGGCTCCACGTGGAGCCCAATGCAACGCTTGATTGATCCCTCAGCCCTGGGATCATGACCTGAGCCAAAATCAAGAGTCGGACACTCAACAAATTGAGCCACCCAGGCACCGCTACCTTATCTTTGCATAGCTGTCCTCTTCTCAACTTTCAGGTTCAAGTGCTGCTTTCTCAAAGATCCTTTTCTGAACGTCCCGTTGCTCATATGCTTATGTCCCCACTGCTGTTGCCCTGTCTCTTTACCCTACTTTATGTCATACCTTCCATCAACAAATATCTGTGCCACATAATGTCTTGGGTAAGAGAGGAGTAGGTGAAGAGACATCTACATCCCTATCTCATGAAACTTACATTCTAGTTAAGGAAACAGTCAATGAACAGATACATACTAAATACACAGTCTATCAGGTAGTGGTAAGTGTTGTGAAGAAAAATAATGCAGGGAACATAAATGCAAAGCTCTGGGATTGAGGTGACTGATTTCAACTTTAAACTGTGTGGTTGGAAAAAAACAAAATAAAAATAAATTGTGTGGTTAGAGAAGGTCTCACTGAGAAAAAGGCCTAAAGCAGGTGAAAGAGAGAGACTTACTCTCTGGGGAGTATCAAGAAGAGAAAACCTCAAGTGCAAAGGCCCTGGGGCAGCACCATGCCGTGGGCATTTGAACAATAGCAAGGGGATCTGCAAGGCTGGAGTGGAGCGAGCCAAGGGGAAGAGTCATAGAAGATGAGTTCCGTAAGGCAAAAGGGATGAGAATGGGCACGCTCCTGTAGGTCACCAAGGGAGCTTTGGCTTTTCTCAAAATAAGACGAGACGCTTTTGGAAGACGTTGGGGGAAATAATCTGAGGGACATGGTCTGACTTAGTCTTAAAGGGATCAGTCTGAGGGCTGGGTTGAAACATGTCAGATGAAAGATGACCTAATAGGAAGCTACTGCGTTGCTCCCCATGAGAGACACTGGTGACCCGCACAGGACGAGGGCAGCGGAGGT
Organism: Neofelis nebulosa; assembly: GCF_028018385.1. Classification (NCBI taxonomy): domain Eukaryota; kingdom Metazoa; phylum Chordata; class Mammalia; order Carnivora; family Felidae; genus Neofelis; species Neofelis nebulosa. The sequence goes on from NC_080793.1 coordinate 55,583,833, forward strand.
GACATAAACTGGTTGTGTGATGGTGGATTTGCATGTGAAATAGGAGGGAAGAGATGCGCTAGGAAAGACCCTAAGCCACTGGAAGGATGGCTTGCCTCTAGTGAATGGTGGAAGACTGCAGGTGGAACACATTTGAGGACAGGGAGGGAAAGAGTATGGTTTTGCACACATTATGGTTAAGATCGATGTCAAGCAGGCAGCTGGATACGTTAAGTCTGGAGTTCGGCATGGATGTACGTGTGTGATGCGTGAATTTGAACATGCGGATGGTTTTGAAATTGTCTTAGAATAATTTAAGAAATATATATAAACTTGAATTTGAATCACAATTTTGCAGAATTCCTGAGCTATAATTGCAGAACTTGCATGGAGCCCAGTTTTAAAACTCAGCATTCTGTTGACGTAAAAAGTACGACTTGATACCACTCTCACAACCATTTTGTTTCTTATGTGTGGCATGGCAAGAAGACACTATAGAATTCAGCAATTCATACCCAAAAGGGCCTTATCGTAATGATATTTTAATTCCCTCCTATTGGATCCATTTCTCAGAAAAACGTCTGGAGTTTTCTTATATTGTCGAGTGTGCTGATACGAACCATCAATTGCTGACAGGTGCTCTTGACGGAACACATGCAACGGGACAGATCGCTCACTCTTTTTTTACGGTTCTATTGGCATGACCCAATGACGGGATTCCGTGTGATGTGCGAGTTGCCCTGAAGTGCTTTTTAAAAATAGCATCATCACTGGGGCGCCTGGGTGGCTCAGTCGGTTAAGCTTCTGACTTCAGCTCAGGTCACGATCTTGCGGTCCGTGAGTTCGAGCCCCGCGTCGGGCTCTGGGCTGATGGCTCGGAGCCTGGAGCCTGCTTCCGATTCTGTGTCTCCCTCTCTCTCTGCCCCTCCCCCGTTCATGCTCTGTCTCTCTGTGTCTCAAAAATAAATAAACGTTAAATTTTTTTTTTTTAAATAGCATCATCGACACATATCTACTAAAATAAATTAACCTTCCTATCTTAACGGATTTGGGAAACAACAACTCCACATGCCGGTGATGATATGAGCAGCAGATCTGGGTAGGGGTGACAAAGCAAGAAGACAGCAATGTGATAGGCCTTTTAAGAGAGCAGTTCAGAGGCAATGAGCATAAACCTAAATTTATATCAGCCTGGGTTACGATTCAGGCTCTGTGGCTTTATAGATGGGCAGGACTTACTCTCTCCAAACTCAAGTTTTGAGAAGTAAGATATAATAGGGAATAATTACAAGTCTCTGGTGAGAGGAACTCTTGAACTAATGCTTGCAAAAATACTTAGAATAGCACCTTGCCTGTTGCCTGATCTCAATGAGTGGTGGCCATCATTGTCAATAACTCTTCCATTTCAATCTGAAGAGGTTGTGGTGTTTTGCGATATCTGAAGAATGTGATGGAAAGACTCAGCGGTCTCTCTGTCTTATTGTTTTATATCCAATTCTTTTTTTTCCCCCATACAACTCTTCTTTAAAAAAAAAAAAAGAAAACACCTTTAAACAGGACATTATTTCCCTCCAGAGCTTAATTTCGGAATGTGATTTTATAAGTTGTGGGCTGGTCTCTTCAGATTCAGAGAAGGCTTCTTGTGGAAGTGAGCCCAAGGCGAGATGCAGGGACATACCTTTGAGCAGAGATGATTTCAGATTGTCATCTTTTAATTGGTGAGCAGGACTGTCACCCCAGCCTCAGATTTAGCTGGGACAGACAGTCTTAGTGAAAATGGATCTCCAGATCATTAAATCTTATAGTTGAAACCCTTCCACTGCACTCCTGGGCAATTGACATACACACACACACACACACACACACACACACACACGGTTCTTCTTCCTTGGCTGTAATTTGGACTTGTTAAGCATTTTTGTAACACTATTTCTTCCTAAGTTGGCTGCTTTTCATTAGTGGTTCTTCACATCGCTGTCTCTGAAAGGTGAATACAACAGTCCATATTTTATAGACAAGGAAATTGAGGTCCAAGTAAGGCTAGTGTGGTTTGGCTGACACACCAGAAAATTAAACCCTGAAACTAGTAGCTAAACCCAGAGTGCCTCACTGTTGAGTCCTGGCTGATGTTATCAAGGAGACTATTTTTCATAGATGATTCAACACATTCAAAGAAAACACAAAGGTGATGTCCCCTGCCCTCTCTAAAAACACAAAATACTTCATAATTGTATATGGTCATGATGTTGAAACCAGAGTGATCAGTCAAAAATCAAATCTGATCCAATCACTTTTCTTTTCCTTTTTTTTTTTAAAGTTTATTTATTTAGTTCGAGAAAGAGAGAGAGCGTGAGCGGGGGAGGGGCAGAGAGAGAGAGAGAGAGAGAGAGAGGAGAGAGAGAGAATCTGAAGCAGGCTCCACACTGTCAGCGCAGGGCCCAGAGCAGGGCTTGAACTCACGAACAGTGAGATGATGACCTGAGCTGAAATCAAGAGTTGAATGCTTAACCGACTGAGCCACCCAGGTGCCCCACGTCACTTTCTATAAAGAGCATGGGCCTGGTTCTCCACTGCCCGAGGATCAGGTGCGATTCCCTTAATGCCACCTGCAGCCTGCTCTGGGCCCCTCTGTGACCCCACTTCCAGCCCCACCCACCACTCATCTGTCCATCTTCACGCTGTCCACAGTCACGCTGAAGAGTTCATGTGCCTTTGTACATAAGATGGAGACAAGAACCTTCTTCTGTCTCATCTTCTCCCCTTGAGTTATAGGCCACGTGGTTCAGGAAGTCTCCCCACACTTCTCAAGGCCAGGTTCGTTGGCTCTTCTGCATACCCCAGTCACACACGCTATTTATACCCCATAAAGCACTACAGTTGTATCTTAAATTACCCTTTCCCATGAGACGATGATCTCCTTAAGGACCGAGTCTCATCATTTACCTGCTTCATTGGAGATTCCTGGTCCCTTACCACGGTGTCTGCCAAGAGTAGGGATGCATCATATATGTATGGATCGCATGCCTTGTGATTTGCCATTTTTCCATCTGGCAAGATTGTAAGGTTACTATCCATTGTGTCAGAATGCGTATTGAACGCCAGCGAAACAATACGTTATGATCTGATGCTTCAGCGGTGGGATTGTTGGCAACTGCCAGGACGGAGGCGAGGTGAGCTCTGGAGGTTACCGGCATAGAGGTTTGGCTGAAGAAGTCGCTCATCCTGGTCCCCTGATCTTTTAGAGGTATAATCAGGGTGACCATGTAGTTATCCAAACAGGTAGTAGTTTGAGAGTGGAAGTAGGCCCAGTCGATAATTATACCGGGACAATCCATACGGACTGGGAGTGTCTCGGGCAAAGTGAGTCACTCTTGGTGTATGGATTACCCCAATGTGCCATTCGTGCCGAGCTTAGTTCCTGGTTAAACTGATCCATCAATGGGCTGAACGCTGCTGCTGGGCGAGAAATCACACAGTTGCACTAACTGAAGCGGCTAAGGGACATGTAGCGGTCATTTTGCAGCGTATGGCTTGACAATTCTCTTCCTGCAGTAGCTCTAAACACAGTAGTAGTTATAGCTCCGTGACAGTAGCAGGTGAGAGAGGCAGTTAAGCAGTGGCTGTATCGCTCAGTAAAAGTTTTGGCACCTGGATTTGGACACGAAGAATAACTGGGGAGCTGAAAGATTTCCAGATCGACCAAATCGCTCAAAGCTGCCAAGTTGGCCTGAGAACTTTCCTCTGTAAGTGAGATATGGATGATAGCTGAGACCACTCCTTAGCTGGAAAATGCAATTTAAACATATGTTTAAAGAAGCAATGATTAAAATATTACATTTTCAGATCCCTTTCGTGCTCCTGAGTCCAAGGCTGTGCCAAACGCTTAGCTGTGCGGAGGGTGATTATCTTTCGAGGGCAGGATAATAGCTTCCCAGTCGCTGCAGTGTAGATCTCAGTGCTGGCAAGGGTTTGGGAGGTGAAAATCCTTGACACCTAGAAGGTGTCGACATCCTGGTGAGCTTACTTATCTTGTTTTGGCAAATCTCCCATATATCGCGTGGAAGATGGCATGTTCCCATTACTAAATTTCTCTTTTCTTTCCTGACTAGGACTTCTCCAAATCTGTGTCCGTCATCTATGTCTGGAGAATAATTTGTAACTACCAAATCACTGGCAGAGTACAATATTAATTTCTACCGTAATGACCTGGGGTCGGAATTAGGAACGCTTTCACATTAACAGAAGATTAGGAACTGGGTTACCATCTCAGGTATGCCCTGCAAACCAACAGATGTGGAGAGGGCAAAGAAGAGACACCAGAAAACAAAACCAAAAAAACCTCTCTCTGAAGCTGCTCGAAATCAACTGAACCCATCTCAGCATAGCAATCATAGCCCATCTTATCCTTTCCTGGTTTGATATTAGAGCCTTTTTAAAAAGTCCTGAGTTGACAGTAGTACATTTGTGCATGTTTTTTAAAGTTTATGTATTTATTTTTGAGAGAGAGAGAGAGAGAGAGAGTGCTACACGTGTGCATGAGCAGGGGAGGGGGAAAGAAAGAGGAAGAGGCAGAATCCCAAGCCAGGTCCTCCCTGTCAGGGCAGAGCCCTATGCACAACAGGGCTCGAACTCAGGAACCACGAGATTATGACCTGAGCCGAAATCAGGAGTGGGTCACTCAACTGACTGAGCCACCCAGGCGCCCCTACACCTGGGGTGCTTAATTCCCTAGCTCAGACTTCTAGGTCAGCATTGTCATGATGCTTTTAAGGATGGGTTTCCTCCAGGAGGAGTAAAAACCAAGAACAAAACAATCCACGTGAAACGTTAGTTACGACATACGTCAATTGTGCCAGCTATATGCCATGCACTTTTTAAGAAAAGGAGTGCACTGTGCGCAAAAAGAAACTGCTCACCGCTTGGTGCAAGAAACTGTAATTGACAGGATGCCTATGAATATAATGTAATCAGGAAGCGAATTGTGGCTTATACCCTTTATGACTTTCCGTGGTAAAACAATAGAGGAATCTCGTATGCTCAGAAGGAGGGAGGGGTTTAGAACAGGAACTGGAAAAAAAAAAAAAAAAGGCATCCTTCCAATGACACAGAAGAAAACAGCACCGGTTACGAATGTGCTTCTGGTATGAAAAAGCCCGGGTTCATATCACAGCTCCCTTCATTAGTTGTGTGACCCTGGGTAAGGCAGTGAACCCCTTCGCTTCAATTTCCCCATCTTTAGGACATAGAAATAGTGAAAGCAACTATCACACATGGTTTTGGTGAATATCAAATGAGATTATACGTAAAAGCCCTTAGTACAGCGTTTGACACATGGTAAGCTCAATAGATAACAATTATACTTGTTCAAAACCCAGTTATTTGATCCTAGGGTTGTGATTTTTTATTTTAGGTTGTGCTTGACTATATGGTTACACTCGTGTATGTTTGTGCCTCAGTTTTGTGGTTCACTAAGAACATTCAGTCCTCCAACCCTGCATTGCTTCCAGGTCAAGAAGCCCCTGAAAACAAAGGACATGCAGACATCCCCCTTTCACAAAGTGCTTTGGTGGCCCTGTCCTCTCTCCCCACTTGGGGCTGTCACAGCTCGCTCAGAGGAGCAGCTCAGAGGAGCACAACCAGGCCAGGGATGATTATATTTCTCAAGAATGGCTTGACGTTGTGTATATGCACAGTTGCTATGTTATTGTGCTTTTAGATTTTTTCTTTTTTTCTTCGTTTGTATTTTTATTCTAATGCAAAAATCAGTAAAGAGACTGGGTTAAATGTCAAAAACTGCGGATATTGAGTTTCCTTAAGAAACCATATATTTGGATGGTGAGTTGGCACGAGACCTCTCACCAAACTCTAAGAACATCTCGTTCCCTTTCTTCTCATTCTTCTTTTCCCCTTCCAACAACTTTAACCACAAGAATACTCCCCACTTTCTACTTATGTTGCCTCGCTCCAATTTCATCTCTTCAGCCCTTCCAACAAATTTGTCGGCAATTCCTTGTATTATATTCAAGGGATATATTCCCGCTGAAGTAAGAAGTCAGGAGATTTGGAAGGGAATTTTGTTGTTTTAAGCTTATTTATTTATTTTGAGAGACAGAGAGAGAGAGAGGGAGAGAGGGAGAGAGACTGCATGAGCAGGGGCGGGGCAGGGAGAGAGGGAGAGAGAATCCTGAGCAGGCTCCATGCTGTCAGCACAGAGCCCCCACTCAGGGCTCAATCTCATAACTGTGAGATCATGACTTGAGCTGAAATCAAGAGTTAGACGCTTAAACGACTGAGCCACCCAGGCACCCCTGGAAAGGAATTTTGAATCCTCTGGCAACTTACTGTTATCTTGGTCCTGTTGTTAATCTCCCTGAGTCCCAGTTGTGTGACGATGGGTGAATATATAGGCTCACCTTACCTTTTTTCACAGGATTGTTAGGGGACAAAATAAAATACTCTGTGGCCTAACCTTTTCGAATGCTCTTAATTTGAGGGTACTATTTATCATCAATTGCCTTTGCATAATATTTCAAAATGAAGAATAAAAACTGCATAAAACACATATATACTGCAAAAATAAAAAAAATAAGGCAGATTTGAAGTTATATTTCCTTATGAAATATGCCCAGACTGACCCAGTTTTCCTTCTCCTATTTTTAAAGTGACTTAATTTTTTAGAATAGTTTTAGGTTCATAGAACAATCTAACAGAAGGCATTCTAAATATTAAACTAAAATGTGACAAAACTTTTTCTGATTTATAAATCCTTAAAAAAATAGTGTTCTTCCTTTGTTAGCCTAAACTTTACTTGTTTTTTTTTTTTTTTTTTTTTTGGGTGGGGGGTGGCATTTTGTGTAAGTGGAAAAGTAAATACACTTCCCTCTCAGCAACCTTGATCCACTGTATAAAGTGTGCTTAAATGTTATCTGCACCGCGGCTGCCCTGGTCTATTTCTAAACTCTACAACAGTTTTGCTGACCATGAGAAAATTTCATTTATCGTACGTCGGTGAGGAGCTGGAATAGACATTGTTCAAGAAATGTGAATCTGTTCACTAGAAAATAGAGTCAAATGGGAGGCCATTTGTCATTGGAACAAATAATTAGCAAGTGACTGGAGTATTTTTTTTTTTTTTTTTTTTTTGCTTGCTCCTAAACAGGGGCTTTTTCAATAGCATCCTGTGATAAAGACCATTGGGATCACCAGAGAGTGATTTTAAGAAGTCAGAAACCGTCACAACAAAACTCACAACAAAACGCTTTACTAAGATCCAGGCCCTGTATTAGTTGTTTTATATTTGCCAACTCTTTTGAGCATCATAGAAACCCTGTGAGGTATATCTCATGTGTCCCATTTTATTGATAAGGAAACTAAGGCTCGGAGAGAGTCAGTAATTTCTCAACCGAGCAAAGCATCCTGGTGGAACAAGTAGGATTTCTTGCCTGAGAAACTCAAGTAGCCTCTTGTACTCAGTGTATAGTGGGATATTTGAGTATTCTTTGCAGACCAATGGCATGGGCATTCCATGAAAAGAGGTTGCGTGACTAGAGAAGACCTAGGAAAATACTCCTCCTCTTCAGGAATAATAATAAACATCATCATCATCTTATACCTTGTGCTAAGGTATAAGCAACGTGATGGGATGTTTATCACATTGAAGCTTTGCAGTGACCCACTGGGATGGGATCGTTAGCCCTACTTGACGGATGGGAACTTGAGACTCACTGTGGTGAATTGCTTACCCAGTTCAAATAAGCATGTCTTTCGGACTAACTAGACCGTGACCTTCCCTCTGTTCATACTGGTGTTCACCCACCTCCTCCTTGAAGGAGTGGTCTCCTCAGAAATTTAAATCATCCATGTGCCTTGCATTATCTCCCACTTTAGCATCCTTTTATCTCTGACTTTTGTGTGTGTGTGGTGGGGATACCATGGGATGTCAAAAACTTGCAGTTAGCATGGCGATCTTGTCTTTTGGTCATGTTTGGGACCTTTTTCAAAGGCTCCATCAGGATAGTGTCTTAGGGATCCTTTCCCTCTCAAATATTGTCCTTTACTTCTGATTCATGCCACAGAAACAGAGAATCTCTAAATAAACAAGCAGAAAGTACGTTGGAATGACTTCATGCCCAAGTTTCTGATTGCTTGCACAGATGACATTCCAGCTCTGTCTCACCACACATTATTTTTTGAATCATTTTCCCTAACCCAAGTATCTCTGGTAACCAAATTTTGGTAACTTCCCCAAGGCACCCTGAGGTTTGGAAACCAAGTGGGCAGTTCCAAGTCCTTAGCGGACCGTTCCAGGGCACGCAACCTCAGAGCTAAGGTCAGACCCCATTAGAATGGGGGTGGGGAGACAGGATATGTGGAGAGAGGTTCGTGCCTTTCCACTGTACTGGAATTTAACTGGAATGAGTGAAGGCAATTTCATTTTAAAATCTCTCCCCCCTGTCACCTCATTAACACCTCCAGTGAAAGGCAGCTGTGAGACTGTTAACTCTTTGCTTGCACATTCTTGAAAGTGCTATTGGCTGGGAACTCTTGTCCTTGTGAGAAGATACCCTGCTGTCACCAATCTGGGAATCTGTAGCACTGAAATGAGGGTTTTTCCAAGACTCATATTTATACCCCAATAGCGCTCCATTCCGTAGAGTGAGACGTGCATTTCTGCCAGATTTTGCATATTTTGAGCCACTACTCCATAAGCTGCAGTATGTTGGGTTTTTTGGAACTTGGCTGCCTCAACTTCTTTTTGGAAATAAAGTGAGAACGTATGTGAACATTCATTAAGTTATTAACTCATTCATTTACTCATTCACACTTTTAATAAATCACACTGGATGAGTGCCTGCTTTATGTCAGGCAGCATGTCAACATCAGGGGTATAAGGAAAAATAAGACATGGTCCCTTCCCTCAAGGAGTTTACAGTTTAATGCAGGTTTGAGCATTAGTCTAATATAATGTGACGAAGTGATGATAAAAGTGACTATGGGAGCAAAACAGGCAAGGCAGGAAAGCAAAGTAGTCCGAGGGAGGTCAGAGAAGACAGAGGATACTTGAGTGATTTTGAGGAATGGGTAGGAGTTAGCTATATGGAAAGAGCTGAGATGGGAAAGAAACAGGGGCAAGATCAGGACAGAATGGTTTTGGTACAATGTTAGAGACCAGCTTTGAGTGCTGTGTATAGTGGATACTCTTATACACAGCCCAGACCGCCATTCAGGATTTAAATATATGTTCTCCCAGATGCTGGGAGGGGTGATGGCTGTAAGTTCTCAGCTGAACCTGTTTGGGGATTGCCCCCCAACCTGGGGGATTTGCCTTGTCCAAGTTTATGCCCTTTCTTCTGGGACTATATATATATATATACATATATATATATATATATATATATATATATACACACACATACATATATATATATGGTGGTATATATGTTTATATGTGTGTATATATATATATATATATACACACACACATATATATATGGTGGTATATATGTTTATATGTGTGTATATATATATATATATATATATATATATGTATCTCCAAGATACTCAGATATAAAGACCAGTTCTCCTTATGTCAAGGTAGATAATTCTATCTATCCCATTTCAAAAGCTCCCAGTAAGATCTTCTAAAGCCTCTGCTGCAACTGTACCATAGTTCAACTTCTCTGTCTAATCTTGCTTACCACATTTCTCACAGCTGGCGTCCTCTGGGAAGTGGTGCAAGAAGGGATCAAAACGTTGAGAGCAGTGGTATGCTTGAGTGGAAATATTATAAGCCTGGAAAACCTGCCAGGTGACTAGATTCACCAGGAGGGCCCGGTGGATACCCCCACTCACGTAAGTGATCAGGAATATGCTGGTGAGACAGGCTCTAGCATCACTGAGAAACTCGGTGGAGGCCGACAGCTGGTGGTTGTTAGAAAATTTTGTTTATTGATCATGCAGAGATAGTAGAGTTCCAAGCAATAGAGGCCAGGGTGGCAATTGATATTGGAAGCAACGATATTTCTGTAATGAGTCACACGACTGGGGTGTCACCTTGGTGAGGAAGTCATGGAGCTGGTTAACGGAGTACGGTGGCCTTAAGGACAAAACAGATGGAAGATCCAACAAGAGTGTTGCTTAATCCACTCAGTCAAAAGAAATCAAGGTTGGATGATCAGAAGGTTGAGTGCAGCCATATCCCTTCCCTAGTCTCCATACCTGAGACAGGTTTTGGAGCTGGATCCCTGAAAGAAATGCCAGGTATACAACAGAAACTGAAAGAGGGGGACGAGATCAGTCTTGGTTTATGTATGGGTCAGCTCAACATGTGAGTAGTGCAAGTTAAAAATGGACCGTGGCTTCATTATAGTCCCATTCAGGGAGGATCTTAATGGAGCCCCAGTGAGAAGAAATTCTTCCAATGAGAAGAGTTTCTAATGGTATACCTTGTCATCATTTTGTGTGGAAATAGAAGTATCCCGAGATAAAAAAAAAAAAATATATATATATATATATATATATATATATATATATATATATAAACTCATGGGTAATGGTGAATGGGTTAGTAGGTTGGTCAAGGGCCTGAAAAGAGAAATGTTAGAAGATGTGGTATGGAATGATCAGGTGGAGAAGCATGTGTACAGACCTATGGGATGGAGTACAAAGACTAAATACCCTTGTATCATGTGTTAAAGCCTCCAGAGAGCATCCACCAAGAAAGAAGCAATGAAGAACTAAGTAGACAGAAGGGTTTCACCAGTCGACATTAGCCAGCTCTCTCATCAACACAAAAGCTGCACGAATGAATAGTTATCTTGGAATGAAAGAGGCTCTTCATGGACTCAATGTAACTTCAGTTACTGCATGGTGGCAAGTTTATTGCATTGGAACCCTACTACCCTGGGAGGGACACCACTTATCTTGAGTGGAATATTCATATTTGACTTAGTCATCCCTACAGTATATGGGCACCAACATAAAAAAAAAAATCTCATAAAATGTCGTATAAGACCAAGGAACACTTTTCAGCAAAGGAAGTGATGTGGTAGATATGACCGTGGAAGGCACTGCTTCTATCACTCACCATACCTAGCAGCTGCCAACTTGACCGACCTATGCATTGGCCTAGTGCAAGTGAAGCACTGGTTTAGGGATGATACCCAGTAAGAATAGAGCACCGTCCTCTAGGATGTGCTATCCACTCTATATCAATGATGATTAAATGTTTTGTTTATGGTAGGAAGCAGGAATCCAGGAATATCTGAGTGGAAGCAGAAGTGGATTCTTTTATCATCATTTCCAGGGATCCACTTGGAAATTTGCACTTTTTCTCTGCATAACCCTGAGATCTGTGTATTTAGAATTCCTGGTTTTCAAGGGGGAAACACTTCCCCCAGGAGAAAGCAAAAGTCCCATTCAACTTCAGGCTATGGTTATCTGCTCACTGAGGTTCCTTGTGTCAAGTGACAGGCAAAAGAATGGGATCACCATCCTGCCAGGAATAGTTGACCCTGATTCTCAGATAGACACAGATACTATGTTAGGAATGAAGAGAACTGTAGGTTTTGTACCAGGTGATCCATGGAAGGGACAAGAGTTCCAGCAAAAGCCTGAGAAGGGTCTAGAAACCAGAGACTCAGACCTTTTAGGGATAAAGTTCTGAGTCATTAAGCTATCTAGACCAGCAGAGGTGTTTGCTGAGAGTGAGGGGATTTAGAAATATTGACAGAAGGTGGGATGGTAAGAACTAGATGCAACGCTGAGATTACCTGCAGTTGTTGAGGTTGAAGTTTGTGTACTTTTTTGGTAAGTTTCCCCAGGGGAAGAGACCAATCAGGATCCAGGATTTGCTATTCTAAGAACTTATTATATGAAGCAAGAGGGTCAGAGAGCTGCCGGGGGTGGACTGAATTGGTTGGTACTGTGGTGCATTTCCCAGAACTGCCTCCATGGCTGAAGTTCTCACCCTCAACTGGTGGGCATGTCAGTGGCTCTAGGTTACTGACTGATCCTGTACCCAGGTATTTTCCTCAGCTGAAGACAGGATGCTCCTTCATATTCCCGTCTCTTGCCCAGGAGCAACCCGCATGTAATGATTGGTCAATAGAGAGGTTTAGATGTCTAGTCTTCTTGCCTGGACAAATTTAGGACTTCCTCTAGAATTATCTATGGCTTCTGTTACCACCACATGTGTTTCACATCTCCCTCTGCCAAATCCTGCTGCCCTTATCCCTCATAATATTGAGAGCCCTTCCCAATAAACTTCCTGCTCAGAATCTGATTTGTAGGAAACCCAGTCTGTGACAAATGGGTATGTATTAAGGTATAAGCTATACTATTCTATCAAAGAGAGCTAAACATAACATGGCTTCAGTACGAAAGAATGTTGTTTCTTTCCGATGTAATAATCTGGATGGTCTTGGCTGGCAAGCAACTCTGCTTCATGTGATTATTCAAGGACTCAATTTCCTATTTCATTGATTCATTACTCCCTTGACTGTTGCCTCATTTGGCATTTGGCTGAAGCTGTTTTCTCAGTATGTTCTTGGCCATGGGAAAGGGGAAAGGAGTGTGTGAGAACACATGTGTGTTGATTTAAAGCTCAGACCTGGGCTTTGCACACCCTTTCTTCTTGAATTGGGAGGACTTAATCATGGGTCATATCTAACTACCGAGGATACTGGAAAATGTAGGGTTTCTAACTTACATGCCTAATCTCAACTCTGTTCTAGAAGAAGGAAAGAAGGTTTTTGATGCAATGTTTCCATTATAGGTAAGGAGGTGAAGGTGGAAAGCAGAAATCATTTCAGGTTATCGATAAAGTGACAAGATAAGGCTTTAGAAATCAAGTATGGCAGGAATTGGATAGTCATAATTTGCGCGAGAGAATTTTATCGTAAGGTGAGCCAAACAACTATACTACTTTTCATGTGGAAGCTGTTTTGTCATGGTATCTTTTATAACAGATGTGATCTCTTGTCTGAACATAGTTGACGTTTCTGTTCTCTACTTACTCCTCACCTGGGGCAAAAATGGGTATTGCTCTGTCATAACAACGGTGAAGGAGTTGTTCTCAACCTTTCTTTAAAAGAAGAATTAACAGAACAGTTTTCTCCTTCCTACTCCCCCAATGGACAGGGTCAGGTGAGGGTACGTCTCCCCAAGGATAAGACTTAGTGCATAAAAAAATGTAGAATGTCACATTTTAAAAAAATGGAGATGGGGTAGTATGGAAAAACACTTGAGTCTTTCGGGTCCAGTCAAGCGGTCGGAGCTTGGCCTCCCCCTGGTCCGGCCTCTAGATTTATGATTTTTCCCAAATTGCTCGTCCTTTTCTGGCATTCGCCTCTAAATTGGGTTGTTTGATGAAATAAACTAGAGCTTTCCTTTCAGCTGAGAAATGTACTTCAATTTGAACAGGCATTCAAAGTGTAGGTTGGACCCAGTTAGAGTTGGAGCTCAAGAAGTGTCTGTTGAATTTAATTAAATTTTTGGTTTTCATTTTAGCTAAGTAAATCATTGCTTGATCCTCAGCCCACATGGGAAGCCCACCCCCTAACATCCAGAAGGAAGCAACAATAAGCAACAGCCTACTGAGCGTTCTAAGATCTCGACTCAGCTGTCTGAGGAGAAGAGTTTTATTTTTATCTGCCTATTCCAGATGTCTATTTCTCTGAATGATGCACGAAGGGGAAATTCTGAGAGAAGGCCCCTGGACAGCCCCTGGCCACCTGGAGTCTATATCGTATGTCATAAACGTTTAGAGATAAGGGGTACACGCTGGACCATCTGATGTGCTCTTTCCTCATGGTATTTTGGTGTGTATGTGAAAAGAATTATGAGAGATTGGCATTTCGAGCGGGAGCAAACCAGATCTCCCTGGGTTGGCATTCAGTTTGGGCAGCCAAGCACATTCTCAGTGCTTGGGAGTGACAGGCACATTGCCACTATTCTGGGCCTGGTTCACAAAGGAAGAACGATGGTTATCGTCTGTGATGGCAGTGGCTTAAGGAGCCACTGGCAGGGGTGAGGGATTGGGGCAGAAGGCAATCAGCAAAGTTGGAAATTCACTAGAACACTAGGACTCACTTGCATTGGCAAAAAGAACCACGTGACCTCCCAGGACCCCTTGTGGCCCTGACACTTCAATTTCTACATCCCAAAAAATAAAGTAGCACCTGCTAGAGGTTCAGTCTTAAGTGACTTTAATAAACCCTAGCTGTTGTCTGAAGGGCAAGAATTATACGTTTATGATCAGCATCAGCGGGTAGCAAGGTGTGTGCACAAAGTGGTGATACTTTGATGGCAAATCCTTCCTTTTCAGATACTTTTGAAAGGCCAACTTATGTATAAAGTCAAATTTCCCCAGATTAGTGGTCCCGTCAGCACTTAAAATGCTAGCGGGGGGGAAAAAATCAGTATCATGTTTGTCTTTAAAATGGGAGACGTAGGACACCTGGCCCTCTGTTATTACAGGGACACCGTACGGGAATCAACTGGGGCACAATACAGTTCTTATTCCGAATCAGAATCCATCTGTACTCTACAGCAGAAAGACAAAAGAGGATTGTTAGCACTTAAAGGCACCTTGACAGAGTCATACTGCTTGACTCTTTTATTAATTGCCCCATCTGCTAAGTGAGAGCTCTCTGACACAGGTTGGTGCAGAACTCTTAAAGCCCTTAGTCTGCTTTCTATTGGTTCCACATGTGTTTGTATTTGTTCTCAGTAGGCAGAGATTCCGGGGAGAAAATGAACCGCTGCAGATCGATTGCAGTATCAGTCATGCAGAAGACGTGGTGAAGCGTGCCGTTTGATTTTGATCTAGTTTTAACCCTTGCTGGGCAGTTGCCCTGGCTCCCTGGCTTTCGTCTGCCTCGGTTTGTGCTCGAAGCCTCCGAGGCTACAGGTAAATGGGGGGAGAAAAGGCAGTGCGATGCCTTCATTTCAGGAAACACACCATTTCCCCTTTAAGTCTTTCAGACCTCAAAACCTTTCGGCCGCTGTCTGGGACGGCGCAATAGAAAAGCCAGAATGCAGTAGTGTGGGGTGTGTGTGTGTATGTGTGTGTGTGTGTGTTATTGCTGCCATGAAAAGATATGCCTTGTTTACGCAGCCAATGAAAATTCTCAACAGAAGTACATTGACGGCACAGGCCAAGTCTGGGCCCACACTGACAAAAGACAGACGGACCAAACTCGATGGTTTACTTAGGCGACCATTCTCCCCAGTATGATTTGTCTTTGTCCTTTCCTTTCTCATTTTGTTTTAAAGAGATTCGGTGAGATTGAGTTAAGGATGTGGTGTCTATTTCAGCCTCAGCTTTGTGATTTTTGCATTTAGCCTGGATTCTGTTACAGCCATCGTGACATCGGGATATTTTTCTATGTGCAATTTCGAGATAGCGGAGAGAAACAGGAAAAGGCATGGTGTTTCCTCTCAGAGTTCCTTTGTAGTGGGATCTGGAGGTTGCATGTGTGTGTGTGTGTGTGTGTGAGAGAGAGAGAGAGAGAGAGGGGGGTGGGGAGAGGGAAAGTATCGCACAGCCAAACAAAACTTTTGCCTCAATAAGACTATTGGAGCTCCCTGCTGTTT
The DNA here is from genome assembly GCF_028018385.1 of Neofelis nebulosa. Lineage (NCBI taxonomy): Eukaryota > Metazoa > Chordata > Mammalia > Carnivora > Felidae > Neofelis > Neofelis nebulosa. The sequence continues at coordinate 55,599,409 of NC_080793.1, forward strand.
TCTAAAACTCTGGGAGCCTAAAGATGGAGATCTTGGAGAGAAGAATGAGCCCTCATCTCACTGGACAGTGGGGAGCCTGAGGTTCAGGAATGACTTATTGCAGCTTTCTTGGCCCCTGAACTCACATATTCTGCCCTGTACCCCTCTGTACGATTCTGAGCCCTGCTCTGCTGGCTTAAGTGGGCCTATCCCTCTCCTATCCTTTCTTTCCTAGAAGGGAGAACCGTATCCCTTGGGGTTTTAGCTGTTGGAAACAATGGAAAACATAGTCTAAATTGGCTTACACGAAAAGGTGTTTTGTAAGTTTACATAAAACTGTGGGGGTCGGGCTGGCTTTGGTCCTGTCTGAGCCAAGGGACTCAAAAATCCCCAGGAACTGGTCCATTTCCATCTTTGACCCGTTTTTGCTTTTGTCTACACCTGGCTTCTTTCTCACACTCCATACGCCGGCAATGATGACTGAATTATTCCTTTCCAATTTCATGTCTGCATGGAGAGAGAACCTGGCTTTCCATTAGTAGCCCCAGAAAATGTCTCACCAGGTCTGGCTTAGATTAGTTCACATGCACAACCATGAACCAACTTTGTGGCCAGGGGAATGCAGGTCTCTGGCCAAGACCGGAGCAATCATGTTCTTGAAGCTAGAGTAGAAGTCAGCCTGAAGTTCATTTGGGAGAAGGTTGTTTCTAAGAGAAAGTTCTGGGTACTGTCATCAAAGGAACGGGGAGCGGAGGCTGCTTGTCCAAACAACAGTCCAGAAATTAGGTATTATAGGAATCTTGGGTGCTTAAAGGGGAAAAATGATAATTGGGTCAATCAGAGCTCCATAAAGTAAGTAAGCATGTACGTACGTACGTGTGTGTGTGTGTGTGTGTGTGTGTGTATGTAGTGAGTGTGAAACTCTGTGTGTGTATGTGTTGGTAAGGATGCTGGTTCAACACACTGGCTTTGGAACTGGATGTCCTGGGCCCAGACCCTAATTCTAGCAGTAACTAATTCATGGACTTTTTGATGAGCTACTTAAATTTTAGACTGGTTCGGCTTTATTCTACAAAGAGGTGGGGTCAAGTTAACCCAGCATCATTTCCGAAGAGATTAAGTGATGACTTTATCACCAACCTCGCTTATCTATTTTTGTGTGCCGTTGCTGCAGATAAAAATAGTATCTCAGGATAACTAAATGATTGCTTAAAAATACTTGATGTACTCTCGGCTACTGTCTCGAGGGTGGCCCGCAATTCTACTTTTCTAAGTGACCCCTGTTTCGGAAGGAGAAACTACTTTTCTTTCCGAGATACGTCTTCTCCACTGTCCAAGACCCTTCTGGGCAGACCCTGAATGACTGTGCGTATATGAAGAATGCGATAGTTTGTCTTCTCAAGGAAAACTTCTTTTGCTGCATGAAGCTTATGCCCTGCCGCAGGAATCTATCAGTTCACCAAACTTTCACCTTCCCACAAATGTTTCAACAGCTGGGGCGCAAAGTCTCATTCAGAGACAAATGTGCGCACCACATTTACAGTCGGGAATTCAATCTTCGAGCATCACTTGATTAGAATGAACATTACGGTGCATTGCAATTCTTTTCACTTAAATAGCAGCCAATACATTTATGCCACAACCCATCCCCCATCCCAGAGCCTATTCAAAGAGGTTTTGGTTAATGCCATTTTAACCAACTGACATCTAAATATTTATAAAACTCTTTCGGTGCCCAAGGCAAGCATACCCCAGTATTTACATGGCTGGTACACACACACACACACACACACACACACACACACACACACGTGAAAAGTCACGCGCACATTTTTGTGGAAATTAAGAACACATTTCTGATTCTGTTCTTTTTTTAAACATTTTTTTAAATGTTTATTTGTTTTTGAAGGGGAGAGAGAGCATGAGTGGGGAAAGAGCAGAGAGGGAGACACATACTCCAAAGCAGGCTCCAGGCTGCCAGCACAGAGCCCTACGCGGGGCTTGAACCCACGAGCCATGAGATCATGACCTGAGCCAAAGTCGGACGCTTAACTGACTGAGCCACCCAGGCGCCCCTCTGATTCTGTTCTTAAAAAGTGCTTCAGTACGTGTCCTGCTACCCAAATCTCCTTTGAGGGTTCATCTCTGTTAAGCGATTAGCACAGTAGGAGCTCAAAAAACATGAGCTGTATTAAAGTGATTATAGTTATCATAGGATTTTAATTGTTAAACAGTATCTTTGGGAATGTTAATTCTATTGGGCTTTTTGTTTTTCTACAGTGGGAAGTGTATGATTCTTATACATGTTTAGATCAACCACTCAGGTAATCTCACTGACCCAAAGAGAGTTAAATGCGTTTATTATTCCTGCAAATTAATCTTGAGGGAATACACCACTCTTTTGGATGTTTACAAACTTCTTTTCCAGAAAGTTCCATATACTCTTACAAATGTGTCTACCAGCAAAGTGTGGATCTTGTTGACTCAGTATTGCTCCCCCCTGCCCACTCCCACTGAGGATATTCCTGGTCCTACTTGGTTTTTTTTTCCCTCTTTTACAGAGTAGGTATCACCAACACAGCATGTCGGTGACTTTACTGATCATGTGTATTATTCTTTGTTGGCCTTTCCCTTCCGGAATGTGATCGCCATGAAGGCAGATGTCTGTGTTTCTTTTGTTGACTGATGTGTCCCAGTCACCTTCAGCACCATTTCTTTCTACCCCAGATAACGTGTTTGGTTTTGTTGTTGTTTTTTTTATGAAATGATACGGTTTTACAGTGTGTCTGAGATAAGAGCAGTTCTGTTTCTGGTAAGACAGAAACTGAAATGTTGACCTTGACCAGCTTTCTCTTATGACCATCCTAGGCATACCATGAACTTTTTCAACCTGGCGGCCCTTGGGAATCAGCAGTTCTTCTGCACTTGTCCTTGTGGGGTTCAGAGCACAGAATGAGAAGACTGCCTGCACAAAGTCCCATGATTTAAGATCTCCCTGGTATGTTGGTTGTGAAGTAGGAAGTGACTAGCGAAAAGAGGGAAAATGCGATAGTGACTTCACTCATCCAGGCTCAAAACTTTTTTGTTTGTGGTCATCACCTTCGTCTCCTCTCCCTGAGCAGACCCCAAGGTTCTCTGGTGCTTCCTTCCCTGCACTGATTTCTCGGTATAGCTGCTAGATTGCCTACGACAAAACTCCAAAATGATGGTAGTTTAATTGAGATAATATAGTCCACCCTTTCTGACACAGAAATAAAGCAGTGGTAGGAGGGTTGGTATGGGTTGGCGCTGTGGGGACGTCTGGGATGCAGGAATCTGTCAGCTGTGCCATATGTGTTGTGTGGCCCTTGTCTTCAGGATCCAAGATGGTGGCTGGGCGTGAGTCGGCATATCTGTGCTTCAGGCTGTAGTACTAGGACAAAGCAAGGAAGATAAGGGCAAAAGAAGCTGCCATGTAACACTTCCGCCATAGTTTAACTATTTGGCCATGGCTAACTGCAAAGGAGGTTTAGAAATGTAGCTTTTATTCTGGATGGCCATGTGATCAGAACATTGGGGGGTTCCATTACGAAAGAAGGAGGGACTAGAAGGCGAGGTAGGCAATTAGCATTGTCAGTCCAAACTACCTCTGTAATACTTACTAACCGAGAGCTTGGATTATTGCAATCACTTGTGAAGTGGCTCCACTTTCTTTTCCAGAAGTTTAGAGTGCCAGCCTAATTGTTTTACAGTGTGTTCTCTTCATCTCATTCCATAGCTCAAATACTTTAAGAATTCTTGTTTAATAACTGGATCGAGTCCAGTTCCACTAGGCTGAAATTTCAGGAAGTGGCATTGTATGACAGAAAGAATTTGGCCTAGGGGCACCTGGGTTTCTCAGTCAGCGAAGCGTCAGACTTCAGCTCAGGTCATGATCTCACAGTTCGGTTGGTGAGTTCCAGCCCCGCATCAGGCTCTGCGCTGACGGGGCAGAGCCCGCTTGGGATTCTCTCTCTCCCTCTCTCTCTGCTCCTGTCCCGCTCACTCTCTCTCTTTCTCTCTCAAAATAAATAAATGAACTTAAAAAAGAAAAAGAAACCACTGACCCTCCACCCCCGCCCCCCCCCCAAAAAAAAAACAAAAAAAGAAAACCACAGGAATTACTACTTCTCATGGTCCTGCATGTTGGGTGAGTGGTTTCTCTGCTGGTTTCAGCTGGGCTCATGTGTGCAGTTGCATTCAGCTGGAGAGATGGCTGGACCGGAAAGTCCCAGACGTTCCCACTCGTATCTGGCAAGATATGCTGTCTGGCAAGAAGAGCTATGGTGCCTCAGCTCTCCTCCGTGTGGCCTCTCCTCGGGCAGGAGTCTAGGCCAGCTGCCTTCTATTGTGGCCTTAGGATGATGTTTCAATGGACAAAAACCAAAGTGGCAAGGTCTCTTAAGACCTAGCCTTGGGAGTCATGTAATGACTTTTGCCACATTTCTGTCACGATTCCAGTCCTGATTCAAGGGATGAAGAAATCGACTGCATTTTTTTTTTTTTTTTTTTTTTTTTTTTTTGGAAGGAGAGGTACAGACATCTTGAAAAGGGGACTGGTTTCCAGGGCAGCAGGAAAGTGTGCTGAGTTGTTTATTTTTATTTTTATTATTTTTTTAATGTTTATTTTTTAGAGAGAGAGAGAGAGAGGAATCACGAGCGGGGAGGGGCAGAAGGAGACACAGGATCTGAAGCAGGCTCCAGGCTCTGAGCTGTCAGCACAGAGCCTGATGTGGGGTTCAAACTCATGGACCGTGAAATCATGACCTGAGGTGAAGTTGGACACTCGGCCAGCTGAGCCACCCAAGTGCCCCTCAGTTTTTAATTTTTGCAGTTGACCACAATAGCTATGTGATCTTTGAGAGACCACTTAACACGACTGAGGCCTCAGTTTCCCCATTTGGAAAATAGGCAGTATAGCCACCTCGAGGGTACTTTGAGAAGTAAGTGATATCAGGCTTTCAAAGTGCCTTGAGTAAGATGTTCAGTCAATATCAGTTCTGCCTCCATTCAAAATTCTCCCACTGCCTGTGTGAACACTGCACTCTTGCTAATCTCTTCATGGTCCTCTGAAACCCCAGTGATGTTCCCACTGAGTGTTTCTGCCAGTCTTTTCCCCTGAAACATTTTCCCCCTTCATTTCTTTTTTTATTTTTTTAAGAAAAAGTTTTTTTTTTAAGGTTATTTATTTATTTTGAGGGGAGGAGAGGAGAGGGAGAGAGAGAGGGGGAGAGAAAGAGAGAATCCCAAGCTGACAGTGCAGAGCCTGACGCTAGGCTCAACCTCACGAACTGTGAGATAATGACCTGAGCCAAATTCAAGAGTTGGAAGCCTAAGACACCGAGCTACCCAGATACCCCTTCCCCCTTTATTTCTTAGCCTATAAAGTGTTATCCATATCTTCGGATATCCAGTCCCGTTTCCTTCAGCAAGGCTTGACCTTTCTCGGCCACCATGATTTCTCAACCTTCCAAATTCTAGCAGCCTTTTTGATTTATGCCACTCTTTAGGCCTTTGATTATATGGGTTCCTGCAACTTCGCATTGCCTTATGGACGTATTTGTATGTCACCAAGTCTTCTGTAAACCCATAAAGGATGGAGAGTCTAGGACGGAATGGTGAAATAAAATAAGATGTGAAAGATTAGTCCTATGGCCCCAGTTTTAGTCTTAAACGCTTATGAGCTGGGTAGACATGAGTAAGTCACTTAACTTTGCTGAACCTTAGTTTCAGAGTCATTAAAATGATAATATTCTGGGCCTGCTTGGCAATATTACTGGAAGGATCAGATAAGATTATACATAGGAACATTCTTTAAATATTGTGAAGTATCACATAAATATTTGGCCCGTGGTAATACATTTAATGAACATTCGTTGACTAAACACTAAATAAATATGAAATGTAGGAAACTAGATCTATTGAGTTTATTTGTTCAGGAACATGGATATTCTTTTAATTTACCCCCAAAAAGGAAACCAGAATACCATGGTTTTGGCAACATCAATTTAATGGGTTCCAGTTGAATGACTCCACCATGTCCAATTATAATTCTAGTTTTCAATACAGTTCAGCAAGAGAGAAAACATGAGCGGAGGCCCAATATTATTCTAAAATAGTTTCTGTTACAAGGTTTCTTTCAGAGGGAACATTTTGGAGGCGATTGTTTTGTTCAAGGGTTTCATAAGTGACATGGTAATGTGGTCACAATTGAGTTAACTCTTAAACACACCAGGAAGAAACTTCTTTTTGCTTACAGCACTGCAGGAAGCTCTCCTATCCTCGCTCGTAGGCAAATGCAGTCGATTAAGTCCACCAGAGCGAGGTTAGAATCGCAAGATGGTAATGCGTCAGGCTCCGTACAAAACCATCACATGCAGACCAAAAGAGTTGCCCGTTTATATTAGATTTAAGTATTAGTTTTATTTTTATTTTAAAAAAAATTTTTTTTAACGTTTATTTATTTTTGAGACAGAGAGAGACACAGCATGAACAGGGGAGGGGCAGAGAGAGAGGGAGACACAGAATCGGAAGCAGGCTCCAGGCTCTGAGCCATCAGCCCAGAGCCCGACTCGGGGCTCGAACTCGCGGACCGTGAGATCGTGACCTGAGCTGAAGTCGGACGCTTAACCGACTGAGCCACCCAGGCGCCCTAAGTATTAGTTTTAAATATTAAGCATACAGAGCTATCGATTCTCAGTGTCGATCACATTTATCTTCACAAAGGTCGTCTTGTTGAACACCAACTCTCACTGCAATGTGAGACTTTTTTTTTTCTTTCTTTCTTTTGTCCCAAATGGAGATGGTGAACAGCTGGCCAATGTCATTTTTAGGACCATTTTCATACACTTGAATTCAGTTGATAAGTTGTCTCTCTTATTTTCCTTCATCCCAGCTTTCTTAACCTTTCTAGAGAGGTCCTGTTTTTCTTCCCCCAACTCATTTTTATTACCATATTCAGGGCTCAGAGAATCCAGGCCTCAAACTTGACAGAAAAATCAAGTCAGTCTTGGCCAGTGTTTGTAATGACATTACTCCTTGTCTTTCCTCTGCGACACAGATTGTGATGTGTCCCGGCATCGTGTATTTTGCTGTTGAGTCAAATTCATGTCATTGACTATGGCATCTTTCTTTCTTTAAAAGAATGCTTCTTCAATGTTTTTATGTATTTTAGAAGTAATACACGTTCACTGTTTGATACTTAAAAAATATATACACACACACACACACAAGACGAAAATTGCTTGTGGTCCCTCCGTTCAGGGACAGCCCCCCATTAAATGATTCTGGCTTTCAGTCTTCAGGGCAGAAAAGGTTGGCTTCTCATTCCACCTGGAAGTGTCGCCATCTTGCTGCCAGGGTCCTTTCTCTTTCCCTTGGGAGACTCGCTATGATCTGACTTAGACAAACATGGCCCTTGGTAATGGAAGGATGGACTGACAAGGAATTAGGTATTCTCAGGAAAAGAAAAAAAAAAAAGATATGAAGATATTAAATTAAATTCTGCAAATCCCAGAAAACTAGTATTGAGGGAGCTTATAAGTATTAAATGTGAGTATGTGTGTGTGTGTATATATGCATATATATTGTATATACTTCTTAGAAATGCGTCTGGAACATAGTAAGAGCTGAATAAATATAAAATACTGTCACTTCAGTTGCAGTAATTATTCTTCTTCTTATTGCTACCATCATAATCTTTGTCATCATCATTATTAAATGCTTCCTGCAAGCTGGGCCTGGTCTGGACCCTGGGACACTATAGTCGATCCTTGCCCTCCGGGACCCCTTGGTGTGGGAAGAGTGACAGAAACAATTTGAGAATGATTGTGATCTCCAGCAGATGTACAACAGAACAAAACAAAACGCCCAAACAAACAAACAAACAAACCCTTTTAGCTCTGTTAGTTTCTTAGCTTCCTGAAAATACCTAGCTGCAGGCTTAGCTAAGTAGAACACCTACCCTTTGGTCATTCTCTGTCCTTCTACAATAATTTATCCGTTTCAGATTTCACCATCCCACCCATTAATTCACCACCATTGACCATTTCCGCAAAGTAAAGAAGCTATTCAGGATCCTATGTTTTTAGTGCTGTCTGTCAACAGCTTCTTCGCTCACTCATTCAAAAAGGAGGCTCATGCCTCGTTTACCCACTTTTGATGGCTCTCGGGAAATGGTCCCATGACTCTCATGACATTTGCAATCTAGCATTTTTTTTTTTTTTTATGAACGAATGGTCAATCTTGTCAACGCAGCGAAATAAACTCATCAAGTTGGTTGTCGACTCTAGGACATAATTTTCATTGTCATTTTTGATTTGGTGTCCCTCAAATTTCCCTCATGTGACTTGATGGATCTCTTTTTGAGACTTTTCTTTGTTTTAAACCATTTCTGTAGACATTTGGCAATTTACCCAGATTGATGGGAATGCGGTATGATCTACTCTGCATCCCTTCTCTACACAATTATGCTAGTTACCACATGACGCAAATTGGGAAACTCCAAAAAATAGAGGGAGGGTCTCCCTCGTCTGGGAAGTGGTTGAAACACTGAAATAAAGTCTGTATTTGTTTGATGGGAAACCCGTCTTGCTCCTGCTCACTCTCCCTCCCTCTCTCTTTTCCTTGGGGTGTATCTGTGTTTGAGAGTTTGTGAAGAATGCCTGGTCTGAAAGAGAGGGGTGAAGATCGGTGGATGGGGTGAACAGTGAATAGATGAGAATTTAAATTCTCTCTCTATACACACACACACACACACACACACACACACCTACACACACACGTATTATCCTATTGGACCTCTACATTGGAAAGCAGATAAAGTTTGGACCCCAACTTTGCCAATGACAAAACTTGGAAGAGGGTAACTAACTTGCCAAGGTCACAAGGTCGCACAGCCACTGAGTGGAAAACTGAAGTCAAAACCACATTCACCTCGCTCCTTTACCTGGAGGCAAAGCCCCAGTCTTTAAAAAAAGAAAAAAATAATGTTTATTTATTGCTGACAGAGAGAGAGAGAGAGAGAGAGCATGAGCAGGGAAGGGGCAGAGAGAGAGGGAGACACAGAATCCGAACCATGCTCCGGGCTCTGAGCTGTCAGCACAGAGCCCGACGTGGGGCTCGAACTCACAGACCACGAGATCATGCCCTGAGCCGAAGTCGGATGCTCCACCGACTGAGCCACGCAGGCGCCCCAACAAAGCCCCAGTCTTACAGACTGCATCCTCTGGTGTGGAGCCTTGTGCAGAGCAGGTGTGCAGAGAATGTGCATGCAGTGGTTTTGAGGAAACAATAGGGGAAAGCATGTTTTAAAAGATATCCGTTGGTGAGGAGTCCTGGGAATGGAGGAATGTGATACCACGAGTGGAAAGTCCAAAGCAATTACATCTGTGAGTGTTAAAAACGTGTTGTGTGCTTGCTTTCTCTGCCGCAGGAGAAGGCTGTTTACATTATGGGGGATTGTTCCGGTCTGTACCAGAGAGCTTGTTAAGGGAGAACCGGCAGGTTGGTTGCACGAATGCGCACTCCCAATGAGACGAATGGAGAAATTATGAAGCAATCAAATGGCCAGGCTTTTAGCAGACCACGGTACATTGCCCTCTTTTGCTACCCCTAGGCCTGTTAGCATAAAAGAAGCTATAAAGATAAAGTGCACAACATTATTCAAGTGTCTGCGTTCTACCAACACAGGCGGCGGGCAGTTCATGGCCACGGTCCTCGGGGTGGCGCAAAGCCACTCTGCCTCCCCCACAGGCGGAGCGGGCCCCATGCCTTCTCTCCTTGCCAGGACTGTGTCTGGGGCACGAGTGCGAGTTAGAGCGAGGAGAAATACCTAGCTCCCTTTGGACTTCCCTCCCTCTCCTTCTTCAGAGCCCTCCGGGGAAAGAGAGGCTGCCTGAAAAACCTCACAAGCCATGGAGGAGTGAGCGGCAGGGTGGCTGTGTCTAAGTCTCTTGCATGTGCAAGGGGATGGGGATTCGCAGGAGGGGGGGTGGTGGGGGTGGGGACACAATGACAATGGCTGCTCTCTATCTGCAAGGGAAAGGGAGCTCTTGTTCCCATTAAGCAGGGGGGCTCTGCATTAGGGGGAAGCGGTGAGGGGGGTGGTCGGTCCAAACCTTTCCTCTTGGAGGTGAGGTGCAGAAATGGGAGGTGGCTTATCTGAGGCTGCCCAGCTTTGTACATTCAGTTCCTTGTGCGCTGTACCTTCTAGAAGGAATTGGGGTGTAGCGGTGGGTGGGTGGGTGGGGGTGTGATAGACACTTACGTCTCTCTGTATCTTCTTTAACAGGGTAACCCAGAAACTCAGTATGTAAAGGGGAAAGTCTCCGGCTGAGAATGGACTAGGTGTGGGGTGGGAGGTCCTGGAATCCCGCTTTTCCAGCTTCTCTTTGCCCCTGTGGTCTTGGAAGACGGGCTTGAGAAACCCCGGGGCTCTGGGGAAAACTTCAGCAGCAGAACACTTCATTTTTTTTTTTTTTCTTTCTCTGCCAATCCACTAAACGTTATTATTCTTTTCCCCCTGAATCTTCTCGTCTTACCCACTTCAAACACATTTCTTCTTATTAATGCCGCTTTGGCAGGAGATGATGCCACACTTAATGGCCGAGCTGCCTTGGCTGACCTCCATCTCGTTATCCTGACCTGACGGGTACAGAAACAGGGACTTGGAGAGGGTCAAGGGACAGGAAGTGACAGACCCCGGATCTGACACCAGATCTCTCTGTGAGTTCTGTGATCCAGAACTCACGCTCTTCTTTGGACCCCGATACTCGACTTCCAGCGCGGAGGAGTGGTCTGTACTTTTGAAAGTTGCTCTGCGTCTTTCGATGTTTCTTCCCAGGAGGCGAAATGATGCGATCAGCCGGGATGAAGTGTAAGACCCTTCACGCTCTTATGTTCTGCTATTTGGCACAGTTTATGGTTTAAGCTAACGGTTCTCTTAAGAAGAAGGGAGATCGTTCTCCCCAAAATATACATGTATGGTTTAGACATTGAAATTCTGGGGTCCGTGGCCCATGACTGGGGCTTTTTTCTTGTCCATGATAATTCTTTTTACAGACCACTCATCATGTGAAACCACGCGGAGGATCTTCTGTTCTTTCATATTCTGTTCCCACCTTACTCTCTCCCGCCATGCCCAAGGGCTTTGTAAATTTGGTCTGTGCCTGTTTGGGATCTGTTTCATTTTTAGATGTTTTTTTTTTTTTTTTTTTTTTTTAATTATGTTTTTAAGTTGATTTATTTATTTTTGAGAGAGACAGAGACAGTGGGAGGGGGGAAGGGGCAGAGAGAGAGGAAGAGAGGGAATCCCAAGCGGGCTCTGGGCTGCCGGGCGCAGAGCCCGAATTGGGGCTGGAAACCACAGACCTGTGAGGTCACGACCTGAGCTGAAACCAAGGGTCCGACCCTTAGAACCGACTGAGCCACCCAGCCAGCCCCATACTTCAGAGGGCTTATTAGAGACAACGGGCAACCCGTCTATGTGGCACCAGGCTTGTTCACGAAGCGGTATCACATCACACGGTTGGCAGGGGGGCCAGCCCGACGGCCGCTTCCGGATGGAAGGAATGGGTGTTTTCTGATACCGCACTGCCCCAGGATAAAGGGGGTGATTCGGTTCATCAGACCCGTATTTGGTCCACGACGCTGCAAACTTGAGGATAGTAAGTAACATCTGTGGTTTTTGTAAAGTCCCCTCCCCCCTTCCACTGTCTCCAGTTTGTAAATCTGCATGTAGAATAGGCTTTGGAACTTGAGAGGCCCAGGGGACATGTGGGAGACGACGCCGTGTAGGGCCCAGTAACTTCGCCGCCTCACCGCGGATGGGGCAAAGTCATGCTGATCACTGTTGAAGCCTGCTTTTTGCTCCCCAGAAATGGATGCATTTATGAAGCTGTGATTTCTCCTGCAGGAAAACAACAATTCCCCCCCCCCCCCCCGCCCCAAAACCCCCCGAACCCAACTGCTATTTTTAGAGAGCTTTTTTTTTTATTTTTTAAATGAAAGGCCCATGGACGTAAACCTACCCAGCCAGGAAGACTATTGGTGAGCTTTCCAAATCTGTCCACTAAAGTAGGAATTTGAAAGCCCCACCACAAATTGCTTTTCACTTCAACCAGGATGCTTATTACGATCCCCTGGCTCCGCTGTGCTCTCCTATTACTTACACATGAATTTAGTTACCCTGTATTTTAATTACATGTGTCCAGCAAGTTTTATGTTCTCTTCCCTGACTACTCATAAACTTCACAGAGATCACCCCAAACCATACCGTTCTTAAAATAGCCTTTGCCTCCTATCCTTGCAAGGGTACCAAATGACACTCTCTCAAGCCAGCCCTGGCTCTTGGAAGTTCGTTAGGATCCGGGCAAGCAGAGCCTGGAGCCCGTCCGTCCCTGGTCGTGGAGCTTTATGCCTAAAACGCACCATCAGAGACACATGATAAGCAACAGGCCGAAGGTGGATTCCAGTGGCATCCTTCGAACCCATATGTCACCAGGGTTTGAGTCAAAATCATGGGCCGTCGGGGTGGTGCTTAGTGGCTACTTAATTGCTGTGATGAAGAAAAAGCCAAGATTTCACGTGCTTCTAGCCCCCAGGTCTCTTTGTTCCTCTGTTCCACGTGATCATGTTGTGGTTTGAAAGCCACAGGATGTATCTTTTGTAATTACAGGGGAATCGTGATTTCAGCGGACACGACGTCCAGTCACATTAGGAAATGCCCCTTCACACTGAGAAACTGTCTATGAAGAGAAGGCTCTATGTTTGGCAGTGAGGTTGTTCTCTTACCATTACCCTGTCCCCCCTTTTTACTCAAGATTATTTGGCTGCAAGGGGAAGCAATATAATAAAAATATGAGTCAGTCTCTGGCCACATAGTAACTGCTTTAGTCTGTACCCCCAACGCTCCTAAAAATAAGGAAGAAGACTACCATCTCTCGAGCAGACTGTTGATAAATCACTCACAATAATATTCCGGGTGACGTGGCCATAAAATACACGTCCTGAATGCTTTCTTTCCTAAAATGTCACTAATTGTAACATAACTCACCAACACAATGTTGTTGTTGTTGTTGTTGTTTTTAATTCACATAAACAGACCAGCTCAAAAGGCTCTTTTAATAAAGGGGTAGTATCACGTTCCTGTATTGTTTTTAGAAAGCGAGTATTATTGACCCAGCTGAGTGTCATTGGTCCGTGAGGGGCTGGAGTTCTGGAGTCCAGGGTTCCAAAGTATTTCTCTAATTCACTGTGGCTCCCTGGGAGATAATGATGTATATCTCAGACAACCCAGAGTCATAATGAAATAATTTTAAACCGGTGGTGAACCTTGGAACTTATCCTTATGTCTCTACATGACTGGGGAGAAAGAGAAAATTCAATGGGCCCTTTTTTACCTTTGCCATTCCTAAGGCTGCATCACCAGGAGAACTGGTTTCCAACCTCGTCTCCTTCAGCCCCACATCCGTGACTTCGACAACTCGTTTATTTTTCACGTATGAGTTTGCGAATATTTTTGAATTCCTGCGTCTTCGATGGCACTTTTTACTGATAAAACATCTTTGGGAAAAAGGAATTCAGAATGAAAACAGATGTTTTAAAATCCATGCGTTTGACAATAATTTTTCTTTAAAATAACAATAAAGCCCATAGTTCAATGTCAGGGAAGCTCATATCAGTGGTTCTGATGAAAAACACTCGGGTATTTCTCTCCTGGTGTCTCAGGCAGTAGAATTGTTGATGACACCCAAAGATGAGTTGAGTTATGGCCCTGAGTTAAGTAACTGGTTATCTAGTTTTCTTTTGCTCTGAGATTTGTTGAAAAGTCTCAGTTAAATGAGCATGAAGGTTTCCAGGTATGCATGTGAGGTATGTGGGGATTGCCCCACTGTTCAGAGAGTTCGTTGCAGGCTGGGGACCATATGTGCAGCAAAGTGTGGGTTCCTGCAGTGTCCTTGGCTGGAGATTCTGGGTCAGCCTAGAGTTGTTCCAGAGGCTTTTCCTCTTGTGGTTGCTTGGTTTCTAATTTTGGTTTCTAATTGTACCAGCCAGATTACCACAAGACCACAGCTGTAAGGTGGCACTCTGGCAAAAAGAAGTAAGTCCGTCAGATATCTCCCCTTCCGGTTAGATAGATTAAATGACTACATTATATGGAAACCATAGATGTTTAACATGCAAATTTATATGCCATGTATTTAATTTTCCCTGATTCCCCTCCATGCTGCTCATCAACTCAAACCTCCAAATCTCATGAATGAGGAAATGCTTTATTTTTATTTTATTTTATTTTATTTTATTTTATTTTATTTTAATTTTATTTTTTGTTAAAAAGTTTTAAAATGTATTATTTATTTTTGAGAGAGAGAGAGAGAGCAAACAAGCAGGGGTGGGGCAGAGAGAGAGGGAGACACAGAATCCGAGGCAGGCTCCAGGCTCTGAGCTGTCAGCACAGAGGCCGACGCAGGGCTTGAACTCATGAACTGCGAGATCATGACCTGAGCTGAAGTTGGAAGGTTAATCAACTGGGCCACCCAGGCACCCTCTGAATGAGGAAATACTTTAAAGGATCAAAACTACTTCTTCTACTTAAAGTAAGTAGTTTTTTCATACTTTTTCTATTTTGCCGGAAAGAAGACAAGTCGAATTTGGTTCCTACTAAAAAGGATTGGGCTCTTGAAAGTACAGTTCATGTAATTTCTCAGGGCACTGGTTTCCTCATGCATAGGAAGCAGGTTATAAAATATGTGAGATCTCTTCCAGCACAAAGATTCTGTGGTTGGGGCCTGAGAAAACAAAACTGAATTTGGGAAGAGGAGAGAAAAAAAAAAAAAAAAAAGGCAAGCAGGAGTGACTGTACTGAAGTAAGAAATCTTTGTTTTTAAGTTTATTTATTTGAGAGAGACAGAGACAACACAAGTCGGGGAGGGGCAGAGAGAGAGAGAGAGGGAGAGAAAGAATCCCAAGCAGGCACACACTTCAGTGTGGAGCCCAGTGCGGGGCTTGAACCCACGAAACTGTGAGATCATGACCTGAGCTGAAACCAAGAGTTGGTTGCTTATCCAACCGAGAAACCCAGTCACTCCACCACCCAGGTGCCCCAAGTAAGAAATCTTAAGATATGAGAATAAAGAGTGACTTGGAAATAAAGCTCTGAGTTCAGCTTTGTAAAACGACATCAAATCTGGAGAAGTGGTCTGGTTCTTTGGCTCAGAAAATGGTGGCAGCAGTTACAAAGGTATTTAAGGAAGGAACTAAAGACACGGAATAAAGATAAATATGAAACATGACCAATGGAGATTAGGAAAGAAATTTTTTTTTTTTTGGATCTTAAATCGAGGTATAGATAGAACTTTGCCAGGGTGAAATTTTATTTTGTTCATTGTCTTCTCTGGGTTTCTATTGAAAAACACCGAAGGCACAAGATGATTTATGGCCTAATTCAGATATAACAGGTGACTAGACGAACCTTTCTCAGATTCATCATTTGACGATGATGAAATGGTTGATCCTTGAGAATGAATCGCTGAAGTTGTTTATAAAAGTTGCAAAAGGAGTTATGTATGCATTATTTTCCATGTGGACCATCCCTTCCTTGTCTGGCCTAGCCATGTACTATAGCCCTGTGTATACTATGGAACCAGTAAGTCAGAGAATAAAGTAAATAAAAAATGAATAGGACTAACACAGTGATCGAAAGGAAGGTCAAAACCCTCCCGTTCGATTGTGACCAAATCCAAAGATATGGTTGTCTTGACTCATGCGATCTATTTGCCTAAATCAAGGTATCCTTTTTCCTTTCCTGCTGGTTTAATGTCTGACCTCATATTTTGATACATGCTTAGAATGGGTGGCCACGTGCAACATGGCAAACCTCACCTCACGCTACGAATCTTACCCTGACATTTTTGTCTGAATGAAGACAGTGGTCATGTGTCGTGTATCCTTTCTATACTCTGGGCTTTCCTTATGTCAATGTCTTTACTATTTGCAGTGATTTGTTAGGTAGATATTCTTTCCAGTTTGTTGACAAAGGAACTGAGGCTCGGCGTGCTGATGTGACTCGCTCAAGGTGACTCAGTCACTCTGGCTCAAATCAAAATGTATGTGACTCTCAGGTATTTAGAGTTTCCGAGTTACTCAGAAAATTCAGGAATGGCTGTACATCTGAGAGCAACCATTTTCAAGGCACTGAAGACATTTCCAAGCAAAACATTAGCTTGTCCCTGAAGCCACTTTTTAGAAAGCTATTTATAGTTGGGCACCCAAAAAGCATTTTTCTTCTACAAAAGTGATTTCCTCCGTGACCTCATGTCAGCAAAACCGTATAAATGAGCACGACTCTATTCTTTAGACAAGTGCTCCAAAATGTTTGAATCTACGAATTATTACATGTGGGGCTGTAGAAAGTGTTTAGAAGAACAATTAAAAGTCATAACAGTTACTTTCTTAGCCTCTGCGTAAGATCAGCAACAACACCAACCGCAGTGAAACCTCTTAAAACCGTAGCTGATACAACTGGAGGAACAGTTTTCAACTTTTGTGCTTATCCTTCTCCGTTTTAAGTCAGGAACAAGGTATTGAAACACCATGCACATAAATTGCACTTTATTGCGGAGGTTCTGGACCCCAAAGCTGAGGAGGCAGCCCGAGGAAATGATCGATTGAGAGGTGCTGAAATATGAGTAACCTTCAAAAGCATTCTGTTGTATGTTAGGAGGCCCTGCATTTGCTGAGATAGCTCTTTCAGTTGCTGATCAACTCAGGGAAAAAGGGGGAAATATACAAAGGCTCTCTCTCTGGCTTCACAGCTGACTTAGAACCGTAAGCAGTTAGAGCTGGAAGGAACGCTGCCAGCCGGCTCCCTCATTTTAGAGATAAGCCCTGGAGAGGTAGAACAGCTTTCCCAGAGCAATGCAGTCAGTTAATAGCAGAACTGGGACTAGAAGCCAGAACGAATGGAGGCTCCGCTCAGTGTTCATGTGGATTAGCATGGTGGTAGGAATCCAAAGGAGAGGAAGCCTGGGGAGGCAGTGTGAGTAGTCTGTGATTCGAAGGCCGATCTAAAACAGATGCGACCGGACTAACAAATTTATAACCATTTTCAGTGCTGCTAAATTAGGTGCTACGTCATTAACCTTGCAAATAGAAACTTACAAGCATCGACTAAACTTGACCTTAGGCCAATCACGCCTGTCCATGTCCCAGCGTCCCAAGCGCAGGCACACACAGCCCCACTCCTCCGTGAATATATGAGTTAGGGACATACTGCAAGGAGAGTTGATGGTCAGATTGGCTTATAAACCCTGTGTTTTCTTAAATCAACAACCATTTGGCATAATCATTCATTATGCAGAAAAAAAGGAATCTTAGATGATTCATGAATAAGAGGGCTTTGCCTAAAAATTAGAACGGTGTCACAGGTTAATTGTGTCCTGTAGCTTGAAAATACAAGCTCCTTGTTTTCTCAGAAGGCGGGGTGGAAGACAGTAGGGCTTCTTCCTGAAGGAAGCTCACAATGTACTTGTCTTCCTGGGCGCAGGAGGAGATCGACTCTCTACCCTCTGGAGCCAGTCTTGACCATCACAGGACTCCTCTTGGACAGCACAGTGAAAGGGGAAATGGTATGTGTCACTTCTGGGCCATTAAAGAGCCAGTGTGTTTCTGTTCTTCCCCGTCCCCGCTGCGTGGCCCTATGACTGCTCATTAGTCAGGGACCCATCCAACTGATATGATGCAGAGGAGAACATCGGTCAGCCTGGGATGAACAAAGAGTGTGAGAGAGAACTGATGCTTTCTGGTTGTAAGCCAGACAGATTTGGGGATTGTTTGTTACCACAGCGCAGTTTAGGCGATCCTGACCAGTGGCTCCTGGTGGATGGGCTCACGCATTTCAATAAGAATGACGTGCTCTCTGGAGGCATCTAAGTTTGCATGCAAGACTTGGTTCTCTCACTGTGCCCAAGAAAAATTGTATAATTATAATATATTCTTTTTTTAATTTTTTTAACATTTATTTATTATTGAGAGACAGAGTGTGAACAGGGGAGGGCCAGAGAGAGGGAGGCACAGAATCAGAAGCAGGCTCCAGGCTCCGAGCTGTCAGCACAGAGCCTGACGCGGGGCTCAAACTCACCAACCGCAAGATCACGACCTGAGCTGAAGTCCGACGCTCAACCCCTAATTATAACCCCTCATTATAACATATTCTTAAATTTGAATGGTGTTTTAATTTGTAGAGCCCTTTCTCAGAAATAGCTGTACATCGTGCATCTGTGAAATAGATCAGTTGGGTGGTATTATCATTTTTCTTCAGATGAGGAAACTTAGAGAGTTTAAATGATGTACTCACGACTGGGATGATGCAAGAGATCTGCGTTCCATTCACTAGCACGCAGTGAATTCCATTCACTAGAATATTCTGTCTCTAGTCATCAAATTTGAGAAGATTGTTTCAGTTCATTCTCTTTGTGGGGTTGTGTAGGTTTGGAGGAGATAGCCAAGAGCAAATACATAGTACCTTCAGGAAGGAGTCTAAAGTTTATATAGCCCTATCTGCTTGGTGCCCGGCGTGTTGATAGCATATGGTAGGACTCAGAAATATGGCTATGGTTTCACTTTTTATTTATTTATTTATTAAAAAAAATTTTTTTTAACGTTTTATTTATTTTTGAGACAGAGAGAGACAGAGTATGAACGGGGGAGGGGCAGAGAGAGAGGGAGACACAGAATCGGAAGCAGGCTCCAGGCTCCGAGCCATCAGCCCAGAGCCCGACGCGGGGCTCGAACTCACGGACCACGAGATCGTGACCTGGCTGAAGTCGGACGCTTAACCGACTGCGCCACCCAGGCGCCCCATGGTTTCACTTTTTAAAAAAAGTGTATGTGTTTATTGAGGGAGAGAGAAAAAGCGAAAGAAAGAGAGAGAGAGGAGAGAACAAGTGGGGGAAGGGCAGAGAGTGAGGAAGAGAGAGACTCCCAAGCAGACTCTAAGCTCTCAGCACAGAGTTTGACACAGGGCTTGAACTCATGAACCATGAGATCATGACCTGAGCTGAAATCAAGAGTAGGATGTTTAACCGACTGAGCCACCTGGGTGCCCCTATGGTTTCACTTTTAATGGGAACCATATCCTCTCTATCCCCATTTCCACATTATTTCCTAGCTTATCACCTAACTTCTGTCCTGCATTCAAGGAATACCCTTAATTTTTTTGTAGAGTGGTCAGACACTGATATCCCACAATTAAAATAAATATTGCCCGTGCTATGGTCTGAATATCTGTGTCCCCCCCCCCCAAATTCATATACTGAACTTTTTAAAAAATGTTTATTTATTTTTGACAGAGAGAGAGAGAGAGAGAGAGAGAGACAGAGCATGAGTGGGGGAGGGGCAGAGAGAGAGGGAGACACAGAATCCGAGGCAGGCTCCAGGCTCCAAGCCGTCAGCAAAGAGCCCGACGCGGGGCTCGAACCCACGGACCGTGAGATCGTGACCTGAGCCAAAGTCGGACGCTCAGCCCACTGAGCCACCCGGGCGCCCCTATACTGAACTCTTAATACCAGTGGGATGGTATTGGGAGATGGGGCCTTTTGGGAGGTGACGGATGAATGAGAATAATGCCCTTAGAAAAGAGGCCTGAGAGAGCTCGTTCCCTTGCCCTTCTGCCATGTGAGGATGCAACGGGAAGCCTGCAACCCAGGGGCCCTCACCTAACAGTGCTGGCACCCCGATCTTGAACTCCTGCAGAACTGTGAGAAATAAGTCTCTCCCGGTGATAAGTTACCCAGTCTGTGGTATTTCGCGGTAGCAGCCCGAACAGACTACGATGCCCTGATTAATACAGACATCGAACGTTCACACTAGCATGTAAATGATAGCTGCGGCAGGTAGTCTCTAAGATGGCACCAAGGTCCTACTTCCTGGTGTTGACATTCTTGTGTAATCCCCGACCCTCATGTGTGAACTAGATCTGTTGACCTGATCCTAACACATAAAATACGGCAGAAGTGATGGAATGTCATTTTCAAGCGTAGTTATCAAATGACCATGGCTTCCGTCTTGGGCAGTCTCTGGCTCTCCATTCCTGGACCACCGGCTGCCATGTCACACTCCGCCTATGCAGAGGTCCACACAGCAAGAAGGTGAGGCCTGGCAACAGCCAAGTGGGTGAGCTTGGAAGCAGATTCTTCAGCCTTAGTTGAGCTTTACGTGACTGCAGTCCTAGCCAACAGCCTGATTGCAACTTAGGATAGACCCTGAGCCAGAGGCACCCAGCTAAGTTGATGCCCAGATTTTTGATCCACAGAAACAGTGAGACTCTAAGCATTTGCTCTTTTTTTTTTTTTAATGTTTATTTTATTTTTGAGACAGAGAGAGACAGAGCATGAATGGGGGAGGGGCAGAGAGAGAGGGAGACACAGAATCGGAAGCAGGCTCCAGGCTCCGAGCCGTCAGCCCAGAGCCCGACGCGGGGCTCGAACTCACGGACCGTGAGAGTGTGACCTGAGCCGAAGTCGGACGTTCAACCGACTGAGCCACCCAGGCGCCCCAAGCATTTGCTCTTTTAATCCATCAAGTTTTGGGGTCATTTGTTACGCAGCAACTGATAACTAATACAAAACTAAAATCTATCATGAGGGCAGGTTTCACTGGGCAAGGGCCGTCGGGCAGAGCAACCTCCAGAAAGAAGTCACCTGTGAAGGATAGAGCTGCACAGGACAGCGTTTGCCTAACTCACCTTCATCAAGCATTTTTTTCATCCCAAGTTTTCAGGTTATGCAAATACTAAAGTTATCCTTGAATGAGCAGACAGGCATTGAGAGCTGAGTTAACCTAGCCCAGCCCTTGCACTTGACAAACTAGAAAACCGAGACCTGAAGAGGATGTGTTAACACGTTCCATGTCACAAAACGTCGCCGTCAGGGACCCCGTCTTGCCGATACCTCATCCAGTGCTTTAAGTTCTGCCCTGCTACCTTCCTCTTCAGAATTAAAACATGAAAAACAAAGGAAGAAGATTAGGATTAACCCCTGCAATTCTACAAAGTATTCCTAGAAGCTGACCGTGTTTCTCATTTTAATAAATGTCAACAGCTGGCTTGTAAGATGTTTTCAATAGTTTGTATTGGACAGAGTCATTCATTCATGCAACAAGTATTTGTTGAGCCCTTACTCTGTGCCAGGCACTGTGTTAGACGCCGGGGTTGTTCTGATGGCGAAAGCATTAGTTGGAGAGACCGAACGGAACAGCACATTAATCTTGCGTCTTTTATCATGGTGTTTTCTTCTGCTGTCATCAATAAATACATTTTCTTTTCCCATAGACAGGAACCATTTAAAGGCTCAATTATTCAATCTCCATATCGATCCAAAGCTTTTAATGCTCCTTTAGAGAGTCGATTGCAGTTCCAGACTCATGTGGGCAAGGAAGGCTTTTGACAGTGGTTCCAGACAAGGCAATGTTTCTGTTGCCAATGCTTTGTCCCTGGAGTGGAAGAATGCCCTGGGCTACTGAGCCCCGCAAGACTGGGGCTAAAGATCCTCTCTGTAGAACTGTTAAGGCTTCACTTGAACTATGAGGCACCAACTGAATTCTGTTTTTTAAGGTTTATTTATTTATTTATTTATTATTTATTTATTTAGTGAGAGCAAGCGAGAGCATGTGAGTGAGAGGGGGAGGGACAAGGAGAGAGAGAGAGAGAGAGAGAGAGAGAGAGAGAGAGAGAGAGAGAATCCCAGGCAGGTCCATGCTGTCAGCCTGGAGCCTGACATGGGGCTCAGTCCCACAACTATGAGATCACAACCTGAGCCGAAATCAAGGGTCTGACGCTTAACCGACTAAGCTACCCAGGTGCCCCTAAATTCTTACAAAGATAAAAGAGAGTGAGATCTTTTCTGAGACATTTTGTGAGTCACAACGTGCTGAAAGTGAAGCCGTGTGAGTTTTTTGGAGTCCCAGATCCTAGAAAGCATGTTGGTTTGATGTTCTCTAATTAAGTGACACTGGGCGAGACGCTTAATGTTGAGCCTCCCATTATTCATGTGCAAAATAATGTGGATAATAATAATCATAGCACTTGCCTGTGGGAAGTGTTTTGTAAGCTAATAAAGTCTTCCACGGTTCCCTCATTCCCTAAATGTAATACCTCTGAAAGCAAAGGAGAGGTGGCAATCCATTTTTTAATTTTTCATAGTCTCTAAGGCTGTGCCTAACATTTAGTAGGTACTCAATTGTTTGTTGAAAAGCTGCTACCTACTAATGGTAATAATCTCTGAGCACACATCATGTGCCTAACGATATCCTAAAATACTACCCTTGTATTGACTTTTAATTCCCAACAATGACTTCGTAGGTAAATATTATTATCCCACTAAGCAGGTGAGGAAATTGAGGCACAAAGCAACTGAATAATTTTCACAGTCACCTAAGAAGTAGAAGGGCTGGCATTTAAACCCAAACGACTCGGCTAACTGCCAAGATTTACTGCTTCTCCACCAGAACTGGGTATCAATTCACTGTTTCTCATTAGGAAAAATATAGGCAGAAAGAAAAGAATTAGTTCCTTTACATTGAATTAGTGACAACTTCTTTTAAATGCGTTTTTATCCGACATCCAAAACAAAGAGCAACCTTCAACCCCAGCAAACAGAGAAATCCCAGATCGTATCAATCCAGATAAAATCATATTGAATTCTCCCCAGTTCAGTCTTTCTTCCAGGTAGATGAGCCCTTAAAAATGGTTCATTTAGGTTGCTGAGCTGAAGCTGAGGGTCTTTCTTCTGGGACAATACCTGAAAGGCAAGAAGCAGGCTGTCAATTGTTAGCTGTGCCTGAACATGACTTATGCAAACGAGTAGGTGTTGGTTGAATGTCTGGACTATAGCCTGCTTCTCTTCTGTCACAGTGGGCGTACGGTAACAGGAGATGAAAAAATTAAAAGCCTAGGAAAGACCTACCAAATAGGCACATGGCAGAACACTCTTGACAAACCCTGAAGTTGAGGGAAAAGGGAGATGAAGGAGAAACTAGCATTTCTTGAAAGCAATTTATGTCAGATATATACAATTATTTCATTTTCATCCGGTGAGTTGGGTAATGCTAAACACATCCTGGAGATAAGGAAGCTGAGGCTCAAAGAGGTTAAGTAACAGCCACCACGAAGCGTTCTTGGCTTCTCGGCATTCAAAACGGGGATCCCCCCACGTACTCTGAAAGCCATGGCCTCTTGGTTCGGCAGCTCATATATTCTACCTCTACTGCTGGTAACCTTGACTGACTGATTTTACTAAACTGCGGTTAGTTCTTTTTTTCAACGTTTTTTATTTATTTTTGGGACAGAGAGAGACATAGCGTGAACGGGGGAGGGGCAGAGAGAGAGGGAGACACAGAATCGGAAACAGGCTCCAGGCTCCGAGCCATCAGCCCAGAGCCTGACGCGGGGCTCGAACTCATGGACCGCGAGATCGTGACCTGGCTGAAGTCGGATCCTTAACCGACTGCGCCACCCAGGCGCCCCATAAACTGCGGTTAGTTTTAAGAGGCTCCTGGTGTGCCAGAAGACTACCATAAGGTGACCAAGGAAACGTTGCCATTATGGAGAGGGGAGGAGAGAGGAACAAACGAGTGGAAAGAAAGAAGGGGAGCTCAGGGGAAATCACAAAAGACTGCGAGTCAGAGAAAAGCCTTTAAACTTTTGACAAAGTATAGGAAGAAGAAAACAGTACTCTTTTTTTTTTTTTTTTTTTTTTTTTTCAACGTTTTTTATTTATTTTTGGGACAGAGAGAGACAGAGCATGAACAGGGGAGGGGCAGAGAGAGAGGGAGACACAGAATGGGAAACAGGCTCCAGGCTCCGAGCCATCAGCCCAGAGCCTGACGCGGGGCTCGAACTCACAGACCGCGAGATCGTGACCTGGCTGAAGTCGGACGCTTAACCGACTGCGCCACCCAGGCGCCCTTTTTTTTTTTTTTTTTTTTTTTTTCAACGTTTTTTATTTATTTTTGGGACAGAGAGAGACAGAGCATGAACAGGGGAGGGGCAGAGAGAGAGGGAGACACAGAATGGGAAACAGGAAAACAGTACTCTTAAGGCGTGAATTTTCCAGAGGATAGGTTTCTAATTCTAATAATCCTATTAAAAAGTAGAGGAAAGCTCCAGGGAACCCTGGATATCCTTCACTTTCAAAGATGGCTACTCGCCTTTGGCCTTTTGCCAATTCCCACCCGACTCCCTCAGGGTCACTGGTTTGGGACCTTTCTGCCTTCCCCGAGCTAGGAATTGGTCTTCAACTTTTTACCTCTTTCTGTAAGAAGTAGTCTTGGCAAGATCAAATTGCCCAAGACGTTTAGGTCAGCAGTCACCGAATGCTGATCCACAGATGGAACATGGACCGTGATGAGGCTGTCAGTGCTTCGGGTTGGAGCGAGAGAAACGAATAACCCACTGAGCTTTTCAAAACACTACATGCATTCAATACCGACCACCGTTCATTCTGAGATTATGTTCTTCTTTTTGTTTGATGTTTCAGTGTTCCTTGTTTTATGAAATGATGGTGAAAGCAGATGATTCCCCCTGAAAAACTTAAAAAAAAAAATCTCAATGGTCTGTGAAATCCTTTCTCAATCAATTTCAGGCACCAATATGAAAGAAGTGCCTCGTCCGTTGGAAAGAATCTGGTGATGGACACTGATTTCGACTCGGAAGAATCTCTCAGTGGGGGAGCTATCGCTATACCTGATGGAAGAGTTCACAGCTTGTTTTAAAGACTAAATTAGATGCTATATGTTAAGTTTCAACTGCCATACGGTTCGTATTGAAATAGTTAAGAAATCTCCTTTTTCTCCCCCAACCCTCCTTTCTTTGAGACGGGTTTGTGAACCACAACACTTTTAACCTTCTTGGGCCTGGCCTGCTAAATGCCAGTAGTAACCCCAAGTTCTACTTGTTTTTTAAAAAAAATTATTACCAGAGTATATGTGATACACGATGTTATATTAGTTTCAGGTGCACAGCATAATGATTTGACAATCTTATACATTATGCAGTGCCCACACTGTGAGTGTAGTTGCCGTCTGTCACCCCACAAAGTTGTTAAAATATTATTGATAATATTCCCTAAAAGGTACTTTTCATCTCCTTGACTTATTTGTTTTAGAAATAGAAGTTTGTGCCTTTTAATCCCCTTCATCTATTCTACCTAGTCTCCTACCCCACTTTCCTCTGTCAACCACGTTTGTTCTCTGTATTTATGAGTCCGTTTCTATTTGTTTGTTTATTGGCTTTGTTTTTTAGATTCCACATATAAGTGAAATCATATGGCACTTGTCTTTCTCTGCCTGACTTGTTTCAGTTACTGTAATATCCTCTTGGCCCGTTCATGTTGTCCCAAGTGTCAAATTCTCATTCTCTCTTATGGCCAAATAATAGTCCATTGTGTATACACGCACACACACACTCACACACACACCCTGCATATATATCCACATATTTACCACATACCACATATGCATATATGTATATATTTATATACGGTATGTGTATATTATTACTATATATCATATATCATATGTATATACAT
Organism: Neofelis nebulosa; assembly: GCF_028018385.1. Classification (NCBI taxonomy): domain Eukaryota; kingdom Metazoa; phylum Chordata; class Mammalia; order Carnivora; family Felidae; genus Neofelis; species Neofelis nebulosa. The sequence goes on from NC_080793.1 coordinate 55,624,989, forward strand.
ATATATACATATGTAAGTATACATACATATGTGGCTTACACACACACACACACACACACACGCGCACACACACACAGAGGAATATTGCTCAGCCATAAAAAAGAATGAGATTTTTGTCATTCATGACAACATACAACATATTTGGCAAATACCATACATGCATATATATGTGTATATTTATATATGTATGTATAACATATATATGATATATGTATATTATTACTATATATACATATATACACACACATATATATTTGGTATACACACACACATAATAAAATATTACTCAGTCATAAAAAGAATGAGATCTTGCTATTCATGACAACATGGATAGACCTAGAGGATATGATGCTAAGTGAGATAAGTCAAAAAGAGAAGACTTATCTCTCTTCTATCTATCTATCATCTATCTATCTATCTCTCTATCTATCCATCTACTCATAGGCATACATACATATATACACACATACTTATGTATGCCACATCTTCACTCATTCATCTATCAATGGACACTTAGGTTGTTTTCACATCTTGGCTATTGTAAATAATGCTGCCATGAATACAGCAAGCGACTGTTCTCATTTTCTTTGGATAGATGCCCAGAAGTGGAATTACTGGCTCATATGGTATTTCCATTTTTACTGTTTCGTGTAAACCTCATATTGTTTTACACGGTGGTTTTGTCAATTACATTCCCACCCACAATGTGCTACAGTTCTTTTTTCTCCACGTCCTCACCAACACTTGTTATTTCTTCTCTTTTTGATACTAGCCATTCTGATGGGTGTGAGGTGTTAGACCATCGTGGTTTTGATTTTGTGTTTACCTGGTGTTAGTAATGTTGAGCATCTTTTCATGTGTCTTCTGGCTCTCTGTATGTCTTTGTTGAAAACATGTCTATTCAGGTCATCTGCCCATGTTGTAGTTGGATTATTTATTTTGGGGGGTATTGGGTTGTGTAAGTTCTTTTTATATTTTAGATATTAACCCTTATTAGACATATTATTTCCAAATATCCTCTCCCATTCATGAAACTGACTCTTTAGTGATGATTTCCTTTGCTGTGCCAAAGGTTTTTGTTTTGACGTAGTCTCAATGGTTTGTTTTTGCTTTTGTTTTCCTTGCCTCCAGCAACATATCCATAAATATGCTGCTAAAGCCAATGTCCAGGAGATTACTGCCTATTTTCTTCTAACAGTTTTATGATTTCATGTCTCAGATCTTTAATCCATTTGGATTAATTTGTGTGTGTGGTGTACATTGTGTATTTTCGTGGCCCAGTTTCATTCTTTTGTGTGTAGCTGTACAGTTTTCCCAGCACCATTTATTGAAGAGACTGTTTCTTCCCCGTTGTATATTCTTTTATCATAGATTAACGTACCACATTAAGTATGGGTTTATTTCTGGGATGTCTATCATGTTCCTTTGAGCTCCAATTCAGTTTTGATGACCAAAAGGCCTCTCTACTTTTATCAATCTCCCCATCTGAATAAGAATTAATGAAGGCTCAGGTGTCTCTACAGCATCTTATGATGACCTATTACTCTTCCTCCCTCCTACCGCAGACACATAAATGCACACAGAGGTAGATGGTGTGGAACAGTTTGGGCCACCAAACGTTTAATACAGTGTGATACCTTAACCAGGTAATACCAATAATACCTTTAAAATCAAAATGAACATGTGAATCGAGCAGTGCCATTTTTTCATAAGATATTTATAAATGAGTTGAAGCCTTGTCACCTTTTAATACAGTAACTGATTAATGGTCTTTCTTTTAGGAGTTGCTTCTACTTCGAGTCCTACCTTGATAGAACCAACCATTTCCTCTCTTCTGCCCTACAGAGCCATATCTGTACTGGAATGTGCCAAAGTATGTGTAGTATCTGGCACACCATAGTTACTCAACAAATGTTATTCGATAATTAGATGAATGGCCACTGTTCAATACCAAATAACTGGTGAATGTACAAAGGATGGCCAAGTAGACCCACGAGAAGAAAGAGTTCAGATTTTCATTCATGTTCCATTCATCCATACGTCCCCACACCCATCTCCAACACCAAGAAGGCCTGACCTCTTCCCCACGTAGTTCTCTGGTCGAATGCCTTACGTTTGCTTGTTTGTTTGATCTTACTTCCCCTTTGTATACTCAAAGTGACTGTACCTCAACCAGTTTTGCCCGTGTGTGGGATTTTGTTGGGAGAAGAAAGCATACATATTAATTTCATTTTCCTGGAATCCAATAGAGCTGATCCGTTTCCTTCCTCAGCATAAATCATTTTCACCCATCTTCCTTCTTGGGTTGATGGTGGGATGTGAACATGAAGGGGGAGTACTTTTTCTGAGGAACTGCAACTTCCTCTTCCCTCTACTCCCAAGGCCACACCCACACTCATGAGTTTTGTTCCAAGGTCTTAGACCACGTAGGAATACATGAAATGGACAAGAAATGGCAGGTAGTTTAGGTGCTGTTAAGAGACCAGCTGCATGGTAGCTCAGCAATCTGGGTAGGAAGGGAATCTATATTTTTTGTGCTGGGTCCTGTGCTAGGTGCTTTAAAGCATAGTATTCTGTTCTGTCTCCAGAGGATTGTGGGGTATTATTATGGGAAAGTCGAGGACAAGGAAGCCAAAGACCGGCTTTTGTTGAACACAAGTAGCCCTCCGTGTCAAGCATCTTTTTAAATGCTTTTATATGACTTCACAACTCTTGGAGGCAATTATATGATTCTCGCTTTACAGATGTGGAAATGGAAACTTCGAGGGTTATATCTCTCATGTAGAGATCCCCAGTGAGAAACAGAAAAGGCTAGAGTTTGAACTGCGTTTGCCGGCTTGGGCATCTTTACTGTGTGTTTTGTGTATTTAGGTCTTGGTCATTGTTTAAGGAATACGTTTGCACACGCTGCTGTTTGCTTCTCATTAATGGCGCCCTTATATTTATCAGTGAACATTTATATTCCTTTAGACTACATTTACTGCCCTGTTTGGCCAATGAATATTTTTGTGCTTTTTAATGTATTCGAAACTGATTTACTGAAGTCCCACCCACCTAAACGTGATTTTTCTTTCCCCCAGTTCTCCAGTGGTTTTGTGTTGAAAATCACCTTTCCCCATGGGTGGCAGACAGTTCTCTTAGAACCCTTTTGGACAGATCCTATCAATTTCAGACACTTTTGTCATTAGCTAAATCTCATTCTGATACCCGAGGCTCAGTTCTGTTCACTTTTATTATTGAAAAAAAAATTAATGTTTATTTATTTATTTATTATTATTTTTTTTTTAATTTTTTTTTTCAACGTTTATTTTATTTTTTGGGACAGAGAGAGACAGAGCATGAACGGGGGAGGGACAGAGAGAGAGAGAGACACAGAATCAGAAACAGGCTCCAGGCTCTGAGCCATCAGCCCAGAGCCTGACACGGGGCTCGAACTCACGGACCGTGAGATCGTGACCTGGCTGAAGTCGGACGCTTAACCGACTGCGCCACCCAGGCGCCCCAATGTTTATTTATTTTTGAGAGACAAAGAGCATGAGCAGGGAAGGGGCAGAGAGAGGGAGACACAGAATCTGAAGCAGGCTCCAGGCTGTCCGCACAGAGCCCGACGTGGGGCTCGAACTCATGAACTGTGAGATCGTGACCTGCGCTGAAGTCAGACGCTTAACCGACTGAGCCACCCAGTTCTGTTCACTTTTAAAGTTTAGTCTCAAACTTGCTCCTCTCTCTCCCAGCATAAGTGAAGCCTATTTATGCTTGAGTGAATAAAGTTGTAGTGGGGATCACCGGAAATGGAGTGACACCACAGTTTCTCATTATATACCCCTTGCCCCACCATGGCGATCATACATCCCAGTTTTCCAGGCATATTTCCTGTTTATACCTGTTGTTCTGGTGTAGTCATTAAGAGGACTCCCCCTTAATTCTCAGACTTGTCTTGGCTTGCATAACAAATTAGAAGATCGCCCTACCTCTTTCTCTTCTCTGTCCTTTCCATCTGTTGTCAGAGTGGGAAGGGGGGATGGGGAGGCAGACATCTCCTTGGTGAGACTGGTCGATCGTGGCATCCATCGACGGTCCCTCTGCGTTGCTGATACCTAAATGTTCCTGCTCTGGCGGGTTGAGCTCTTCAGAGGACCTATGGAAGCTTCTCACTGCATGGCTCCCTAATTTGGGAGCTTGGATTCTAGCTTCTCTTCCTCCAAATCATTACAGATTTTGCCCGAGCATAGTACTGCACGACAGGGTCCTGCAAGGGGTTCCTCCCTCTCCCACTAGGAAGAAGCACTGTATAACCCTTCTGCAAAGAAAAGGGTGTTCGCTGATGCTACCCTCCCACAGATGCTACCTCCTCTTACCCCTCAGTCTTCTCTTTTTTTCTTACAGCTTTTATTTATTTTTTAACTTTTTTTTTTTTTTTTTGAGAGAGAGAGAAAGAGAGAGAGCAGGGGAGGGGCAGAGAGCGAGGGATACACAAAACCCGGAGCAGTCTCCAGGCTCCAGGTTCCGAGCTGTCAGCACAGAGCCCCGTGTGAGGCTTGCAACCACGAACCGTGAGATCATGACCTGAGCCAAAGTTGGAGGCTTAACCGACCGAGCCACCCAGGTGCCCCTCAGTCCTGTTTTCACAGGGTCTGTAGTGGAACGAGAAAGAGCTACTGTCTGTAGGGCTGGCTCCGTTCTGGTGCTTTTCAGTAAGTCATAAGGAAGTCACTAGCCCATAATTCCTTGAAACTAGAATGTATGGAGTTTTACCCCTAGGTGCTCAGATTGGGCCTTAGCTGAAATCTCAGGGCAACAGGTAAAGTCCTACTTGACATCACGATGCATAGGAATAATAAGTTCTAGTTCCCATGTATATGGCACCAACAGCCATACTGACAGCACCAACATGTCACAGTTTAATAGGAACTAGTTCAATAGGAACGAGTACTCCACCAGTTCCTGTTTTGTTGTTGACTCACCTTTTAAAATTTGTTCCCCCAGGGGCACTTGGGTGGCTCAGTCCGTTAAGCATCCTACTTTGGCTCAGGTCATGATCTCCCAGTTCGTGGGTTCGAGCCCCGCCTCAGGCTCTGTGCTGACAGCTCAGAGCCCGGAAGCTGCTTCGGATTCTGTGTCCCCCTCTCCTTGCCCTCCCCCCGTTCACACTCTTGTCTCTTTCTCTCTCTCTCTCTCTCTGAAAAATAAATAAAGGTTAAAAAAAATTTCCTTAAAGGGCTGGGGCCATGTTCACACTCTGTCTCTTTCTCTCTCTCTCTCTCTCTCTCTCAAAAATAAATAAAGATTTAAAAAAAAATTCCTTAAAGGGCTGGAGCCATGTCTTATCTGTATTCGCATTGCTGGTAGCTAACACATGCTAAATGAGTCTGACACCTCATATTTGTTCAAAAATAATTTGTGCCCTGATTACATTTGCCTGTGTACCATTGCAGGAGGTTGTGTCTGTAAGGGCTGAGCATTTTCACCGTGGTTGAAATACTGTGTGGTTTCTGTGCCTTATTTTTCGGGTCGCTGGAAGAAAGAAAGGGCTCATCTTGAGTTTGTGCCGCTGAGTTTGGGCCCCATTTCTCAGAACTTTGCTTTCTCTGCACCCATGCCAGGACGTTATCACGAGAAGAGTCTTGCCTGGGGGGGGGGGGGGGGGGGGGGGGCTCTTGCAAATGACCTCAGTCCCTTTTAGAGAGAGCTCGGATGCCAGGGCAACGTTTATTTTTATTAACTCGTCTGCGCGTGCTCCTTCCTTGGTTTAGCAACCCCCTCCCCTCCTCAGCCCCTCGCCCCGCAGCCCTGAGGGGCTCCCAGGCAAGGGTGGGGGGGGGGGGGGTTGGACACGGCCTGGGCAGGAGTCAGGCCCGGGGCTCCGGCTCAGCTCATAAATGGGCAAATAACAAACTGTGTTCCCTGAAGTTTTGCAGCATTGTGAGGAAACGGGCTGCCTGCGCGCTGCACTTTTGCGGATCTGGAAATTCTGCCGAGCTTGGGTGGACTCCAGAAACACAGCTTTAAAAGTGTTCGGGGGGGCGGGAAGGAGACGAATTAAAGCGGGCCATTAGCTGGAGACTCGGGCGCTCCTGCGGAGTCTGGGTCTTGGCCGGCTCCTTGGGGCTCCCCGGCAGCCGGCCGCGGCCTGTGGAGGCGTTTTTCTAAGGCCCGGGCCTCTGTGGAAACTCCGTGTCCCGCGTTTTCCATACCCCAGAAACTCGCGTGGCACCCTTGGGGAGGAGTGGCGGGCGGGCGGGGAGAAAAAACAAGGCGGGGAGAAGTCGAAGCTTCTCGCTCCCCGTGGATGACCGGCCTAGGCCCTCCGTTAGTGCATGTGGCGTAAGGGAATTGGGTTCACAGCGATTTCCCTAGTGACCGAGCCCTTTGGGGACCCCGACCTATGCAAATGATCTCAGGGGACATGAATGGAGGACCCCAGCCCCCTCCCCCCCCCTTCTTTGGTTGTGTCGCTGACATGACACCTTCCTCGTTGTTCTCAACTCAGGCAGGAATTTTCTGGTGATTTGGAAAGGTCTAAGTTGAATCTTCAGGTCTTGCAGTGAAGCTATCATCCAAGGGGGATGGAGTTCTGGTCGGAGGAACGTACAATGGAAAGTTTTTCCTTTCCTGGTGGCTTCCTCTTTGTGCTCCTCCACCTCGAGAGCTGTGAGATGGGAAGGTAGGGGTGTGAGGGCAGTGGACGCCGGGAGTGGCGGCCTCTGGTCCTTGCCGCAGTTTAGGCCCTAAGACGACGAGGTGAGGCGGCAGACCGGTCACCTGGGGGAAGCACAGCTGATTCTGGGTGGTTCCTGTTGTCCATATCAGCTGCTTCTGAGGAACCTCCTGAGGAGACTCAAGAGGGATTTGGTGGCCAATCAAGTGAAAAGAGACTTGCCTAGGGCTTTTTATGTTTATTTTTAATGTTATTGCTTCCCATGATGCAGTTTGGGGAGGAGTTTTGGGGGGCTTCCTTCCCCTCTGTCCTCAGAAGCTTTCACTATGAGAATCTCTTGACCTACCATACTTGTGTTCAAATCTTGGCCCTGCCACTCACACGCTGTGTGGCCTTGGGCAAGTTACTTAACCTTTCTGAGCCTCGGCTTCCTCAGGTGGACAGTGGGATGATAATAAAACTTAAGTCACAGGTTCGTTAGGAGGTTTTAAGGAACTGACATGTGCAAAGAGCTTAAAATAGTGCATACGTGCTAGTTAAGACACCATCAATCACATAATTTGACAAAGCAGGTATTTTTTTCAGAAGTGACATTTTTTGATAGAGTCCTGTCTGGAGGCTGGGGAACGACCTAGGGATTCTCAAGGTTTTCTTATAAACAATTGGCTCCTGTAAAAACTGTGATCTCAGTCTTTGTTACCTTCGCAAGTAGTTATCAAACCAGTCTTGACTTTAACGCCCCAAGTTCTCTGAAGAGCGTACTGTACTAGTTCTCCGTATGAATTTGAGGGCATCTTGGGTCTATTGGTTAATGGTTTCGAAATCTTAAAATGAAAGGCTCTAAAATGTCTTTTCAAGCACACACCCCTGTGCTTCTGCTTTGAGCGCCAGTTATGAAATCGAAGCTGGGATTAAATGCAAAATGTCCGCGAACGGTCTAGAGTCTTCAGGAGTGAATTCTTGCACCGTACGCACTTCGTTACTTGTCTCTAAGTTATTTACAAAAGAAAAAGAAAAGGAGAAGAAAGGTGGGAGGGAGCTGGCTCAGATCACCTAGGCAAAGCAATTTTCCATGAGCACTGCTATCCCAATGCACAACAGGAAACTTATTGAAAACCTAGCGGGTCGGAGAAAAACAGTAGCTAGCGCGACAAAGAGTGTCAAGAGAAGACAGGGAGGGAATGCAGAGGGCACAAAATTACCCCCAGTTACCCAGAGAGCTGAACATAGCTCTCTGTAAGGAAAACTTTCTGTAAAGTCATGCCTGGGAGTGTCCATAACTCTCCAGGGGGCACTTCTTGTACACGCGCTCACCCACATGCTCGTGTGCGCGCTCGCGCGCGCACACACACACACACACACACACGCACACGCACGCATCTGGCCCTTGAATCGCAGATAACCTGACCCGACACTAACCTTGGCATGGCTACAGACGTAATATTTTTACCAGGATGAACTGCTGTTGAACAATTTCTCCAATGCATTAGTCATGCTTCAACTTTAGACATGCAGGTTTTTAAACGCTCTTTAATGCACGCGGCTTCCTGATGTGGTGTACGAAAGGGGAATATTATCATTTCTGAATGCCAGAGTTATTGGCGCGCTCATAATATAAAAGCCATCAAGTGTCATCGATATCAAGGGATTCTCTTTAGTAAAGTAGGTGGACCTATCTTTTGTGAGTTCCTTTGAATTGCCAGAATTGAGAAATCACAGAATTGCCTGTAGAAACCGAAATGGAAAACAATGACGGAGTCAGCATATTGCTTTGAACAGGTAATAACTTATTACTCTGCCAAATCTATGTTTTACTGAATAAACTAGGGATTAAAGTACATCTGATATTGCTATTTCATCCTTCTTTTTATTAGAATTCCTGCTAGAAAACCTGTGAGTAATTTTGTGTTTGCCCACAGGATTTCAATAAATAATGAAATAATGTTGATATTTTTTGTTGTTTTTGAGGGCATGCTATGCCGGGCATTATATTTAGTGAGTTGGCGACAGTCTTAAAGCAAGAATTCTCAAAGTGTGTATCCTGGATGCATCAGGGTTACCTGGGAAGCCGTTAGAAATGCAGACTCTCAGGCCTCATTTCAAGGATATCGAATGAGAAATTCTGCGGATGGGACCTAGTAACCCGCATTTTGATAAGCCCTTCAGGTGTTTCTGATGCACGTTCACGTTCGAGAACTAGTGAGTTAGTTAGGGTAACTAACTGTTGAGGAAGTCGTTCACTAACTACCGACTTAGGGGAAGGTTAGTCTGCTCTCACAGATTTAACCAGTGTATCTTCTTATTTAGATCCTGTCAACACTAATGAGGAAGGATCATCACACCCACTTTCTAGCCGGGAATATTGAGATTTGAGGAGACTTACATCACACAGCTGGATTCCATTCCAGGCAAAGCCGTCTTCAAAGCCCCCCCCCTCTTTATTTTCCCACTTGTGTACGGGATTGACAACTATAGTAGCCCTTCCATGCAGACAAATTTATGTTAAAATGGTTTACAAAGAGTTTTAGATCTGGAGGTAATCAAGATCGAGGACTTAGATATACTATTTGCCTTCAATCCAGAGAATCTGTTTCTTTCCCTAATTTGCCATAGGAACTCAGCAAATGACTTAGACTCCTACTTCCCTCGTTTGAAATAGGATCATCGTGGTGCATTGCATCGTATGCCTGGTGAGAACAAAGGAGGTGGTTTCCAGGGGACTTGGGACTCCTCGGAGAGCACTGTCATTCATTTGCACTTTACTAAGTACGTAGCAACCTGAAAAGATAGGTACAAATAAATTTTCCTCAGTGAGGTATACTTTGAATATACCAAGGAAATCTCAATATAAAACTCTCTCACAACCCCTAACTGGAGTAAAAAATAACATTTTTGTGATGCAAACCCTGTCCTCCAATAGAGTCATGTTTTGCCAAGGGGCGATGGGAGAACTCTCTGGAAAGCACGCATCACAGAACACTTGCTTCAGTGGGAAAAGAAGAGACTGGGGATTATGCATTTCAGAGGCACAATAACAAAGTTATTATTTTTGGTTCAGGGATTTCGATAGTCAAGGTGTTTTATAGCTATGAGCGTATAGCAGTAAAACCTTAGAAGCACTGGCTGTACCCAGCACTTGATTATACCGAGTTTCTCCTAAAAATAATAGCCTTCATTCCCCAAACATAGCACTATTGTTACTATAGGCTTTCTCTTACATATTTTCAATCCACGTTTTAACCTGCTCTTACACTCAAAAAAACACCATGCTCTTCAAACTAGATGGTAACGGGGGGTGAGAGGGAGGGGAGGGTGGGTGATGGGCATTGAGGAGGGCACCTTTTGGGATGAGCACGGGGTGTTGGATGGAAACCAATTTGACCATAAATTTCATATTAAAAAAAATAAAATGAACTCTGTTTCTGTAACTTAAAAACAACAACAACAACAACAACAACAACAACAACAAAAAACCCACAAAAAGCAAACTAGATGGTCGTTATTCGAGCAACGTTTTCTTTTTCTACCGCAGTGTTACTTTCCAAAACAGAATCGTTTAAACAATCGTTACTGTTGTAATCAATTGGATTAAATTCTATGAGGTAGATGAAAACTTCTATTGTAGCAAAAATGCCTAGATAAGTTTGTGATTGAAGTCTGTGTGTTTTTTTTTAAACATTTTATTTATTTTTGAGATAGAGAGAGAGAGAGCATGAACAGGGGAGGGTCAGAGAAAGAGGGAGACACAGAATCCGAAACAGGCTCCAGGCTCTGAGCCGTCAGCACAGAGCCCGACACGGGGCTCGAACTCATGGACCGCGAGATCATGACCTGAGCCGAAGTTGGACGCTCAACTCACTGAGCCACCCAGGCGCCCCGAAGTCTGTGTTTTTAAAGGGGGACACACCTGTGTTTTAAGGTTTAGTTGTATACAGGGATGCTGTTTTGAATTTTTAGAAGTATAAAGGTAGAAATGGGGTTTGGATTTCCTGAGGTTTTCCGATTGAAGCAGCTTAGCTTTTAGTTAAGTTCACAGAGAAAGGTACTTTCAGAAGGCACAGAGGAGGGAAACACAGGGGGACAGAAGTTGCAAACCCATAGAGGCCTATAGAGGCAGAGTAGCTGCATGTGTGATGTGGGCTGGGTGCAAGCTAATGGAGTATGGTGGGGACTGTGGCAAAGCCAACAGAGCCCAGGGGGGTACTTTGCATCTCAGCTCCGGCTGATTGTGGCCATGTGGATTTTCTGCCAAATGTAGCCAGAGTTTTATTGTTGTTGTTTTGTTTTGTTTTGTTTTTAAAGAGGAGTTAGAAATGTGAATTCCAAGGCTTTAATACCAATGTGATCTCTAATATACAAACCAAACAGCGTTCATCTATGGGCTGGGCTTGGCTCATGTGCTGCCAGTTTGTGCTATCTGAGAAATAGAGGTGGTGTGTGTGTGTGTGTGTGTGTGTGTGTGTGTCTGTGTAATACAGACAAGGTAGGATAGCAGTAGGGAAAGATTGTATTTACGGAGTCAATTCAATACACTTGTGCATTGCTTTCGGTAACTAGAAACAAATATGGCATGACCTTGATCCTCACATTATTTTAGGAAGAGTGGGCACATCTAAATGTTAACACTCTTATGACACTATCATCAAGTCACGAAAGAGGTGAATTAGGCCATTCTTCACTATTTTGGCTGACTAATTGGGGTCATACTGGTTGTTGGCATATAACCACAAATGAAGCCCCTCAAACTTAACTGAAGTTTAATACGTTCAATTGGTTTCAGATTATGTCGGTCACATCGGCAACTGTAGGTGCAACCACAGCTTCGTATTTGCAATCGAATTGCTCAGTGGACCTCCTTAGGGCATGACTTCACCATAAGAAGTGAAAGTAGGGACAGAATACTCTTTTAATTTTCACTCGGCCCAGAGAGCCCTACATAATTCAGTTGTGGCTGTATTCTTCTACTTGTGGTTGGTGCGGTTCCTTTGGCTCATAAAAATAAAAACCATTTCACATCATCTCTCCTCGATTGTCTCGTAAATGTAAATCAAAGAGGGGAAAAAAGCTATAAAACAAACACAAGTGCCCACTAGATATGCTAAGAAATAATGGACTGGGATTGTTCCCTTAACGTACTTAAGTACGGTGCTTTGCATAACAGATATTCCCCTCCTTTAGTCAGTAGATGGGTTCCTGAAAAGTTACTTGTAAATCAGTTTTGCAAAACAAAATCATATTTTAAGTGCATTAGATGGGTTTGCTATTTAAAGGAAAGCTAGCGTAAATCTCTTTGGAAAGCAAAAAAAAAAATCTATTTTAAAAAGGAAATTTCAGTTCTAATGTATCTTGGCTTCAAGTTGATGGAGCCTTTCGGTAAATTTAGTTCCACCGTGGTCCTCATTTTGTTTGCTTCTCCAGCACGTTACACCTGAAGACCTCCAAAGCCTTTGCAAGTAATGTGTGTGGTGTCTCGCTTTTAGATTCGGGTCAGATTTATACAACCACAATGACTTCAGCCAAACTGGAGATGCTTCATAAGTTTGCAAATCAAATGAATTTGCAGGCGGAGGAGAAGCTGTATCTGAATCAATGTTCTCAGTCCTCATCGATTGCACACATGGGTCGCAGTTCAGCGGGTTCTAGTAAGTTGGCTTTTAATCCCTATTTCACATCATGTAGAAATTAAAAGGTTAGGGGCGTCTGGGTGGCTCAGTCGGTTGAGCATCCGACTTTGGCTCAGGTCGTGATCTCACAGTTCGTGAGTTCGAGCCCCCGCGTCAGGCTCTGTGCTGACAGCTCGGGGCCTGGAGCCTTCTTCGGATTCTGTGTCTCCCTCTCTCTCTGCCCCTAACCCACTCACATTCTGTCTCTGTCTCTCTCAAAAATAAATCAACATTAAAAAAAATTAAAAAAAAAAAAAAAAGAAAAGGTTAGACCAAGAGCTCTTGCTTACCTCTACATCTGGGCTCCTGATCCCTCATACTTAATTCTATAACATAATAAGCAGGTGGAGCTCCACCCACTACCTGATCTCTATAAAAAGTCACATGCAAACAGAGCATGTATAGATATAAAAGATAGGAGACGAGAATGGAGACAAGGGGAGCATTTGCATTGCACTAACAAAGAATTTCAAACTGAACACTGCACGTCACCATGCTTAAAGTGGCCTAACTCTACCATCAGGGAATTTTCCACGTACTCCGTGCAGTTTTTCAGACTGGGGCCATCTTAACAGTGGTGTTTATTCTTTCCTCTGCCTGTTTCTTCTCTTTATTCCCTCTATTTCAGAAGAAAAAAAAAAAAAACAATCCTGCTCATGCAGAAGAATGAAGAGTTTTCCTTTGTTGCCTCGTCCTGGGACCTCACCTTCTCATCCAAGCCGTTAGTTCATTAAGGTCTTCTCCAAAACAAAGGCAATTTCCTCTCTGGAAATTTTTAACTAAAACTTTCACCTCCATGTCAAAAAGAAGCAACACTATCCCCTCTCAAATTAACTTAAGAAGAATTAATAAAACCTTAGAAATTATGATTAGACCGGAGGGGAATCTCGTAGATGGTCAGCGTAGGTAGGAGGAGTGGCTGGCCTCTGGAGGAGTCGAGGGAGAACTGGGGTGCGGTCAAGTCAGCTGGTTTCTGGTCTTTTCTTGTTCTGTCTGAGCCAATGTGCTTCTTGTACCGTATTCTCTAGTCGCACTTCCTTCTGTCTCTCAGTAGACAGGCTACTCCTGCTTCTTTATGCACATGACTGCCCCACAGCTCTCAAATTCACATAGCTAGTTACAGACATCAGTTCGGATTTTCAAGCAGCCTCAGTATTTTTCCACATTTCCCCGTGAGGGAATCTGATTGATGGCCTTGGATCCCACGCCTATCAGCCGTGGGCGGTGGGGGATGACAGGAAGGGGGATCACCTAGTATTAACAAAGGCCATGCGAGCCTATCACAGATGGGACACTTTTAGAGAAGAGAGTGAGCTAGGTTCATTCTCAAAAGAGGAGTCAGGTGCAGGTAAAATATCCTAACTAAGTATAAAATATTCAATCTGTGGATATCATTAAAGTATCCATTGCCACAAGGCATCAGCATAGTTCAGAGCGTGAATGCGCAGTGAGGGATCCTGAAAGTAAAAGGCGGCAACACGAGAGAAAAATAGTCTGATTCCTACCAGTAGGCCAGGCAAAGATGGAGCGTTGTTAAAGGAAACGCAGTGAAAATAAGTCCAAAAGGCAATATCGTTTAAGGCAAGAAGGAACTGAGATGGAGAGCTGAGTTAATTGCATTTTAACCCTGGGAAACTGAGGGAATAACTTCTCTGAACACCGAGTGTCTGAGGAGATAGTGGCTCCAAAGGCAATAGGCCAAAGCGTCAGCAGCATGAAAAGTCATGGGGGAGGGGGGAGGTTGAGGGAGGAGTTTTAAGGAAGCCTCGCGATGGCCTTTGGCATTTCTTATTACCTCTGTGTATACCTGGAAGAGGAAGTAAGCACTGGTTGGGGCTAGAGAAACATTTTTGACTATACTTAACAATTTAACAAAATAGCCAGAAGTTCCGGTATGTAATCTCTTTGAAAACTGGGAGAGGTTCCCCTTTAGGTCACTGGAAACCAGAAGCTCAGACAGTTTCACGAACGCTTACAGACTCCTCTCTCCACCTATCAGTTGGCATTAAATCCCTCTTTTCCCAAAGTCACACCCACTTGAATCTCAAATTTCGGGGGCCACAAATCACCACAAACTTCTCCTAGAACTCTCCTTCCGTTGAATGTATTTTGAGTCATGTCAAATTCCTTAATTTTTACAGCAAATAGACCGGCGAACATGGAGAAAGTGAGGCAGTCCTCCTTTTACTCCACCAGGGATTCTGCCTGGCCTCTTTGAGCTCGAGTGTTCTCAGGCTCAGGTCACATGAAGACATCATTATCGCCTCATTGTTCAGAACACCTGGCTAGAGAGACTGGAGGGTGAACAATTGCTGGATGACAAATGGCCTTAAGCGCTGGCCTGCTTTGCCTAATTGTACAGCTGTCATGATAATAAACCACATAGTAAAGAGAAGAACCCACAGAGCTCTGCATTAGAGCCTGTAGAGCAACCACCATACAATCAAAGTATCGGGCTGCAGGAGTGGCAGAAGCCATTTCTAGAGTGTGGTTGACCTAGATGTTGCACTTGGGCTGTTATGTGGGTCAGACAAGGGTGCTGCTCATTGGAGCCACATGTGAGAACGGTGATGACTCGGGCTCTTCTGCTCGCTTGCTCGGATGGCTCCGTTCCTAACTGTGTCCCCTAGCTCTTTAAACCGGCAGAAGGAGACTGTGAAATCTGCAAGATCCTGTAGGAGTTGAGGTGATAGGGCCCAGATACGAAGCTCAAGCCCGGAGCTCTCCGGAATGTTGTCTGGATCAGTGAAGAACTAGATACTGTGACAAGGGTGCCGGGAATAAAGAAAAGGAGGATCGTTTATTTAGAGATCAATTTTACTTATGTTGTGAAACTTTATCACTTGCTCTCACTGGGAACCGTTGTAAACTCCTTATGATGGTAATGGCATAATCATAGTGAGAAAAGTCCCTACAACTATATGCAGGATAGAAAGGTCATT
This sequence comes from Neofelis nebulosa, assembly GCF_028018385.1. Classification (NCBI taxonomy): domain Eukaryota; kingdom Metazoa; phylum Chordata; class Mammalia; order Carnivora; family Felidae; genus Neofelis; species Neofelis nebulosa. The sequence goes on from NC_080793.1 coordinate 55,640,252, forward strand.
GTGCAACTGGGAGATCGTGGCATGAACCCGGATCAAGAGTCTGACGCTCAACTGACTGAGCCACCCAGGCACCCTTTTAAGAAAATTTATAGAATACATTTAGCTTCCTTAGAAACACCAGTTTTCATTGTATGTGTAAAATGGTTTTTTTTGATGACTCCAGTGTTCTCAGTTTCCCTGGAAGCTCAGTGAAACCACAAGGCTAACCTCAGGCCAATGAGATGTAAACCGAATTGGGTACTATCTTAGAAAGTACTTTCAAAGGAACGTTCACCCAGTTTCTTGCTCCTTCATTCTCTTGCCTCGAACACAGAATTGATGTGTGGAATCTTAGCAGCCATTTTGGACCATGAGTCGCAGCACCACTTCCTGGGGCTGGCAGAGCAATGAGATGAAAAGAATTGCCATCTCAGGTCAGGATGCCTCCTTCCTGACTTCTTCATGTGGTGGTGGGGGGGATAAACGTTTCTCTTGTTTTGGGTTCTCTATGACATGCAACGCAACCTAATTCAGACAGATACTTACTGTCTCCCAACTTATGCTGACATTAATCGTTAGATAACCAACCCTCTGTGAAAAAAGATGTAGACAAACTTAAAATTCATGAATAAAATGTTCGTCCGCATCGACAGCTGGGAAATAGAGCTATTATTCAAATGTCAGAAACCATGAGCAATGCCTACTTGATTCAACCAAGGTCCGAACAAAGGACCCCTCGAGGTGGAATACTATTTAATTTGCCAGGGAGTTTTGTGACTTTGTGAGACGTAAGAGGAAGACATGTTGGTTCTTACGGGCAACTTGAGAACCGAGAGAGGCCGGCCTGGAGGCAGAGAAAGGTGTAAAATGATGGAGAAAGCAGCATTTGGAGCCTCTTTCTCCCCCACTGTCAGCAGAAGCGAGGTGAGACATTTGGGAGGCTGGATGAACTGAGCAGAAGCCTCCAGAAGCCCTGGTGGCAGCAGCTCTGGAAAAGTCATTTTCTTAGGCTGAAATGATCTTAACTGATGCAGCAGGGAGCTTCGTGAAGAAATCTGACCTGCAGATTCACGGATGTGGGCAGTCCCATTAAAATGCCAGCCTGTGCGGCGGCATCAGTTATAGAGGAAAAGCTCCCTGGGAAGGCGCAGTTCTCCCCCGATGAGATGCAGAGTTGCCTGGAGCACTGGGCCTGGGCCTTAGGGCCCTGGAAGCAGAGGGCTGACAAAGAATGTGAAGGAACTCTCTTGAACAGTCGAGGAGATCATTCCTGCTCCTAGAAGGAAGCTGCCCCACACCCAGTCTAACCTTGGAATAGCAGCTTTACAAGGGACGTGGAAGAAATTTGTTGTGTCGAAACCCGTTCCCTCAACCCTGCCAGCACCTCCAGACCTCATCTCTGTTTCTGTGCTCTTCAAGCCCGTCACTGTGAAAATCTGGAAGGTGCCCTCCAAAGGCAAGCCAAGGAGAAACTCCCACCCTTTTTCTAAGGGAAACACCAGTCCTGAATAAGCTTTTTACTGTTTTAATATAAGAAATGAGGGAAAAAAGATGGATCCTGTGAATAATTTTGAGTCCCAGAGAAATGGGTGTACAGTTTAAATAAAATCTGAAGGAAAAACGTATTTTGAGTACATTTTAGGTTGCGCTTACTGTAAATCTAAAGTTAATTTTTTTACCAAAGTAATATATTTAGTAGTAGTTTCAAAGGCCAGCTAAAAGACGAACCACGCCAGGCTCCTTTTCCTGGTCGCCAATTCTCATTCCTCTGAGGCAATCATTCAGTAGCTACCTATACATTTAACTCACACCTAATGCCATTATTTTCAGAAATTAGTTTTTCAGATATTATTTCTTACTATAGGAGATAGGTTCTTCCTCCCACATTTCTCATTATAATCACAATGACACCCTATTTACATTATTGTAATTATGTAAATAATGTTCACAGTGGAGCCACTTATGTATCATTTGTATCATTTTTTTTTCCTGTACAACTTTTTGTTTTGTCTGGAGTTGACAATTGCTTCCCCTCTGTTTGTTTGCTTAGTTTCTCTGTCTATAACTAACTTATTGCTAAGTTTTCCAAATGAAAAGTAAATCTCCTTAATGAGAGTCAAACAGTCTTGGCATATAGCTCCTGGGCACTCCATTTTCTCTCTCTCTCTCTCTCTCTCTCTCTCTCTCTCTCTAGGCTTCCTGCCTAGATGTTGTCTTGGGATATCCCTTCACCAGTTTCTACATTTACCTTAGTCTCTAACTGTATGAGACCTTTAGTTTTCAGATTTCTATGTTTTCCTCTTTTGTGGCTTGCTCCTTTGTTTTTGATGGAGCGCATGCACAAATGACTTTCTGCAAAAAGGAGCATAGAATAAACATTTTCAGAGACCTTGAAAGCCTGAAATGATTCTCATTTGGCTTTGACATTTGATTTATAATTTGGCTGGAATTGGGGTTCTGACTTGGAAATAATTGGTGACAGGATTTGGAAGACCTTCCTCCTTCACCATTTAGCTGCTGATGTTGCTAACTCAAATGCTATTTTTATCTGCCACTTTTCTCAAATGACTTATTATTTTTCTTTGGGAACCTTTAGGCTCTTCTCATTATCTCCAGTATTCTGAAATTTCACAAAGACGTTTCCTGTAGTTGGTTTATTTGATATGCTGGGCACTTGGACTTTCATAATCTGGAAACCCATTTTATTTGGAGACGGCAACTTTTATTGTGTCATCGCTTTAATAATTTCTTGATCTTCTTTTATTTTTTTAATTTTCCTTCTTCTAGAATTCCTGTTATTTACATGTTGGTCCTCTTAGACTCCTCTGATTGTATTAATTTTTTCCCTCCTGTTTTGCATCTTTTCTTGTGTGGTTGCTTCACTTTCTGGGGATTTTCTCCACTATCTTCTCATCTTTTAAAACATTTTTTATTTACTTGTTCTCTGAAAGTTGCTTTTAAAAAGTCCAGCTTGTTGTCATTTCGTGATATAAAAACCTTCTCTGACTACTTTGAGACTATTAATACTATCTAAAATTTTTTCTAAACATTTTTTTTCTGCTTGCTTCATTGTCTTTGTTTCCTCCAAGTGTATTTTATTTGTTTATTTTAGCCAGTCTTTCCTGTCAGAGGCTTTTCTCAAATGTGTGGTGAACTTTGGCCGTATGTTTGTATGTAAAATGAAGATTAAAATTGTCCTGTGCAGGGCTTGTCAGCTGGTAGCCTTGGAGTGTCATTATCGATGGTCTTTTTTTGGGTGGGGAGGGGTGCTATTTTTAGAGAGGAAGCCTCCACTCTCTCTTATGGGTTTGGGGGGGGGTGGTCTCCTAGCTTAGTTCGTGTGGTTTGCCTGGCCTCCCATTTCCATTTTCAGGATGATATCTCACATTTACCTTCAGCTATGTCCGAGGACTCTGACCCTGGATTCTCACTGGTTTTGTCTCTGCAGAGACATAATCTTACCAGGAATGGTCCTCTAGGGCTTGGCTGAATAAATGGAGTGTCAGAAGAAATTCTTACAAAGATTTTCAACATTTCTCCTGTTTTTAGCCTTATTTTGTGTATGTTTTTTTCCCCCTTGCAGTTCTGTTTTCAGAAGCACCTAGAATAATCAAGGATGATACTTTCCAGGGTTATGTGTTACTAATTATCTTGCTGGGCTCCTTTTGTTCTTTTCCTCCAGTCTTAGGTTTTAGCTTTTTGAATACATAAAAATACACACACACACACACACACACACACACACATCACATCACTTCACATGCATACACACACATGCACACACACACAACTTGGATCATAGTATTTATACAGAAAAACATATTTGACAAAAGTCATTGAAGAAAACAAACATATTTTATAAACTAGTTTGTGGTTTTGCAAATATTGGAAAACCGTGAGTTTTATAAAATAAAACTTGCAAGATGAGATGATAATATAATAAACAGATTTGAAATTGGAATTGAGGTGAGAGGCAAGCAGAAATTTCAAATGAGTTACAAAAAAAAAACCCTTATTTTAAAGTAAATACTTAAGAACAGAGTTTAAAAATGCAGTAGGAGTAGAAATAACACCATAGTAAATCAAATCAAGGTTATGCAATATATGCTTGATAAAAATCTCCCAGAATGCAGAGGTAAGTGACAAAGAATTAGAACAATGAGATGAGGTAAGTAATTTAGAGGATGTATTCCTGAGATCTGGCTTAGAGAGAGCACGTGTTACTGAAGGGGATGTCAGAATAGATGGAAGGGAAGCAATATTTGAAAAAAAATAAATAACATTTGGCTGGGCTAGTGGACGAAGTTCTGGTTATACAAACGGAGTGAGATCAACAAACCCCAGAAAATATTAATAAAAGTAATTCAAAGAATGGATGCCTTCTGATGAAAGTCTTAAACTTCAAGATGAAAATAAAAATCAATCTGACATGCATCTAGGCAGAAAAGACTAGTTGTCTACAAAAGAAAAAATAAAACCCATCTAGCCTCAGATATTTCCTCTGTACTACAAATCACCAGAAGTCTATGAAGTGATTTCCTAAGAGTTTTAAATGGCAGGGGGTGGGGGGGGGGTGGAGATTATAACTGAAGACGTCTATACTATAGCTAGGCTTTATTCACATTCAAAAATAACAGAAACATTTTATTGGAGTTACAAAAGCCCACAAAACAAAAAGTGCATGTACGCTTTCTTTTAAAAATATACACAAAATTTTCTAACAATTACGAGATGAACACACATGCACGTAACACACACACTCAAGAAAAAAGAAGTAATAAAATTCAGAGAGATGAGGGCTATTACCAAAAAAACATAAAGTTTAATGGTAAATTAAGGAAATAATAAGTGTTAATAATTATATTATTTATATGATTATTATAATATATTATTTATACGATTATTAATTATAAATAGACTATTTATATAATTATTGATTATAATTATATAATTAATTATATTATATTATTAATTATATATATATGTAATATAATATAAGCAAGAAACTAGACCTCACATCCTGGAGTGTATCACAAAAACTGGTAGGAAGAAGTAAAAGTTGTCATTTTCTCATGTAAGAAATCTGTTTCCACTTAAAGTTAATAATTAGAGGAAAATAATTTCTATACATGGTTGAAAAATATAGCCAGTGGGAGAGTAATTTCTTATAAATAAGTAGAGGGAAGAGAGGGAGAAAAATCACTTGAAGAAAATAGAAAATAAAACAGCGAAGAATGATTGAAAAAGACCGAAAGTATCAAAAATGACAGGATGAAAATGGTAGGAAAATGTGTGCTTTACTGGAAATCTATGCCTTGTTTCCATAGAGCACGCCCTTCCAGGTTAACTAATTCTAGCCTCTCCTTTTGTTTGAGTCGTTTTAGAACTGTAAATTGTAGGTAACTGATAGCAGTGCAAATTAATTCTTATCTATAAACATGTAAATTCTGTCCTGACCTGATCTGCTGAACTGCCTCCCCACAGCCCCCCAAAACCATTTTGCCCCCATTTGCACATCCATGTCAATATTCCTGATCAATAAATGTGCCTGTTCTCCACATTCTCTTTTGAACTGGTGATGACATCTGTCCGGTTCCTTCGCGAGTTCAATAACATATTTAATGTGCGTTCATGTCTATGTTTGTACGAGAGCCATGATAGAGTTTTTATGGACATTTTTCTTTTAGTAAAATGAATCAGTTCTGATTAGTATAAATAGTACAAATCCTGCTCAGAAGGACAGAACTACAGCAGCCCCGTAGTGTTTGCTATATTAAAGGAGTGCAAAAAGGTAAAAATAAGTAAATAAATAAAAGTTTGGGCAGCAATATCTTGGGCAAGTTCAGACACATAAAGTAGGGTTAGCAATATTAGCATATGGCTGAGCAGAATTTATGTCAAGTAATAATGAATAGGACAAAGAAAGTCAAGGTAATCATTTGAAGTCTCAATCTGCAATGAATTTATAATAGGTTCTGAATATATCATGGCAGTAGATAATGCAGAAAAACGTTACAAAACAAGGAGAAATGGTCAGGTCCAATAGTAGTAAGAAACTCTGTTCGGCCTCTCTACTTGACACACGGAGCAGGCAAAATAAATAAATTAACGTTGGGGTAATATAATTGACAATATTTATTTATCAGTCCCATATTAAACTTTGTACTCTGTAAGCAGGTAGATGACATAGCCGTGATGGTTTGCCTTTTGCAGAATAGGTTAGCATTCTCAGAAAGTTTGATGTGGCCAGAAGAACAGACCATTAATTTCACTAAAATATTAATAATAATGATGATATAGGCAACAAATGTTCTCATCAGCTCCTGGAATCTTACCATGCCCTTGACTTTTATCTTTGATGCACTTAGCTTAACCCCCCTTGAAGCTTGGCTAAATGACGGATGGATGATAAATACACCCAAGAGGTGTTTCTTTGAACAAAAAGAAAAGAAAATAGATAATCCCCTAGATAATCCAAATGAAACCGAAAATAAAATGATCATGTATAGATTTACTTCTTGTTTCATTAAAGATAAAAATGATATGTACAATGATTTATGCAAACGAGACTATGTTAGAGTGCCCATTGTAAGTTATAAAATTGAAATCATCTCACTATTCAATAACATGTTATTGTATTATATTAGGCTTTATTTTTATTTAATCAATCCTATGTTGCCATTAAGGGAAAGATTGCAGAGAAATACTTAGCAACATGACAAATGTTCACAGTATGTTAGTAAGTGGGAAAAAAGTGACTGCAGATGAAATGCAGAGTATAATTTTATATTTGTAAAAAGCACAATATATGTATAAAATGTATGAAAAAAACCAAAATCTCACAAGTCTACCTGTATTATGCTAATGTTATGCTCGGCTGTATGTTCTAACTTTAGACTATAAAGACAGATGATGACCAAGTTAAATATTTGGATACCTGCATTGGGAATGTCCTCTGTTTTCTCCCTTTCTTCCTTTCCCTAGGAATTTGCCCAGGCAAACTCAGGAATGAGTGAACGGGCACCACAGCCTCCCTGGGCAGGTGACAGCTGACAGGGCCCGAGATACACACCTGCCCCAGGCTGGGCTCATTAGATCTGCTCCCCTGAGGATTTCAAATTGAGTTCAAAATCACCGGTTGACCGAGAGAACAGAAATCAGACAAACAGACAAACCTGGGGAGCTGGGGGCTAGGCTATCATTTCAATGTGGTCATTCAAAAGTCACTGGCGCTGAGCAAGCCAGAGAGATGGTTTGCAAAGAGAATAATCAACAACAACAACAATGCGTGCCGTTTATTGTGTGTTGGTTATGTGACAGGCATTCTCTAAGAGATCTACCTTTAAGGTAGATACTATCGCTTTCCTCCTTTTGTATGTGAAGAAACCAAGGCACAGAGAGATGATGGACAGTAGGCAGAGGGGTGGCCGCTTGACAGCAGAGAGAGAAGAGGGGAGTGGCTTCCGTAAGCCTCGGGGCTTTTCAGGTCCTACTGCGAGTGGCTTGTGGGGCCCCGTTTTATTTTCTGTCATTTGCTGGCCACCGAACTGGCTGAGCAACTCAGGTGCCCCAAGAGTTGAGTGTTTTAATGTATTCACCTCCTAGATGAGCTGTGTCAGTCTCTGGAAGCAAGACTCCCGGAGGAGACCAAACGAGAATTTCTGGGAAAGAAATAGAGACAGGAGCCTCAAAAAGAACTTCTAGTGGCAACAAAAATATCCTTGTAAGGTGTGAAAACTGGATTAAGAAACGCCCTTTGCTGAGATCCAACACTTAACTCTTCCTAGATTTAAGGATAGACGGGGTTGTGAAGAGATTTTTCTTTAAAAGATGTAATTTGTGTTTGGGACTGGTGAAATTATTGCAAACCTACTGAAAATTACTGAAAAACTGTAAAGGTGGGCCTTGGAGCTGGAGGATGTGCCCCCCCCCCCTTATTTGGATGTAAATAACAGCCTTACAAAACAGCTAGGTGGATACTCTTACCCAGAAGACTCAGAGAAAACTCAGTGGTCAAATACCCAGATGAAAAAAGAAGCATTCGGTTTATCATCTGGATGTTTTGTCTACATGGGGGAAAATCTGTGGATGTTTCCAAATATTTGCAAAAAAAAAATATTTGGGAACATCCAGATGTTTGGCTTTCTGCAGCTCAAACATCCAGATGTTAAACCAAATTTCCACCTTTCCCCACAGGATGTTCCAGCGTCATGTGGACCCAGCCATGGTTACCGTAATTCCAAACGGTGTAGTGTCATAGAAAGTCATTAGTGGGGGGAGGGGGGTAGTGGGGGAGGGGGGACACGGCACAGCGAAGTGTGAAGGTTAGAGATGATCGTAAACAATAAGAGTAGGAAAAAAAAGGAGGAGGGGATTACACCGCTGACCAATCAGGTTGAGTCATTACTAATATAAATCGTCGGCACTAGTGTTCTCTTGCGGAGGGTCTAATAATTAGGAATAATAAACGTAAGCTGGCGGCTCTTACTGATTAAAAGGAGGCCAGTAGCACTTGCAGTGTTTACAAAACTTGAAAGACTTGGAAAGGGACATCCTCTGCTTTGAAAGGAGTTGAAAATTCTAAACTTCACGGGAAGGGGTGAGCAGAGTTCAGTTTCCTCCTCTTATTTTATTGGGCTCAGTCTAATGTGACCCTGAAGTGTCTCCAATTACAACGTTCTTAAACTTGTGGGAATCAGCCTAATAAAAATACTGTAAAGAAATACAGCTCATCCCACAGCTGTGGGCTGGCTGTGTAGATTACCATGGTGCAGGAGTTAGGGTCGGCCTCCTGAAAGCAGATTCCATTTTCCACAGGGCAGTAACGTGAACTTGAATGGAGGCGTCAAACGAGAAGACAATGTTTTGATTCTGATTAAGATTCTAAAATCTGATTTTTAGCCAACTTGTTGTTGGCGAAGAACAGCAAAGCCATAAATAAAATAGCCACAGATGGGTCTGGATATCTGTTATGAACAACCATCAAGAAAATGCTTTTATTTTAATTGGTTGGTACTGAGCAAAAGGAGTGTTCAGCCAAAACCTTATTGCTGGTCCTGTTGTAATTATTTTTTTAACCAGTTCACCACTGCCTTCCAGGTCACTGTCAGGACCTCCTACAGAGGTGCCTGGTACAACATCTGCCCCTGATATGTGTTCGGCTTTGCATACCGTGCCTGAAATTATTCAAGAAATTGATGTCTTCTTTTTTCTTTTTTTTACTTGCAAAAGCATAGCTTGCTGGAAAGTAACCTAGATGTGGTCCGAGTTTCTTTTTTAAAGTTAACAGTCTTCACAGAAGCTGGGGTTGGGTTGAAGTCAGGAATAACATGGTCCGCTGTTGTTTGTAGGGTGGGAATGACTGAAGGCCAAGGCTGACTTTCCAAGGAATTATCCAGAGAATGGAGGAAGAAGAAGCAGACCTTAAAACTCTCAAGAAGGATTTTGTATTTTTAATTGATTTCCGGAGAATTAAACTCTGGCTTAATTTGAGAAAGTATCTCGAAAATTCTTCATACTAGAGCAAAAGTTACCCAAGTATAATCCAATTAAGACACACACACACACACACACACACACACACACACCAGTACTAGTGATAACATGCAAACATCGTTTGGTTTTGATAGAAACAGAAAACAAGCTTTTGGTTCTCAAAATGCTTTCCTGGGGCATAGGGAAGGAAATATAACCACTATACTAAGTGTATGGAACCAGGCGAGGAGATGGTCATGATTTCTTCCTCTGATAAGAATGATACTTTACACCATCACATGCCAACAAACTGGGAAAAAAAAATCCCTACAGTGGTATGTTGAGTGTTACAGGAGAATTGAAAACGATCAGTGTCAAACAGAGAGCCCATGGGCATCACTGAGAGTGCACATCATAGTGGGTAAGAGCAAACCAGAGACAGATGGCTTGAGTCAGAATCTGGGCTTTGTCTCTTCTGGCTGACTGACTTCATGCAAGATACATAAGCTCTTTCTGCCTCAGTTTCCTCATCTACAAAAGGGGGATGATAACAGTAGTCCTAGTGCCTGGGCTTGTCTCCAGGATTCAAGAAGGAGTATATGTGAAGCTCTTAGACGACCCCCTACTAGTCACGTAATCTTTGAAACCAAAGTACGTGAACCAAAGAGCATGGAATCAAAAGGTTCCTGAAGCTCTGAGATGGGAATGAGAACTGAAGAAGCCATATGATAAGATGCCGTGATCAGAAATAAAATGAGACATGTTTTGACACTTAATGACATCCTAAAAGATTGGGCGGCAGAAGATGTACATGTGTGTCTGCAGTAAATGTGGTGAGGAGGTGGGGGGGGGGGGGTTGGGCAAGGGAGATCAATCTCGAAGCTTTCAATTAGGATCCTGTGGGCGGGGAAGAAGACTGGAGCTCGCAGGGAAGGAACTGGCTGATATTATTATTATTTTTTTTTTTGATGCAGCATTCCAGAAAACATAATCAATGGCACCCGTCCAGTTCCCATTTAGTAACCAAAGAACTAGCTGCAGCTGTTTTTTATGCCTGGTGGTGCCAGTTTGATAGTGTATAATCATATTTGCATAAAGATAAAAAGGAAGGTGTTATAGAACACAGTTAAGCCTATGGTTTCACCATGAATTAAAGGTAATTTCAGACTAATTAGGTATAATTTGTTAAGGAATTCTTCCCAGCAATGATGACTCTGATTTTGTAATTACAGGACAATGCTTACTGTGGCTTTCAAGGCTGGAGAAAGCACACCCGAGGGGGTCGTGTCCCACACTAGGCAGATCTAATGGTGCCACAAAAGACAGGTGTTTTGTCAGATTTCAGCCACACACTTTCACACCTGCAACGCATTAAGTACAGCAGCAATGTTAATGAAGACCAGGTGCCTGTTCCCCAACTTAAATGAGAAACTGGCATGAGGTTTGCTGTTTGCTACCTGACGTCTTCCTCCGTGTCTCTGAACACCGGCCCTCCAGTTGACTAAAATGAACTGGGTGAGCAGGTTTCCGGGGGCGGCTTTGCCCTCGTCCTTTTTTTTTTTTTTTTTTTTTTTTTTGCAGTGGGAGGACACAGGGTAGTGAAATGTTGACTTTGCATCCCGGTAGGTACGGCGGTTATCCTCGCTGCCTGAGTCGCCTGTTGGTTCTCACCCTCCGAGAGTGGGGAAGACTCTTCCAGCCCCAAGTGTTTCTGGGTTTCTCTGCGGCTACCCCTTTTGTGCAGAGCTCAGCCTCCGGGAGTCCCGAAAAGAGCCTGAGCTGCACGATCGGCAAAATGGGTTTCTGGAAAGTGCTGTGTTATCAGCTGCTACCAGGGAAAGTCTGATTGCAGCTACTTGAGTCTTTTCAAACTTGAAGTTTTGCCATTCTGTCCGGAAATGAGTAATGGAGGCCTTGAGCAAGCTTTTTCATTTTAATAAAACACAAGGTTTTCATTGTGTGTGGCTGCATCGTTGTAATGCTCTCTGTTATGAAATACAAAATCTTTTTCTCCCTCCCTTAAAAAAAAAAAAAGAAAAAAAAAAAACAACAGCCTCAGCAGTGGAGTTTTTTTCCTTTCTCCTCCTTTCCTTTGTTTGACCACTTTGAGCTGCAGCTGTCTGCTCCCTGCAATTCCTAGCAGTTATGTGAAAAGTTAATATTGTAAAAAAAAAAAAAAAAAAAAACCAAAAACCCAAAACCACACGTCGGAATTGAAAGAGGGTGAAAGAATGGGCAGGTCTAGGTTCTCAGCAGCAGGAGTATAATTATCAGACTCATTACCAGTGACTTCTGGCACACGAGAGCCCCCTAAACAAAACAGCCTCTTTACCCTGGGAGATGGAAGGATGGACAAATATCAAAATGTTTGATGCTGTCTTTAAACTCCCAGCCCTAATTAAGTTAGAAAAGAATGGAATCCTAGACTTCTAGAATAGCAGATGTAAATCTTGGAGAGGGAAGGAGCCTTTGAGGCTAGAGTTCTTTAACTCTTAAATTCCTGAAGTCAGCGCATTGGCACCCAGTGCCTAGCCTTCAGAAACCGACTATTGCAGTGACCTACAAGTAACACAGATCTGAATCATTCATTCCATGTGATTTAGCAGTGGTTTTCGAGGAACTTTCAAGGGGACCTTGAAGGAGTTTTTCAAGAAGCGCCCCAGAGTGTATCAATATGGGTAAGTGGGGAGGTCTTTTTTTTTTTTTAATTGAAATGTGGTTGACCTACATCGTTATATTAGTTTCAGGTATACGGCCTATGATTAGATAATTCTATACATTATACATTGCTCAAGATGAAAAGTATAGTCACCATCTGTCATAATACAATGTTATTACAGTATTATTGACTATATTCCCTACGCTGTTCTTTTCGTCCCCATGACTTATTTGCAGTTTGTATCTCTTAATCCCCTTTACCTACTCTGACTGTCGTCCAACCCCTCCCCTCTGGTAACCACCAATCTGTTCTCCATATTTGAATCTGTGTTTCTTTGTTCATTTGGGGAGGTCTTTCCAGAAAGGTATGCTCTGGTTTTCCATTCTCCACATTCCCCCAGCCACAGTGAAAGCAATTTTATTTTTCAGTTTATTTGTAAGATTTGGTGGCTTTAGGTTCACAGCAAAATTGAGGGGAAGGTACAGAAATTTCCTGTGTACTCCGCCCCCACACAGAGCCTCCCCCATGATGCACATCCCCACCAGAGTGGTACATTTGTTGCAATTGATGAACTGCATTGACTCACCGTAATCCCGTCAAGTCTGTAGTTGTCATAATGGTTCACTCTTGACGTTGTACATTCTACGGCTTTAGACAAATATGTAATGACCTGTATCCACCATTATAGGATATAGAGTAGTTTCTTGGTCTTAAAATCCCATGCTCTACCTACTCCTCCCCATCTCCCTTGACCCCTGGAAACCCCTGATCTTTCTACTGTATTCATAGTTTATTGTTTTCCACAATGTCCTATAGTTGGGATCATACATTATGTCGCCTTTTCAGATGAGCTTCTTTCGCGTAGTAATATGAGTTTAAGGGCCTTCCATGTCTTTTCATGAGTTGATGGCTCATTTCTTTTTGGCATTGAAGAACATTCCACTGTCTGGATATACCACAGCTTAGCCACTCACCTAATGAAGGACATCTTGGGTTGCTTCCAAGTTTTGGCAATTATACATAAAACTGCTGTAAGCATCAGTGTGCCGGTTTTTGTGTGGACATAAGCTTTCAACCCCTTTGGATAAATACCAAGGAACACGATTGCTGGCTTGTATGGCTTAGTTTTGGAATAAACTTCCAAGCTGTCTCCCAAGGTGTTTTTCCCACCAGCTTTTGATTTTGTCTGTTTACTTCCTGTTCTTGTCTTACTGTGTTAGCTAGGACTTTGAGTACAACGTTTAAAAGGAGTGGTGAGGGAACATTTTTGTCTTTTAATAAATTTTTTACGTTTATTTAGTTATTTTGAGAGAGAGAGACCGAGTGCACTAGTGGGGGGCGCGGCAGAGAGAGAATCCCAAGCAGAGATCGATGAGGGGCTCGATGAGATCATGACCTGAGCTGAATCCAAGAGCCAGATACTTAACCGGCTGAGCCACCCAGGCACCCCATTTCCTTGTTCTTTTCCATTTATTAATTTGGTGTGCATCAAAGACTTAATAGGAAGAATGGTTGTAACTGCCAAAGAATTGTCTGAAACCCTATCTTATCGCTGAAAACCCTTGGGTGTCTACTAAGTACTCAAGTATTCAAGCAAATCCAAATGCTTCTTGTGGACAATGTTGGCTGTGTGTGCAAATTCTCATGGAGGCCACCTCTGTGCAAGGGTGATGAGGTCGTCTCATACAGCATGAAATCCCGTTACGTTTTGGTGTTTCTGGAAAATCTAGTGACTAAAGCAAATGAGTTTCTGCAATTAATGTTACTGAGGGTTTAGATTACAGGCACTTGCCAGAGAGCTCAATTTCACATCAACTCTTCTCCAGTCTTCTCAAAAGTCTCAAACTGTTATTTGAGGGATTGTCTCAGGCCTCACTACTCAATGTATGGTCTGTGGGCCAGTGGCAGGGACCTGACTTGGGAGCTTGTCAGAAATGTTGAGTCTTAGGCCCCAGCCCCGGCTTCCTAAATCAGGATCTTCATTTTTCGCAAGTGCATTTGTTGAGTTAATCTATCAATCATTTGCCAATTAAATTTTGACCAGCATTGGTCTAAGAGACACTGTAACCATGTATTAATCCAGATCAGAAATTTTACCTTGGAATCCTGTTAATCTATAAATCTGCCTCAAGTTTTTATATTTTCTGCAACTGAAGGAAAAATGGAATCTGTGAAGGGCGCATGTGTTCACGCTTGTAACCCTAGGTCCACTTTTTGGCCAAAAGGGTTCATAAATTTTCAGCTTTTAAAAATGTTGCAAACTTGGGGCGCCTGGGTGGCTCAGTTGGTTGAGCGTCCGACTTCGGCTCAGGTCATGATCTCGCGGTCTGTGAGTTCGAGCCCCGCGTCGGGCTCTGTGCTGACAGCTTAGAGCCTGGAGCCTGCTTCTGATTCTGTGTCCCCCTCTCTCTCTCTCTGCCCCTCCCCCGCTCGTGCTCTGTCTCTCTCTCTCTCTCTCTCTCTCTGTCAAAAATAAATAAACATTAAAAAATACAAATACAAATAAAATATAATAAAATAAAAATGTTGCAAACTCGCTTGGTACATATCTTTTGCCAAACAGGCCAATCAATTTAACAAACACTTGTGGAATGTCCACTTTGTGGCAATGTGGAATTGTAATTAAGGAAAGTTTTAAGTTAATCTGTTTGGGTTCCAATTCCAGCTCTACACCCAAAGCTACATGACCTTTGATCAATTTAGAATTGGCCTTTGAGAAGTTTTAATTCTTCCCATGCCTAGATATTTTTCAAATATTAAAGCAGGGTACTAGTGACCCCTAACCCATAGGGCTTTATGAAGATTATTCTAGTGAATACATATGAGTTCTTAAAACCGTTTCTAGCACATAGTAAGTACTCAATAATAAATAGTGACTATTACTATGTACCTGACACTTTTCTAGGCTCTGGGAAAATGGTTAAGACACACACCATCCCAGCCCTAATAGGTCCTTTATCTTACCAGGAGAAAATAGACATTCCATTATTAAAAAAAATTTTTTTTTAATGTTTGTTTATTTTTGAGACAGAGACAGAGTGTGAGCAGGGAAGGGGCAGAGAGAGAGGGAGACACAGAATCTGAAGCAGGCTCCAGGCTCTGAGTTGTCAGCACAGAACCCGACGGGCGGGCTCGAACTCACAAGCCGTGAAATCATGACCTGAGCTGAAGTTGGACGCCTAAAAGACTGAGCCACGCAGGCGTCCCATAGACCCTCCATTATTAATTTTATAATTACTTATTTTCAGTTGGGATACATGCTGTGAATAGAGAAGTACAGGTGTCTTTGGAAGGATCTGACCAGGGCTGGGAGGTCAGGAAGGCTTTCTTGGAGAAGTGAGTTGAGGTAAAAGGGAATAGAGAAATGGAGAGAGATCCGGGTCCACAGCGGGTCGTCTTGGGCAGGTCTGGCATCCAGATCCAGCCCGGCAGGTATTGGGCAGAGGCCGGAAGACAAAGCTGATGTGGTAGATGGAGCCTGGATCTTGCAGTGCCTCGAGAAGGGTTTTGGTCTGTAGTCTAAGAACAATGATGTGTCTGAAAAGGATTTTAATCAAGTGTGTGAGGATTGGGTTTTAAGTTTTACTGTAGGACTCCAACAGGCATGTAGAAAAATGGGTTGAAAGGGAAATAAGAATGAATGTTGAGAGACCAGTTAGGAAGCATTCACAGTAGGACACGAAAGAATTGATTGCAACTCTCTGGAAGATGCTGGCAGCAAAAGAATAAAGTGAAATGGATGAACTGGAGAAACATTAGGTGTAGTTAGGAGGGCTTGGTGGTTAATGGATTCCTGATTGTGCTTTTTTCTTTTTCCCTACAAGATGAAAGAGAAATTCAAAAGTGACTTTATTTCCAGATTTTTCCTTCAGTCTATAGACACAGACCCATCTACTGTCACAAGCTTTCTTTTGCCTTACGTACGACCCCATAGGTACTCTCACAGATCCATATACAATTCATATTGTGGGTACTTTCCCCTCGTAAGACGACTCCTGTTTATTTTAGAAAGAAATTCATTTGTGCTTCTAAGACAAAGGTGCTATTCTTCTCTGTTGACAGTTTTAAAAAGCTTTTGAAGTTCTTTGAGGTGTCTGGGGTGGGGCTGGATAAATTTTTGCTTTCCTTAGTCAGAAGCAATACAACCTACAGTATATTTTGACGGCTGTGATATACAAACTTCCTCCCCCCTCCCCCCATTAAACTCTAAGCAGGTGGTGATGAAAATAACTAACACCATGTGTGTAAAATCTTCGCTCTTGTTTTCCTTTGGGGATGCAGCCAGTGAAGAGCGCAGGTATCTAGAATCCCTAGTTTCATGCTTTCTACAAAAGTTTTGGTATGTTTAATCTTAATTCAGGCCTTTCTCTTCTCTATCTCATTCTGGAGGGGATGGCATGATAACAATGGTTATTCCCCACCCCTCCCAAGAAAACACCTATAGTTACAATTAGAGAGGGACTCAAATTTATCAAGTAGGTTGTAATATTAAGGGTAACAAAAATGGTAATGGGGTTGCTTGGGTGGCTCAGTTGATTTAGGGCTCAGGTCATGATCTCATGGTTTGTGGGTTCGAGCCCCGCATTGGGCTCTGTGCTGACAGTTCAGAGCCTGGAGCCTGCTTTGGATTCTCTGTCTCCCTCTCTCTCTGCCCCTCCCCGGCTTGTGTTCATGCTCTCTCTCTCCCTCTCAGAAATAATAAATGAATAAACTTAAAAAAATAACAAAAGAGTAATTATAAATGATTGTTAGAGCGGCTATCATTTATTGACCACCCACTGGGTACTTGCAACCACTTTCTGAGTAGTAGTATTCCAAGTTTCCTAAGCAACCAAGGCAATATATTGTTCATGTCAGTCCGGTTGCAAAGCAGAACCTACTCCTTGCCTTTGCCGGTCTCTCCCTGGCTCTGTTCCACCATATCCCCCAGAACTCCATGTTTCATGTGGTCCTACTCCATTCTTAAGTACTGTGGTCTGTCTCCCATTCAGTCTTCTCTAGACCACTTTCTTCTGCCTTTCGCCTCATTTCCTTGGACCCTTCCCCTTATGGTGATGGACAAGACATAGAGAAAGGAATGAGGTGATGGGTGCTTTGGCTTAGGCACTGTCTGGGAATACAGCGAAGGAACCCGGTGGGGTGCCTCCAACAGGCAGCCATCCCAGCGTCTTGGGAAGCACAGGGGGGCAACAGTGCTTTTCAGACCCCATTCGATGAAGCCCGGAGGGTGCCACCAACTGGTCAATATACAGGGTTGCCCATGGCTCAACAATCCGTTGTTGTTCATGATGGTGGTGGTGGTGGTTTTGTTTTTCTTAAGTAAATGAGGTGTAGGCCTCAGGCTCCTGGCCCTCTCCCAGACCAGGGTTGCACACCCTTGAAGTCTGAGCTGAATTCTGCCATCTCTCCAGTAACACTTAATTGTTTTTAATTATCCCTCCACCGAAGCTGAACCATCCCTCACCCAGGTCACAGCACAGATCATGCCTCATAAGTTTTACGAGCCACCTTGTGTATCTCATGCATGTGCACAGCCACCTTTCCTGACAGTGAGCAATCCATCAGGCAGATACCTCTGCTCCTGACAGGGTCTGGATGCTCAGAGCAGAGACAGGCTGTGTCTGCGTGTTGACTACCACAGTACCAGGAAGCCAGGCGGTGGGCTGTAGACGCAAATTTCAAATCTCAAGATCGCACATTTTTAAAAACATTTATTTATTTTTGGAAGAGCGCAAGCAGGGGACGGGCAAAGAGAGGGGGACAGAGGATCCAAAGCGGGCTCTGTGCTGGCAGTCTGAGAGCAGCAAACCTAAGGTGGGGCTCGAACTCATGAACCGTGAGATCATGACCTGAGTTGAAGTCAGACGCTTAAAGGACTGAGCCACCCAGGTGCCCCAAGACTGCACATTAATTGAACTTTGAAACAGTCTTTTATTTCCACCCATGAAGGTCATCAGGCTTGACAAAACTCAAGGGGTTATTTGGGATTCCCTAAGTCTGATTATTCCTCTGCCAAGCTAAGAGTTCATATTGTGAATTTCCAGTGAGATCTCAGGCACCAGGCCTGAGTCCTTATTTGGACTCTGAAAATACTTTCAGAATAAATGAAAAGTCCAGTATTTATAGGTGGGTTGTGTAGTGAGGGTCCTTACGTGTAAGTGGACCTAACAGAAACCTATACAATCCAAAAATGTATTTCCCCGTGACCTTGCTCAGTATCTAAGGCATGTTCATTCATTTATCTGTTCATGTATTCATTCATTCATTCATTCATTCTTCCGTGTTAAGGAGAAAGCTTAGAAAAGAGAGGTACAGGGTTACCAGTCACAGGGGCTAAATGGCTGAATTCTGAGAATTTTTACTTTTCTACTTTTCTCCTCTGGATTGATTGTGAAGGTATCCAGGAATATGCCTATTATCTGGGAAGGATGCTAGGTAAAGAAAACTGATGGATATATCTTGCCTCAGATAAATTGATGAGATTAGCTGGTTGGCTCAAGTAAGCCCAGATAGGGAGAGTGCTTTCCAAAGTGGGGTAGAGCATCATAGATGTTAAGCATGATGACTTTTGGGAGTTCTGCGTGTTTTTTTTTTTTTTTTTTACTGTTATATTCTAGCATTTCATATTCTCTTCTATTGCTTGCAAGCGATACTGGCTTCCGTTTAGTAGTGACAAAGAGTTTCCATTAAAAACCGCATGCTTTTAAGTTGAAGCTGGTCAAAGAAAAACGTTCAGAAAACCATGGCATCAGTGGTAACTGGAGATATTGGAAGTCATGAAGGATGGTACATAAATTAATTGAATTTTAGGGAACATTGGAGTGGAAGATGGGGACCTTTGACTACGGGCTAGTACCGAGGAAGCGCCGGGGAGCTGGAGGTGGTAAGGCACCCCCGTGGAGGGTGTGGGGTGGGAAGGAAGAGCTTCAGAAGGGGATCTCCACCCGCCAGCACCGGGCTGTGTAAGGTCGTCCATAAGAGCCTATGGCGCGTGAGCACGTTCCCCTGTTGTGGAGAAGCAGTGATTTCAGAGGGGGGCGGGGTGGGTGGTGAACCCTGGCATGAGGAAATTCCCACTGTTCTAGACACCCAGCTTCCCAGGGAATCTATCCGCCCCGCCCTGGCAGCGCAGAGCGCTAGGAGCCTTCTAGCTGGCTCTTTTCCCCACTTCGTGCTGCCTTGTACCCTCGGGTCCCCTCTTTCATTTCCACCACAGGTAGCAATCCCTCAAGGCCTTGAGGACTTCAGGTGATGCGATTTGGACACCAGAATTGCTCTTTGTCTCCACGCAGAGTTGGCATTTGGCCCGTTGGCACATCCAGAGGCCGGGTGAGCTGTGGCCGGGCCTGAGAAGATGGGAGTGAGCTGGACCTTACACAGGAAGTCCTATCCTCAGATCCTCCTCCTCTGCCTCCCACACTAGCTCCTGGGGGTTTCTGTAAAGAAATATTCGCCCGAATCTTTTTTACAGCACGTGTAGTTTTCCTGTTTTATATTGAGAAAGAAAACCGTTTTGACACTTAAAAGACCCATTCAGGGAGACTTAAAAATGTGTGTATTAGGGGCGCCTCTGGGTGGCTCAGTCAGTTAAGCCTCTGACTTCAGCTCAGGTCATGATCTCAGGGTCTGTGGGTTCGAGCCCCGCATCGGGCTTTGGGCTGACAGCTCGGAGCCTGGAGCCCGCTTTGGATTCTGGGTCTCCTTCTCTCTCTGCCCCTCCCCTGCTCGTGTTCTGTCTGTCTGTCTGTCTGTCTCTCTCAAAAATAAATAGACGTTAAAAAAACTTTTAAGAAATGCACATACTGTTTTGAGCAGTTTGAAAAGCAGATGCAGTGAATGCAGTTTTGTTTCTTGCAAGCAGTGCATGGTCACACCTGCAGGGCCGGTGCTGGGCCTTAGCTTCACCTGCTGCTGGTGAGGGGCTCACCCAGGCTCCCCTTCAGGCCCACAGGCTGGTGAGGCTATGGAGTGGCTGTCGCTAGCGGCTGCCCACACTGGCACTGGCCCCCGGAGGGCTTATCCACATTCACTGTTACGTTGCAGGTGGAAGGCGAATCCAGCCATCTCGAACCAGGTTACTCTTAGCCAATAATCTCTGCCTCTGGCTGCTGGATGGGTCTTGGGGCAGGAGTGAGACCGGGGGACTGGGGCAGATTTCAGCTTGGTTTGGGCCTCTGGGCCCTGTCCTGTGATTCCAATCCCTTGACAGCATTGAGGGAACGCTCAAATGGGCCTGTCCCAGCAGGCCATGGGCCAGGCCACCAACCCTTGTATCCAATTACTGTACAGTTGTGCTCCTGGACCTAAACTCTTCTGCATTATAACTACATTTAAAGAAAACAAAATGGTTTGGATGTTTTCTGATATGTCAGTCAGATGACCCTGCGATGGTCTGTGAATCTTGAGAGAGAGGTACCACTGAGCCCCGATATCTCTGCTGCCTGCCCCACTGTTGAGGGATGCCCATGGCCTGCACGGGACACAGGCAAACCTATGAGCTCAGTGCTGGTGTGGCGAAGGGGTTGCCAGGCAGGCCTCACCATCTCTTTCCAGAGCCTCACCTGAGTGGTGGTTGTAAAGTCATAGGACCCCTTTGGGTAAGTAGAATTATTTGAGGAAAAAAAAAAAGTTCCGATTCAAGATGGCAAGATAAGAAGATCCTGAACTCGTCTCCTCCCACAGACACACTGAGTCTACTGCTGCATATAGAACAATTTCTCTAAAAAAAAAAAAACAAAAAAAACCCCTGAAAACTGACCACTACATATCTAGCAAAACTACATCGAAGTAGGGAGGGAGGCTGGGACACAATCTTCTCCTTTGCCAGCACAATGACCCACAGCTAGAAGGCAATTTCAAACCTGGAGCTTCTCCCTGGGGAACGAAGTGTTCAAATCTCACATTGAGAGCCTTCACTTTTAGGACCTGACAGATGAGCCCTACAGCATTTAACTTTGTCCCAAGACACTCAAGATGGTAGTTGATCTGAGAAATGCCCTTTTAGGGGCTCAGGTGAGCTGACCCACCTGCCCCAGAACCCATGGCCAGACCAAAGTGAAAGAGGCACCCCTGCTTATATTAAAGCATCAGCCTGAGGGGCAGTCATCTAATTTAGCGCACACAAGCAGGAACCTGGTGGGATATTCTTTGGCGGCAGAGACTGGTGGGTGCCATATTTGTGCTCTCCTTTTGCTGTGTTCCAGAGCACCAGTATCTCCCAGAACCTTTACATATGTCTGGTGCCCAATTTTGTGGCTGCTTCCTGAAGACCCCTTTTGATTGCCTGGCTCTAGAAGCCAGGGGAACTTGCATCCCTGGTCACATGGGACTATAATCAGTGTCCTCTAGAAAGGACCTCCTATCTCTGTCTGAAACCTTAATTTTTTTGACTGCTTCCAGGGGATACCTATATATTGCCTGAATTTGGAATGAACTCCACAGGACTATAACCAAGAGAGAAAGACTTCTTAAAGAGCTACCACCCCCAGGGTACAGAAAAAAGCAAAAGACCCAAGAGCTTGGCCTTCTGTGAAGGAGGCCTCTGAGCTAACCATCACGATGGTGGCCTGAGGGGTAGACTTCTAATTAAGCATTGAGAAGCTGACTGTAATGTTTTCCAGACGCCTTGGAGGGTGGGCTATTTTCATACTCATCTTCTGCCATGTTCCAGAGCACCAGTGTCTCCCGGAGGGGGACTTTACATGCATCCGACGCCCAGTTTTTACAGCTGGTGATGCCCAGGTGCATGCAACTTGACGACCTGGCTCTGGTGGCCAAGGGGCTTGCATTTCTGGGGCCCGTGGGACTTTAGTAATTGGTGAGATAGCTCTCCACAGACTACCACTCTCCAGGTACTGTACAGGTAGTAGTAGACTGAGGCACACCCCAGTCTTTCTGTGAAGGAAGCCACTTTACTTGCTTCCTTGGACTGAGGGGCCGGCTTCAGGTTTGGCACACATTTAGTGGTCTATAGAGCTGTTCTCAAAGAATGTAGGCTATCAGTGTCATCTTGGTCCGCCCCTATTTTGCTCCAGCTGCTACAGAAAGGGGCTTATGCACTTGTCTGGAACCATGAGTTTTGTGGTTGCCACTAAGGAGGTGCCTCCAGATGACCTGGCTCTGGTGGCCATTGGAGCTTATGCTTATAGCCCCAGCATATATTTGCATGTTTTCAAAAACTGCTGCCTGAGGCACCTTGGGTGGCTCAGTCGGTTAAGCGTCTGACTGGCTCAGGTCATGATCTCACGGTCCATGAGTTCGAGCCCCGCGTCAGGCTCTGTGCTGACAGCTCAGAGCCTGGAGTCTGCTTCGGGTTCTGTGTCTCCCTCTCTCTCTGCCCCTCTCCATTCCCTCTCCCTTTCACTTCCTCTCTCAAAAATAAAGAAAACATTAACAAAAATAAAAAAAAAAAAACCCAAAACTGCTGCCTCAGAGTCTGGCCTCCAGCCTGAATCTAGGTGCTGAGATTCTCCCCTTTGGGACACTGACAGGCCAATTTGAAATGGCCTGTAACAACAGTTACAACTGTTGAAAGTTGTAACCACAAAGCAACCTACAGTAAATGCACAAAAGGTAAAGAAATATAAGCATACTACTGAAGAAAGTAATCAAATCACAAAGGAAGAAAGCAAAGAGAAGGAACTGAGAAGAAGTATAAAAGGAGCTAGAAAACAAGATGGTAATAAGCACCAATCTATCACTTGCTTTAAGTGGAATATATTCTCTAATCAAAAGAAAGAGCGACTGACTGGTTATGTTGGCTATGAGAGATATATTTTACATATAAGGGCCCACACACAAAAAGTGAGGGGATGAAACAATATTTCATGCAAATAAAAACCAAAAGAAAGCTGAAGTAGCTATACTCATATCAGACAATATGAGACAAAGTCATTGCATAATGATAAAGGGTTCAGCTCAACAAGGGGATAGAACATTTGTAAGTATTCAAATATTTATAACATATGCACCTAACATGAAAGCACCTAAATATATGAAGCTAATATTAACGGATTTAAAGGGAGAAACGAACAGCAATACTAGAATTTTAGGGAACTTTGATACCTCAGTTACATTAATGGATAAATCAGTCAGAAAATCATTGAAGGAAACATTGACCTTCAGTGATATGTTAGACCAGATGGACTTAACAGACATTTACAGAAAATTCCACCCAAAAGCAACAGAATACATATTCTTAAGTGCACGTGGAACATTTTACAAGAAAGATGATATGTGAGGCCATAAAGCAATTTTTTAAGTTTATTTATTTTGAGAGAGACAGAGGACAGTGTGAGCAGGGGAGGGCCAGAGAGAGGGTGGGGGGGAGATACAATCCCAAGCAGGCTCCACACTGCAGTGCAGAGTCTCATGTGGGGCTCAAACTCATGAAACTGTGAGACCATGACCTGATCTGAAACCAAGAGTTGGACAGCCACCCAGGTGCATCCATAAAACAATTCTTAGCAAACTTAAGAGAAATTCTATCAAGCAGCTTTTCCAACTACAATGGTATGACACTAGAAATTACACAAAGAAGATTGGGAAATTCACAAATATGTGGACATTAAACAACATGGTATTGAATAGCCAATAGGTCAAAGACGACATTGAAAGCAAAATGAAAATACCTTGAAAAAAAAAAAGGAAATGTAACATACCAAAATTTATGGGATGCAGCATGGGCAATTCTAAATGGGAAGTTCATAGTGATAAATGCCCACCTCAAATAACCTAACTTTATGTCTCAAGGAACTAGAAAAAGAGCAAACAAAGCCTGAAGTTAGTAGAAGGAAGGAAATAACAAAGATTAGAGCAGAAGTAAATGGAATATAGATGGAAAAGGTAAAGAATCTAAGACCTGTTTTCTTGAAAAGATAATATGGGTAAAACTTTAGTTCGATTCACCAAAAAGAGGATTCAAATAAATCTGAAGTGAAAGAGAAGACATTACAACTGACATCACAGAAATACAAGGAATCATAAGAGACCATTATGAACAATTATGTGCAACAAATTGGACAACCTAGGAGAAATGGATAAGCTTCTAGACACATGTGACCTATCAAGACTGAATCATAATGAAATAGAAAATATGAACAGACCAATTACTAGCAAGGAAATTCAATAACTAATCCAAAACCTCCTAACAAAAGTATGGGAACAGCTTCACTGGTGAATTCTACTAAACATTCAAAGAGGAATTAATACTAACCCTCAAATTCTTCCAAAAAATAAAAGGCAAAACTCTTAAAGCACATTTAACGATGCCAGCATTACTCATTACTCTGATACCAAAACCAGATAAGGATATGACCAAAACAAAACAATAAAAAAAAAACCTAGGTCAGTATCCCTGATGAATATAGATGCAAAAAAGTCCTCAACAAAATATCAGTAAACTGAATTCAATATTACATTAAAAAGACCATTCACCACCATCAACTGGGATTTTCTCTGGTGATGTCAGGATGATTCAGCATCTGCAAATCAGTCAATGTGGTATACCACATCAACAAAGCAAAAGTTAAAAAAATAATTTGATCTCAATAGATGCAGAAGAAGCATTTGACCAAATTCAACAACCATTCATGATAAAAACTCTCAAAAAAGCAGGTACAGAGAGAATGTGTTTCAACATGATAAAGGCCGTATAGGACAAGCCCACAGCTAACATATTCAACAGTGAAAAGCTGAAAGTATTTCCTCTAAGGTAAAGAGCAAGGCAAGGATGTAAACACTTGTAAATTTTATTCATATTGTTACTGGAAATTCAGAGCAATTAGGCAAGAAAAAAAACCATGTAAATTGAAAAGTAGTAAAACTCTCAATATTTTCAGCTGATGTACATAGAAAACCCTAAAGACCCTATCAAAAAGTTGTTAGAAGTAACAAAGTTCCAGTATGCAAAATCAAGACATAAAAATCTGTTGGCTTCCTTTAAGAACAAATTACCAGAAAGTAAGAAAACAATCTCGATAGAGTGGGGAAGATGGCAGTGGAGTAGGGGGACCCTAGGCTTGTCTCATCCCACAAATACAACTAGATAACTGTTAAATCATCCTAACCACCTGAGAAATCGACCTGAAGACTGGCAGAACAAACTCCACCACTAAAAGTAGAGAAGAGGTCATATCAATGAAGGTAGGAAATGCAGAGACACCCTTTAGTGAAGAAACAGATCCTGGTTGCTGTGGAGGGAAGGGACCCATGGCCAGGGAGAAAGCAAGAAAGAGAGAAAAAAACACATAGGAGAATGCACAAGAGAAAGTTTCCCCATAACTATTGGTTTGGAAAGACAGAAGACTGAATTTTGTGAGTTCTTGAAACCAGAGGGGCTTAAAGCCTGAAATTTTAAATGTCAATGGGCTGGACTCTGGGAGAGTCCAGATGCATCTAGGCTGCTCTTGGAGAGAAGGCAGGCAAACAACCTGGGGACATACAGTGTAGAAAAAGTGATCTGAAGAGTTCCTAGGGCACACAGTGGGGAGCACTGAGCATGTTCCTGAGAGTTGGCATTCGTGAAGTGGCCATTTCCTTCCTCTGCCTGGCAGCATAAGTAAGGGACGATCTGCAGGAACTAGCATAGCATGGACATTGGCTGCCTAACTTGCTTACACTAAGCCCCACTCCCCTGTGCTCTAATGGAACTACCTGTCTCAGTCACATTTACCTCAGTCCCAGTGCGGTGGGCCCCCTCTGCCAGAATACCCACACCAACCCCTTCCAACACCATGTCTCCTGACTGGAGAGTTTTGCAGGGCCTCAGTTCCAGTGGAGGTGGTGACAGGTCTCATTTCACAACCAGACCAGAGCACCCTCGCTAAAACTAGCCACATTCAGGCCAGGGACCAAACACTGCCCACAGCAGGCAAGAAGAGCCTCTCCAGATGACTGGCATGAAAGGTTATAGCAGTTAGGACACAGTAGCTTTTACAGTATGCAGCACACACCAGAAACAGAAACTCCCTGAAGCACCAGGCCCTGGACACTACATGATCTCTTCTTTATAAGGTCATTACTTTCAGAGAAGGAGATATAACTGGCTTTTCTAACACATCGAAGCAGGTAGACACTAAGACAAAATGAGAAAACAAAGGAATATATCCCAAATGTAAGAATAAGATAAGGGGCGCCTGGTGGCTCAGTCAGTTAAGCATCCAACTTCAGGTCAGGTCATGATCTTGTGGTTCATAAGTTCAAACCCTTCATTGGGCTCTGTGCTGACAGCTCAGAGCCTGGATCCTGCTTCGGATTCTGTGTCTCCCTCTCTCTCTCTGCTCCTCCTCTGTTCATGCTCTGTCTCTCTCAAAAATAAACATACAAAAAATTAAAAAAAAAAAAAGTTAAGACCAAGGCCAGAGATCTAAGAGAAACAGATATAAGTAACATGCCTGATGGAGAATTTAAAGCAATGGTCGTAAGGATACTCATGGGGCTCGAGAAAAGAATGGAAGACATCATTGACACTTTTACCACAGAGATAAAGTTAAAAAAGAATCAGAGATGAAGAGTGCAATAAATGAGATTAGAAACCGACTTGATGCAAAGAACAGCAGGCTGGAAGAAGTGGAGGAATGAATTAATGACCTAGAAGACAAAGTAATGGAAACAATGAAGCTGAACAAAAGAGAGAATTATGCAAAATGATAATAAACTTAGGGAACTCAGTGACTCAATTGAATGTAATAACATTTGTGTTATAGGAATCCCGGAAGAAGATAGAGGTAAGAAGGCAGAAAATTTATTTGAAGAAGTAATAGCTGAAAACTTCTCTAATCTGGGGAAAGAAACAAATATCAGATCCAGGGAGCTCAGGGAACCCTCAACAAAATCAACAAAAGCAGATCTGCACCAAGGCATATTATAATTAAAATGGAAAAAGATAATGATGACGAAAAAATCTTAAAAGCAGCAAGACTGAAGAAGACAGTTACTTATAAGGGAAAACCCATACAGTTATCAGATTTCTGAGCAGAAACTCTCCAAGCCAGAAAGGACTGGCATGATATATTCAAAGTGCTGAAAGGGAAAAATCAGCCAAGAATGCTCTATCCAGCAAGGCTAACATTCAAAATAGAAGGAGAAATAAAGAGCTTCACAGGCAAAAATTAAAGGAGCTTGTGACTACTAAACCAGCCTTGCAAACAATACTAAAGGGGACACTGTGAGTGGAAAAGAAAGACCAAAAGTGGCAGTATAAGGGTAGGAAACACAAAAGCAATAAAAATATTTCTATTAAGAAATCAGTCAAGGAACTCACAAAAGAATGTAAAATATGACAACTCATACCTAAACCATAGGGAGGATAGGAGTAAAAGAATGGGTTCAAACTTAAATGACTATCAACTGAATATAGACAGCTATTTGCAAAAGATGTTATATACAAACCTAATGGTGACCACAAATCAAACTTTAGTAACATGCAAAGAATAAAGAAAATGAAATGCAAATATATCACTAAAGAAAATCAGCAAACCATGAAAGAGAGAAAGATAAGAAAACATCAGAAAAAATTTCCACAAACAACCACAAAACAGGTAACAAAACTGCAATAAATAGATATCTATCAATAATTACTTTGTAAGTGGACTAAACACTCCAATCAAAATGTGTAGGGTGTTAGAGTGGATAAAAAAAACAAGACCATTTATATGCTGCCTCCAAGAGACTAATTTTAGACCTAAAGACACCAGCACATTGAAAGTGTGGGGACAGAAAAACACCTATCATGCAAATGGATGTCAAAAAAAGCTGAAGTATCACAAACTAGACTATAAAACAACACTAAAAAAGACAAAGAAGGGCACTATATAATAATAAAGGGGACAATCCAAGAAGATACAGTAAATGTAAATATTTATTCACCCAACATGGAGGCACCCAAATACATAAAACAATAGCAAACATAAAGGAACTATCAATAATAATAAAAGTAGACTTTAATACTCTACTTACATCATTGGTCAGATTATCTAAATAGAAAATCAACAACAATCAATGGATTTGAGTGACACTGGAGCAGATAGATTTGACAGATACATTCAGAACATTTCATCCTAAAACAGTAGAATACACATTCTTTCCAAGTGCACATAGGACATTTTCCAGAATAGGTCACGTATTAGGCCACAAAACAGACCTCAACAAATTCAAGAAGATTGAAGTCATGTGATGACTCTTTTCTTACTAAAATGCTGTGAAACTAGAAGTCATTCACACACACACACACACACACACACACACACACACACA
Source organism: Neofelis nebulosa (assembly GCF_028018385.1). Lineage (NCBI taxonomy): Eukaryota > Metazoa > Chordata > Mammalia > Carnivora > Felidae > Neofelis > Neofelis nebulosa. The sequence goes on from NC_080793.1 coordinate 55,668,618, forward strand.
CACCTGGAAAGACCACAAATACATGGAAGTTAAAAAACATGCTATTAAACAATGAATGAGTCAACCAGGAAATAAAGAAAAAATAAAGAGAAAAATGAAAAAATGAAAATGAAACATAATGATAAAAAAAAAGTTTGGAATGTGGACCAAAAGCGGTCCTAAGAAGGAAATATATAGCAATACAACCTATCTCAAGAAGCAAGAAAACTTCAATAACCTAACATTACACCAAAAGGAGCTAGAAAAAGAACAACAAACAAAACTTGAAACCAGCAGAAGGGGGGAAATAATAATAATTAGAGCAGAAATAAATGAGATAGAAACAAACAAACAAAATAATAGATCAATGAAACCAGAAACTCGTTCCTTGAAAAAATTAATAAAATTAATGAATCTCTAGTCAGACTTATCAAAAGAGAAAGGACCCAAATAAATAAAATCACAGATGAGAGAGGAGAAATAACTGACACCATAGAAATACAAACAATCATAAGAGAATATTATGAAAAATTATCTGCCGAAAAGTTGGACAACCTGGAAGAAATGGACAAGTTCTAGAAACCTATGAATCACCAATACTGAAATAGGAAGAAATGGAAAATTTGAAACTGATAACCAACTGATAACCAGCAAAGAAATTGAATCAGTAATTAAAAAAACTCCCAGCAAACAAGAGTCCAGGATCAGATGGCATCACAGGTGAATTGTACCAAACATTTATTTATTTATTTATTTATTTATTTATTTATTTATTTATTTTCAATATATGAAATTTATTGTCAAATTGGTTTCCATACAATACCCAGTGCTCATCCCAAAAGATGCCCTCTTCAATACGCATCACCCATCCTCCCCTCCCTCCCACCCCCCATCAGCCCTCAGTTTGTTCTCAGTTTTTTAGAGTCTCTTATGCTTTGGCTGTCTCCCACTCTAACCTCTTTTTTTCTTTTCCTTCCCCTCTCCCATGGGTTTCTGTTAAGTTTCTCAGGATCCACACAAGAGTGAAAACATATGGTATCTCTCTTTCTCTGTATGGCTTATTTCACTCAGCATCACACTCTCCAGTTCCATCCACGTTGCTACAAAGGGCCATATTTCATTCTTTCTCATTGCCACGTAGTACTCCATTGTATATATAAACCACAATTTCTTTATCCATTCATCAGTTGACGGACATTTAGGCTCTTTCCATAATTTGGCTTTTGTTGTGAGTGCTGCTATAAACATCGGGGTACAAGTGCCCCTATGCATCAGTACTCCTGTATCCCTTGGGTAAATTCCTAGCAGTGCTACTCCTGGGTCATAGGGTAGGTCTATTTTTAATTTTCTGAGGAACCTCCACACTGTTTTCCAGAGCGGCTGCACCAGTTTGCATTCCCACCAACAGTGCAAGAGGGTTCCCATTTCTCCACATCCTCGCCAGCATCTATAGTCTCCTGATTTGTTCATTTTGGCCACTCTGACTGGCGTGAGGTGATATCTGAGTGTGGTTTTGATTTGTATTTCCCTGATGAGGAGCGACGTTGAGCATCTTTTCATGTGCCTGTTGGCCATCCGGATGTCTTCTTTAGAGAAGTGTCTATTCATGTTTTCTGCCCATTTCTTCACTGGGTTATTTGTTTTTCGGGTGTGGAGTTTGGTGAGCTCTTTATAGATTTTGGATACTAGCCCTTTGTCCGATATGTCATTTGCAAATATCTTTTCCCATTCTGTTGGTTGCCTTTTAGTTTTGTTGGTTGTTGCCTTTGCTGTGCAGAAGCTTTTTATCTTCATAAGGTCCCAGTACTTCATTTTTGCTTTTAATTCCCTTGACTTTGGGGATGTGTCAAGTAAGAAATTGCTACGACTGAGGTCAGAGAGGTCTTTTCCTGCTTTCTCCTCTAGGGTTTTGATGGTTTCCTGTCTCACATTCAGGTCCTTTATCCATTTTGAGTTTATTTTTGTGAATGGTGTGAGAAAGTGGTCTAGTTTCAACCTTCTGCATGTTGCTGTCCAGTTCTCCCAGCACCATTTGTTAAAGAGACTGTCTTTTTTCCATTGGATGTTCTTTCCTGCTTTGTCAAAGATGAGTTGGCCATACTTGTGGGTCTAATCCTGGGGTTTCTATTCTATTCCATTGGTCTATGTGTCTGTTTTTGTGCCAATACCATGCTGTCTTGATGATTACAGCTTTGTAGTATAGGCTAAAGTCTGGGATTGTGACGCCTCCTGCTTTGGTCTTCTTCAAAATTACTTTGGCTATTCGGGGCCTTTTGTGGTTCCATATGAATTTTAGGATTGCTTGTTCTAGTTTCGAGAAGAATGCTGGTGCAATTTTGATTGGGATTTCATTGAATGTGTAGATAGCTTTGGGTAGTATTGACGTTTTGACAATATTTATTCTTCCAATCCATGAGCACGGAATGTTTTTCCATTTCTTTATATCTTCTTCAATTTCCTTCATAAGCTTTCTATAGTTTGCAGCATACAGATCTTTTACCTCTTTGGTTAGATTTATTCCTAGGTATTTTATGCTTCTTGGTGCAATTGTGAATGGGATCAGTTTCTTTATTTGTCTTTCTGTTGCTTCATTATTAGTGTATAAGAATGCAACTGATTTCTGTACATTGATTTTGTATCCTGAAACTTTGCTAAATTCATGTATCAGTTCTAGCAGACTTTTGGTGGAGCCTGTCGGATTTTCCATGTATAATATCATGTCATCTGCAAAAAGTGAAAGCTTAACTTCATTTTTGCCAATTTTTTTTTAAAATTTTTTTTTCAACGTTTTTTATTTATTTTTGGGACAGAGAGAGACAGAGCATGAACGGGGGAGGGGCAGAGAGAGAGGGAGACACAGAATCGGAAACAGGCTCCAGGCTCCGAGCCATCAGCCCAGAGCCTGACGCGGGGCTCGAACTCACGGACCGCGAGATCGTGACCTGGCTGAAGTCAGACGCTTAACCGACTGTGCCACCCAGGCGCCCCATTTTTGCCAATTTTGATGCCTTTGTTGTCTGATTGCTGATGCTAGAACTTCCAACACGATGTTAAACAACAGCGGTGAGAGTGGACATCCCTGTCGTGTTCCTGATCTCAGGGAAAAAGCTCTCAATTTTTCCCCATTGAGGATGATGTTAGCTGTGGGCTTTTCATAAATGGCTTTTATGATGTTTAAGTAGTTCCTTCTATCCCGACTTTCTCGAGGGTTTTTATTAAGAAAGTTTGCTGAATTTTGTCAAATGCCTTTTCTGCATCGATTGACAGGATCCTATGGTTCTTATCTTTTCTTTTATTAATGTGATGTATCACGATGGTTGATTTGCGAATGTTGAACCAGTTCTGCATCCCAGGAATGAATCCCACTTGATCATGGTGAATAATTCTTTTTATATGCTGTTGAATTCGATTTGCTAGTATCTTATTGAGAATTTTTGCATCCATATTCATCAGGGATATTGGCCTGTGGTTCTCTTTTTTTTACTGGGTCTCTGTCTGGTTTAGGAATCAAAGTAATACTGGCTTCATAGAATGAGTCTGGAAGTTTTCCTCCCCCTTCTATTTTTTGGAACAGCTTGAGAAGGATAGGTATTATCTCTGCTTTAAACGTCTGGTAGAACTCCCCTGGGAAGCCCTCTGGTCCTGGACTCTTATTTGTTGGGAGATTTTTGATGATTGATTCAATTTCTTCACTGGTTATGGGTCTGGTCAAGCTTTCTATTTCCTCCTGATTGAGTTTTGGAAGTGTGTGGGTGTTTAGGAATTTGTCCATTTCTTCCAGGTTGTCCAGTTTGTTGGCATATAATTTTTCATAGTATTCCCTGATAATTGCTTATATCTCCGAGAGATTGGTTGTAATAATTCCATTTTCATTCATGATTTTATCTATTTGGGTCATCTCCCTTTTCTTTTTGAGAAGCCTCACTAGAGGTTTATCAATTTTGTTTATTTTTTCAAAAAACCAACTCTTGGTTTCATTGATCTGCTCTACAGTTTTTTTAGATTCTATATTGTTTATTTCTGCTCTGATCTTTATTATTTCTCTTCTTCTGCTGGGTTTAGGCTGTCTTTGCCATTCTGCTTCTCTTTCCTTTAGGTGTGCTGTTAGATTTTGTATTTGGGATTTTTCTTGTTTCTTGAGATAGGCCTGGACTGCAACGTATTTTCCTCTCAGGACTGCCTTCGCTGCATCCCAGAGCGTTTGGATTGTTGTATTTTCATTTTCGTTTGTTTCCATATATTTCTTAATTTCTTCTCTAATTGCCTGGTTGACCCATTCATTCTTTAGTAGGGTGTTCTTTAACCTCCATGCTTTTGGAGGTTTTCCAGACTTTTTCCTGTGGTTGATTTCAAGCTTCATAGCATTGTGGTCTGAAAGTATGCATGGTATGATCTCAACTCTTTTATACTTATGAAGGGCTGTTTTGTGACCCAATATGTGATCTATCTTGGAGAATGTTCCATGTGCACTCGAGAAGAAAGTATATTCTGTTGCTTTGGGTTGCACAGTTCTAAATATATCTGTCAAGTCCATCTGATACAATGTATCATTCAGGACCCTTGTGTCTTTATTGACTGTGTGTCTAGATGATCTATCCATTTCTGTAAGTGGAGTGTTAAAGTCCCCTGCAATTACCACATTCTTATCAATAAGGTTGCTTATGTGAGTAATTGTTTTATATATTTGGGGGCTCCCGTATTCGGCACATAGACATTTATAATTGTTAGCTCTTCCTGATGGATAGACCCTGTAATTATTATATAATGCCCTTCTTCATCTCTTGTTACAGCCTTTAATTTAAAGTCTAGTTTGTCTGATATAAGTATGGCTACTCCAGCTTTCTTTTGACATCCAGTAGCATGATAAATAGTTCTCCATCCCCTCACTTTCAATCTGAAGGTGTCCTCAGGTCTAAAATGAGTCTCTTGTAGACAGCAAATAGATGGGTCTTATTTTTTTTATTCATTCTGATACCCTATGTCTTTTGGTTGGCACATTTAGTCCATTCACATTCAGTGTTATAGAAAGATATGAGTTTAGAGTCATTGTGATGTCTTCAGGTTTCATGCTTCTAGTGATGTCTCTGGTACTTTGTCTCACGGGATCCTCCTTAGGATCTCTTGTAGGGCTGGTTTAGTAGTGATGAGTTCCTTCAGTTTTTATTTGTTTGGGAAGACCTTTATCTCTCCTTCTATTCTAAATGGCAGACTTGCTGGATAAAGGATTCTCAGCTGCATATTGTTTCTGTTCATCACATTGAAGATTTCCTGCCATTCCTTTCTGGTCTGCCAAGTTTCAGTAGAGAGATCCATCATGAGTTTTATCGGTCTCCCTTTATATGTTAGAGCACGTTTATCCCTAGCTGCTTTCAGAATTTTCTCTTTATCCTTGTATTTTGCCAGTTTCACTATGATATGTCGTGCAGATGATCAATTCAAGTTACGTCTGAAGGGAGTTCTCTGTGCCTCTTGGATTTCAATACCTTTTTCTTTCCCCAGATCAGGGAAGTTCTCAGCTATTATTTCTTCAAGTACACCTTCGGCACCTTTCCCTCTCTTTTCCTCCTCTGGAATACCAATTATGTGTAGATTTTTTCTCTTAATGCATCACTTAGTTCTCTAATTTTCCCCTCATACTCCTGGATTTTTTTTATCTCTCTTTTTCTCAGCTTCCTCTTTTTCCATAATTTTATCTTCTAGTTCACCTATTCTCTCCTCCGCCTCTTCTTTTTTTTTTTTTTAATTTTTTAACATTTATTTATTTTTGAGACAGAGAGAGACAGAGCATGAACGGGGGAGGGTCAGAGAGAAGGAGACACAGAATCTGAAGCAGGCTCCAGGCTCTTAGCTGTCAGCACAGAGCCCGACGCGGGGCTCGAACTCATGGACTGCAAGATCATGACCTGAGCTGAAGTCGGCCGCTTAACCGACTGAGCCACCCAGGTGCACCTCTCCTCCGCCTCTTCAATCTGAGCTGTGGTTGTTTCTATTTTATTTTGCAGCTTGTTTATTGCATTTTTTAGCTCCTCCTGACTGTTCCTTGGTCCCTTGATCTCTGTAGGAATAGATTCACTGCTGTCCTTTATACTGTTTTCAAGCCCAGCGATTAATTTTATGATTATTATTCTAAATTCACTTTCTGTTATATTGTTTAAATCCTTTTTGATCAGTTCGTTAACTGTTGTTATTTCCTGGAGATTCTTTTGAGGGGAATTCTTCCATTTTGTCATTTTGGATAGTCCCTGGAGTGGTGCGGGACTGCGGGGCACTTCCCCTGTGCTGTCTTGAATAACTTGCGTTGGTGGGCGGGCCGCAGTCAGACCTGATGTCTGCCCCCAGCCCACCTCTGGGGTCATAGTCAGACTGGTGTGTGCCTTCTCTTCCCCTCTCCTAGGGGCGGATTCACTGTGGGGTGGTGTGTCCCATCTGGGCTACTTGCACACTGCCAGGCTTGTGGTGCTGGGGATCTGGCATATTAGCTGGGGTGGATCAACAAGGTGCAAGGGGGCGGGAGGGGCAGGCTCAGATCCGCTCAGGAGGGGCCCTGCAGCACTGGGAGGGAGTCAGACCCGCTGGTGGGATGGATCTGAAGAAGAAGAAGCACAGCATTGGGTGTTTGTGTGGTGCAAGCAAGTTCCCTGGCAGGAACTGGTTCCCTTTGGGATTTTGGCTGGGGGATGGGCGAGGGAGATGGCGCTGGTGAGCGCCTTTGTTCCCCCCAAGCTGAGCTCTGTCGTCCTGGGGCTCAGCAACTCTCCCTCCCGTTGTCCTCCAGCCTTCCCGCTCTCCGAGCAGAGCTGTTAACTTATAACTTTCCAGATGTCAAGTCCCGCTTGCTGTCAGAACACACTCCATCTGGCCGCTCTGCTTTTGCAAGCCAGACTCGGGGGCTCTGCTTGTCCGGCGGGCCCCCCCTCTGCCCCGGCTCCCTCCAGCCAGTCCGTGCAGCGTGCACCGCCTTGCTGCCCTTCCTACCCTCTTCCGTGGGCCTCTTGTCTGCGCTTGGCTCCGGAGACTCCGTTCTGCTGGTCTTCTGGCGGTTTTCTGGGTTATTTAGGCAGGTGTAGGTGGACTCTAAGTGATCAGCAGGACGCAGTGAGCCCAGCATCCTCCTATGCCACCATCTTCCCTTTTGCTTCCAACCTCTACCAAACATTTAAAGAAGAGTTAACACTGGGGCGCCTTGGTGGCTTAGTCGGTTAAGTGTCTGACTCTTGTTTTAGGCTGAGGTTATGATTTCATGGTTCATGAGTTCAAGTCCCGCATTGGGCTCTGTTCTGACAGCATGGAGCCTGCTTGGTATTCTCTTTCTCCCCCTCTCTCTGCCCCTCCCCAGCTCATTCTCTCTCTCTCTCTCTCTCTCTCTCTCTCTCTCCTGCTCTCAAAATAAACAAATACACTTTAAAAAAATAAAGAAGAGTTAAAATCTATTCTTCCCAAACTATTCCAGAAAATAGAAAGGGAGAAACACTTCTAAATTCATTCTATGAATTTGGCCAGTATTACTCAGATGCCAAATCCAGATACAGACACCACAAAAAAAGAGAACTATAGGCCAATATATCTGATGCTCATGGGTGCAAAAATCCTCAACAAAATACCAGCAAACTGAATCCAACAATATATTTAAAAAAATCATTCACCATGATCAAGTTGGATTTATTCCTGGGTTGCAAGTGTGGTTCAATATTTGCAAATCAATCAATGCACTACGTCACATTAAGAACATATGATCATTTCAATAAATGCAGAAAAAGCAATGGACAAAGTACAATGTCCATTCATGATAAAAACCCTTAATAAGTAGGCTTAGAGAGAACATATTTCAATATAATAAAGGCCATAATGAAAAGCCTATAGCTAATGTCATCCTAAGGGAGCAAAAACTGAGTGTTTTTCCTCTACTCTCAGGAACAAAACAGGGATTTCCACTCTCACCACTTTTATTCAATGTAGTACTGGAAGTCCTAGCCACAGCAATCAGACAAGAAAAAGAAATAAGAGGCATCTATATCAGCAAGGAAGAAGTCAAACTTTCACTATTTGCAGATCACCTGCTACTCTATGTAGAAAACCTGAAAGACTCCACCAAAAACTGCTAGAACTGACTAAATAATTTAGTAAAGTAGAATGCAAGATACAAAATCAACGTACAGAAATCTGCTGCATTTCTATATACTAACAAGGAAGCAACAGAAAGACAAATTAAGGAATCAATCCCATTTACAACTGCACCAAAAATAATAAGACACCTAGGAGTACTCTATTAAGACTACATCAAAATACAAAGTTTCTGCACAGTGAAGGAAACAATCAACAAAAGACAGCCTATGGAACATTTGCAAATGCAAATAGGTGAAAGACCTATACTCTGAAAACTATAAAATACTGATGAACAAAATTGAAGATGACACAAAGAAATGGAGAGACGTTCCATGATCATGGGTTGGAAGAAAAATATTGTTAAAATGTCTGTACTACTCAAAGCATTCTAAACATTTAATGCAATCTCTATCAAAATACTAACAGTATTTTTCACAGAACTAGAACAAAAAAAAAATCCTAAGACTTATATGGAACCACAAAAGACCCTGAGTAGTCAAAGCAGTCTTGAAAGAGAAAAGCAAAGCTCAGCATCACAATTCCAGACTTTAAGTTATATTTTAAAGCTGTAGTCATCAAAACAGTGTGGTATTGGCACAAAGCAGATACATAGATCAATAGAACACAATAGAAATTTCAGAAATAAACCCACAATTATATGGTCAATTAATATTTGTCAAAGCAGGAAAGAATATCCAATGGGGAAATTACTGTCTTTTCAACAAATGGTGTTGGAAAAACTGGACAGCAACATGCAAAAGAATGAAACTGGACCATTATTTTTCACCATACACAAAAATAAACTCAAAATGGAATAAAGACCTAAATGTGAGACCTGAAACCATAAAAGTCCTTGAAGAAAGCATAGGCAGAAATTTTTTCTGACCCTGGCTGTAGCAACTTTATTCTAGAGAGGCATCCTGAGGTAAGGGAAACAAAACCAAAAGCTTTTAGGACTACATCAAAGTAAAAAGTTTCTGCACAACAAAGGAAACAATCAACAAAAGACATCCTATGGAATGAGAGAAGATATGCAAATGATATATTCGATAAAGGGGTAGTACCCAAAATATATACAGAACTTATAAAACTGAACGCTCAAAAAACAATCCAACAATCATACACACTGATGGCCAACAGACACATGAAAAGATAGTCAGTATCACTAATCAGGGACATTAAAATGAAAACTACAATGAGATATCACCTCACACCTGTCAGAATAGCTGAAATTAATACAAGAAACCACAGGTATTGGTGAGGATGTGCAGAAAATGGAACCCTCTTGTACTGTTGGTGGTACCACAAACTGGTACAGTCACTCCAGAAAATAGTATGGCGTTTGCTCAAAAAGTTAAAAATAGAACTACTCTGCAGTCCATCAATCACACTACTATGTTTTTACCCAAAGAATATAAAAAGTTTGCTAAGCAAATTATGCAGGTTAAGTCAAAGAAAGACAAATACTGTATGATTTCACTCATATGTGGAATTTAAGAAACAAAACAAATGAACAAAGGGGAGAGAGGGGGAGAGAGAGGGAGAAAGAGAGAGAGAGAGAACCAAACCAAGAAACACACTCTTAACTCTAGAGAACAAACTTATGATTACCAAAGGGACATGGGTGGGGGGGAATGGGTTAAATAAGTGATGGGGTATAAGGCACTTGTGATGAGTACCTGGTGAGGTATGGAATTGTTGAATCACTATATCGTATACCTAAAACTAACATTACACAGTAAAATAACTGGAATTTAAATAAAAACTTAAAAAAATACTCCTTTATACATCTCTGAAGTAAGATATCATAATGATATCAAAAAGAATAAAATACCTAGCAATAAATTTAATCAAAAAGGTGAAAGAGCTGTACATTGAAATCTACAAGACATTATAGAAAAAAAAAATGAAGACACAAATAAATACAAAGATATTCCAAGCTCATGGATTGGAAGAATATTGTTACAGTGTCCAAATTACTCAAAACTATATATAGATTCAGTGCAATCTCTATTGATATTCCAATGGCATTGTTTTACAGAAATAGAACAAACAATCCTAAAACTTGTACAAAACCACAAAATACTGCAAATAAAGAAATCGTGATAAAGAGGAACAAAGCTGGAGGTATCATACTTTTTTCAAATTATACTACAAAGCTATAGTAATGAAAACAGTATGGTATTGATATTCCCGTTGGGAACAGAAAATCCCAGAAATAAACCATGCATATATGGTCAATTAACTTATGACAAAGGAACCAAGACTATACAACAGGGAAAAAACACTCTCTTCAATAAATGGCATCCAAAAATTGGACCACTATCTCATAGCATCCACAAAAATTAACTCAAACTTGAATGTATTACAAACTTGAATGTAAGACCCAAAACTCTAAAAACCTAGAGGAAAACACGGTAAGCTGCTTGATCAGGTCTTGGCAGTGATTCTCTGAATCTGAATCCAAAAGTAACAAAAGCAAAAATATACAAGTGGGACTATATCAAGCTAAAATGCATCTGTCAGCCAAGGAAAGAAAATGAAAAGGTAACCTACTGAGTGAGAGCAAATAATTGCAAATCGTATATCTTAAGGAGCTAATATCCAAAATTTACAAAGAACTTCTACAACTCAATAGCAAGAAACAATCCACTTAAAAAAAATGGGCATAAGATCTGAATAGCCATTCCCCCCCACAAAAAGAAAAGACCTTCCAATGGCCAATAAGTACATGAAAAGATGCTCAATATTATTTTTTTAAGTTTATTTATTTATTTTGATAAAGAGAAAGCATGAGCAGGGGAGGGGCAGTAAGAGAGGGGGAGAGAAAGAATCCCAGGCAGACTCCACATTATCAGGTCGGAACCCTATGTGGGGCTTGAACCCACGAGTGGTGAGACCACAACCTGAGCTGAAATCAAGAGTCAGAGACTTAACTGACTGAGGCACCCAGGCTCCCAAGGTGCTCGGTGCTGTTAATCATCAAGGCAATGCAAGTCAAAACCACAGTAAGGTATCATCTCACACCACTTAATGGCTAGTATCAACAAGACCAGTGTAGGCAAGCATGTGGAGCAAAAGGAACCCTCATGCACTGTTGGTGGGAATATAAACTGGTATATTCATTGTGGAAAAATCTATAGAGCTTTTGCAAAAAAAAATTAAATACAGAAATATGATACAATCTAGTAATTCCACTCTGGGTATTTACCCAAAGGGGGAAAACACTCATTCAAATAGATAGATGCACCTCTCTATGCATTGCAGCATTATTTACAAAGGCCAAGATACGGAAGCAACCTGTTTCCATGGACACCTGAATGGATGAAGAAGATGTAGTTATATACACACAACGGAATACCGCTCAGCCATAAAGAAAGAATGAAACTTGCCACTTGTGACAGTGTGGGTAGACCTCAAGGGCATTATGTTAAATGAAAGAAGTCAAACAGAGAAATAAAAATACTGTATGGTCTCCCTTATACATGGAATCTAAACGACAATAACAAAACCCACAAGCTCATAAATACAAAGAACAAACTGGTGGTGGCGAGAGGCAGGATGGGGGTGGGGTGTGAGAGATGGGTGAACTGTTTCTGTTTTATTTTTTTAGTTTAAATAAATTGAAAAAAAAAAAAAGAAAAACAAACAAAGCCAAAATTGCTCTTTGCCCGGCAGCAAAGAAATATGGCTGGAACTAAGGCTTATTCCAATTTGCTCCGATCGTCCTTCCCAATGCCACGGGAAGAGGGAGAGGTGGGAGAGAAGTGTGTACTTGGTTCTGACAGCAACATACAAAAGCTGTGGTTCCCTTGAGGGTACAAGCCCTGTCCTTGAGTCCACATGTGTCTGTGGGGCTGAGTGTGTGAAGGTTAGGGTGTGGGTACGGGTGTGGGTGTGTGCTTCTGTAAAGGGTGAAAAATAATCTTTGCTGGAATAAGGAAAGGAAAGCAACCCGGATCAGTTCAACAGCCAAGCCGATGGGGTGGGGGGAAGGGAAGACCGTGGTGGACTCCCTTCCAAATCAGTAGATGCAAATTGCAGCAGGAGGCTGACCTTTCACTGCAACCTGATGTCAGCTGCAGTTGTAACCTCATGCCGTTAATTATAACCCAGCATACCTCTGGTGGGCTTTCATATTGGCCACGGTTTCCCTCTTCCTCCCTCCTACCACTTCCCTCCTCATTGCCCACCCCCCCCCACAAGTCTCAGGTTGCAGGCTCCACGTGAGATGAAACGCTTTAAAAATAATAAATATTATAAAGCCAGAGTCCATGCGATGCATTTGATTATTTATTTATTATTTATTTCTTTATTGCAAAAGGAATTTTATGTTGGAGCCCGAGAAAGTCTGAGAAAGCCCATACTGTGTTTTTGCCTCTAAATTTAGTGAAAACTTACACAGATAGGGTTCATACCCCAAACTAAAACATCTATCAACTGAGCCTGGAATGTAGTAAAGCATCCCTCATTCTCCTTTTGGAAAAAGTCTGAAAGCATTTTCTTGCATGATTGGGAAACTGGAAAAAAATAGCCTACAAGTAGATGTAAAAAAGGTATCTAACCCAAAGATTTGGTGCACAGGACAGGAATGAAACTAGGATAATAGATCTGAGAAAAGATGTTAAATTCTGGGCCCTTCTTTCTGTTCCAGTGTGTGTGTGTGTGTGTGTGTGTGTGTGTGTGTGTGTGAGAGAGAGAGAGAGAGAGAGAGAGAGAGGAAGAGAGAGAGAGAGAGAGAGGGAGGGAGAGGGAGTTTTTTTTAGCAAATCTGTATTTGCTTTGGATGAGAATCTTTGGGTTTTAGCTGCATGGAAAGAATGAAAACTACATATAGTACTGGCTTCATGGGCATGTGATTTGTGCAGTCACACAGGGTTCTTTGCTTATAGGAGCCTTGCACTTGGTTTAAATGCTTTGTTGTTACCATCCTGAAGTTCCTAAAAACGGTGGACAAAGTTCTCTACGATTTCATTTTGCACATACATTATGCAGCCATTCCTGAATAAGACCGTTGGAAAGTAAAGAATATAAATGGTGGGTTGGAGTCAACACAAAACTTTTATAAGGTTGATGTCTCTTGGACCAACTATTTCTGGAAATAGTCATAATTTTGAGTAAAATAAATATATGCCGAGGCTTGTCTTCCTCTTATACCTAAAATGGCACAGTTCTCTCAGCTGATTTTGGCACTCTGAATAATTAACTTAGCACATAGGACATCTGATTTTCCACAATTTGCTTTGTTGACCTGGCCCAGAGCCTTTTAACATTTTCTCAGTTCATTCGTTACACAAATATTTCATATGACCAGGGTGCTCTTTAAAGATTCCATGGAGGGGCACCTGGATGGCTTGGTCAGTTAGACATCTGACTTTTGATTTAGGCTCAGGTCACGATCTCACAGTTGTGAGATTGAGTCCCACGTTGGGCTCTGTGTTAGACGTGGAGCCTGCTTAGGATTCTTTCTGTTCCTCTCCCTTGGCCTCCCCCCAACTCATACTCTCTCTCTCAAAAAAATTATTTTTAATAATAAAATAAATTAAAATTCCATGGAAATAACAAAAGCTAAAACATAAGCATGCCCTACGATTTCTCTCTAGAGAGAATGAAATATTAAACACAAACACTAGGGACAACAGCTTGAAAGAAAACAGACGCATTAATTGAGCTACAACAAAGTGTTTTAGGAGAGCAGAGGAAGGATAAAGAATTCTGATTGGGAGGATAAGGGAAGGCAGTGAGGAATATCTACTTTTAACTTACAGAGACAAAATCAAAGGAGTTTCTGGGAGCAAGGAATGACTTCAAGATGTGGCGATGGGGAGAACAATTGACATGTTGGGGCAACAATGGCTCGAGTAGAGTGCTGTATGAGATACAGACAGGAGGGAGATGACCTCGGGAAGAGGGCTGAGGCTAATTGCTGTGTGGGCAGTGCGGTCAGTGGCAAGTGCTAATGGGATAGGAGGAATGTTCATGCAGTCCAGCTAGCTTTCTACGGAGGAAAGAAGGTATCGTAGAGACTGTAACTCTAGCCTGGCCAGGTAATTGAGATTCAGAGCCAAGAGAGACCAGACAGAGAAAGTGGAAGTCCCAACAGAGAGTCCATTTCCTAGCAGTATGGATCAGTTCTCAGTGCAGTCTTACTGGGAGGAAAGGAAGGAAAAAGGCCGTCATGGCTTCTATGCAGTCTTAACATTGGCATTCAATTTAGGACTTTCCCATAGGTGAACAAAACTTGAGAAATGTCCTTAAGTCTCCACCATTGGTTAGTGGTTTCTCTGTGTCTTTGGAATAATATTCCACCTTCCATAGCATCTTCATTTGAATGGGCACAACAGAAATATATAAAGAGCGTAAGAAAATGGGCATAGTTAGAAAAACAGCCGTGTACAAAGTGTATATACAGTTTGGTTACTGATGAGATTACGGATGACTCGTATGTTGGCATTGATTTTTTTTTTTTTAATTTTTAAAATTTATCAGAAAATAATGCGTTACTACTGTGGTTGGATTCGAATACTATATTTTATGGATGTAGCATTAAATCCTCAAAACGAATTATTTCAGAAAGTCCTTTACGATGTTGCTGTATCCCCATTATGAATCTTCAGTGCCACGTGGTACAGGGAATGGGGATTCAGTTTATTAAAAAGGCCACTAGGTACGCTGCTGAGTAACCTGGTGTTGCTTGAGTGGTGTAGGATTGTGCCCAGGATTGTGTTTTTGCTCTGTTTTTACATTATTCTATTAGTTTTCAGAAAATCATTCATAGGTGGAACACTTTGGCAGTGTGGGATTTCAAGTCGTAAAATCTCCTTTCAGATTTTGGATACAGAATTTACTATTACCCCAGGATGACTTGGAAAAAGAATTTGAAGAGTTCTGTTTTTCTTATGAGATCTATTCAGGGAGATGAATTACTTTTCCATGCCATGAACTCAAGTAAAAAAGTAAGGTGCAATATCGGCAATGACGTGACTGCTCATTTGGGGATGTCCCACTCGACCAGCTCGTATAATTTCCTGTGTTGTGTCTTGGGCCAAAAAGCTATTGAAAGGATATGATTTCAAGAACACAATATCTGCTGTGAGAATGTCAGCTATTGACAATATATTCAGCATGCTTATATATGGATTTGAATTTCATCCAGGTATACTGAGATCTTGATATATTTTAAGCAAATTTTTAATGTTTATTTTTGAGAGAGAGCGAGAGAGAGTGAGCAGGGGAGGGGCAGAGAGAGAGAGAGAGAGAGAGAGAGAGAGAGAGAGATACAGAATCTGAAGCAGGCTCCAGGCTCTGAGCTGTTAGCACAGTGCCCTATGCGGGGCTCCAACTCATCAGTGCCGTGCGGAGATCATGATCTGAGCAGAAATCGGACACTTAACTGATAGGCCACCCAGGCGCTCCAAGATTTGGTATTTTTAATTGTCCTTAATATGTTTCTACTTCCCAACTCGTGGTTTTTAGTTGATTAATTATGTGGATAAACACATATATATTAAGCTAAGCCATATGGTATTGTAGGTGGTTAAGTTACAAAGATGTTTTCACAAGTTTATTTTGACACACAATCATGAATTTGTTGTGCCCATTTGGTTTATCATTTTCCCTCTAAATTTACATATATTTATATATTTTCTGAATTGTTTAAGAACTAGTTGTGCCCTTTTACCTCTAAACACTATAGTTTGTATTTCTTAGGAATAAGGGGCATTCTCCTACATGATCACCGTACCATTATAAAATCAGAAAATTGAACATTGATACATGCTATCATTTAATTCACAGTCCAAATTCATATGTTGTCAATTGTCTCAATAATATCTTTTATAATAATTTTTTTCCTGACCCGGGATCCAACCCAGAGTCATACTCCATTTATATCTCTGTAGTCTACTTTAATTGGGGATGATTGTTCTCCCTTTCTTTGTCTCTCTTGACCTTGTCATTTTTTTAAGAGTTCAGGCCAGTTCTTGTTTTGTAGAATGAGTCTCAATTTGGGCATGTCTGATGTTTCCTTATGATTAAATTCAGGTTAGGCTTTTTATAAGAAATACCACAGAAGAGATGCTTTGTCCTTTTCAGTGCATCCTATCAGAAGGCACACGATGTCAATTTGCCCAGTATTGGTGATATTGGCTCTCATCGTTGATTAAGTTGGTGTCTACTAAGTTTCTCTATCCTAAAGTTATCATTTTCTCCTTTGTAATTAAGGAATTTGTGGAAAGATACTTCGAAACTATAAATAGCTGGGTTCTCATCAAACTTTCACCGATCTATTGATAATTTTCTAACCCCCTCACTCACCATATCTTTGTTGATTGGCATTGTACTGTAAGGAAGGGGTTTTTCCTCCACCAAATAAATACATACGTTTATTTAGTAAGACAGTAAAGCCTTGGTTTGGGAGCATAATTCATTCCAGAAACATGCTTGTAATCCAAAGCACTCGGATATCAAAATGAATTTCAAGACCCATTGGCTCAGTTGTGATCATGTGACCGTCAGCGTCACACACTACTTGAATGGCAAGACATTGCTCGTTTATCAAGTTAAAATCGCTTAGAAACGTTTGCTCGTCTTGCAGAACACGCACAGAACAAGTTACCCGCAATCCAAGGTTTTATTTCATATGTGGGTAAATATGGCCTTCAGTAGGTTTTGAACGTTCATGTGACAACTTAATGTGCTATCACTTACGCGCTATGCTTTTAGTATGGGAGCGTAACATACGTGCACCTTCGCATCCAATGGTATCGGCAGCAACTGAAACATACATTCTTCATCGGCAAAGCTAAAATGGTACTTTCTCCCCCCACGTGGTGACCATGTCTGCCTCACTCAGCATTTCACTTATCAATATAGAAATCTCCACCCATGCGTCTTACCCACAATAACACATTTCACTCAGCCCATGTTGAAACAGCTGCAAGATGGCCCTCAGTTTAATCCAGTCTATATTAAAGTCAGTGTGAATTGTGGATGTATAAATATAAGCAACATCTTTACTGCCCCTTCAAATATTTTGTTTTTGTAAGGGTTCTTCTATTTTTAAGACTTCAAGTCAATTACCAAGATTTTAGGGGAGAGAGATATAATGTGAACTCATCTGATAATAAATGCAGAACATAAACTTCTTTTTTAGTCAACTCACCTGCACTTTTATGGTAGTTTTCACTTTTCATGTAGCAGTGGAAAAAATAGAGTATTATACACATTTGTTCAGAAGAAGTGTCACCAGATTGAATGATTTGCTTCAAATTCCATTTACCTTTTGTTCTCATGTCCGCAATCTGTTGTTTAAAACTTTAGAAGCATATAAAACACTTTTTAAAAGATTCCGCATGTGATTTTTTTTTGAAGTTTATTTATTCTTGAGAGTGAGAAATTAGGAGGGGCAGGGAGAGAGAGGAAGGGAGAGGACCCCAAGTGGGTTCCATAGTGTCAGTGCAGACCCCAGTGTGGGGCTTGAACTCCAAAACCCTGAGATAATGATCTGAGAAATCAAGAGTCAGATGCTTACCCGACTGAGCCACCCAGGCACCCCTACATGTGGTGTTTAAAGACATTTCTTCAGAGTTACATTTCTTTGATGTCAGGATTCATGTATTTAAAGTAAGAAAACAAAGTTAAGGCAAAAAAAAAAGCTCATTCAAAATATGAAGGTAATATAGCGCCTATCAATTTATGAGGATTAAATGAGACATTTGTAAAACATATAGCTCAGTGCTTGACATTCAGCACATGACGTGTTAGCTGTTTACGATTACTTTCATTCTTAGTAATTTCAACAGTTCTCACTCAATGTCTTAAAAAAAAAAACAACCCGAAAGGTAATTTTTATAGTTAACATAAAAAGGAACTAATATAAATAACTATCGCAGGGAGTCGTTGAAAGTATGTGGAGTTCTGGTGTTAGTTTGTCTACCCCATTAATCCCAAAGACTTTTAATTCTGGTTGGACACACGTTCGGTAACAAGTAGGCCCGTTTCTTTGCTAACACGTCTTTGAAAGGGGGGGCATAAACCATGGTGTTGCTCTCTCGTGAAACAGTATCTAAAATGGTCTAGCCAGAAAGGATTAACAGACACGAGAGGCTTTGGTGAACATGTTGAGTGGGAGGATGAAGGAAAAGGTTCAGGAGGCGTGGAGGTCAAAGAATCTGAAGAGGTGAGAGAAGGAGCAGCGTATTGTCATGGATGGCAGGAGGCGATGCTTACCAACGGTGCCATGTAAGAACCTTACCCAAAATGAGACGCAATTTTTGTAATATGCAGCTGTGCGCTAACTCCCTTGGAAGTGACTGGCCCAAATTAAATACTCTAGGGCTCCCGAGCCTCAGTTTCCACAACTGTCAACTGGAGAAAAAGAACTGTTTACGGAGTTGTCGTCAAGACTAGGCACCTGGTCCCCATCAGGCAGGGGACTCAGAAACATTCCTTTCAGCCACCCACGGAAAGTGAATAACCTAGATGGGTTTTCTGACTCACTGCATTTCCTGCCACGGCTGATGTCTTAGCTCCGCGAACAGACACGTTTTGGTTTGTTTGTTGGTGCAGTTGTTGCTTGCCCTGGCTGAAAGCGCTTTGTATGGGAAGCAGTGGCTTGTGTCCAGGGAAGAAATTAGGAGGGGTCAACGGTGGCACGAGGTGGGAAGCTGGATGAATAGCGTGCAAGATTTGGTGGTGGTTTGGCAGCAACCCCTACAAACGAGGAAAATTCCATTGTCGGAAAGATCTTTGGAAGACTAAAAGATTCTTTGCGGGCTTCTTTGGAACAGCAGAATGGGAAGAAAAAGAGGTGAAAAGGTAGGGAGAGTTGTGTGATACAGGAAATGTCCTAGAATTGCTGGAGGCCAGGATCCAAGGCAGTAAAGAAGGCGATCAAGGGAGAAGAGCAGAGACGGGAATCTCTCAGAGAACACAGTTTTAGTGCCCGAAGTCAACATTTTCCATTTTAACTACTCAAGCTGGTCGTTGTGGCATTCTAGCGAACAATAGGTATTTTAGGGTTAAAGGCACTTTATCTGAATATCCACATTTGCTAAATATCCTTTTCCATGTGAGGCACAGTACTTTAGTCTGAACTTGGCAAATGGAGCCAAATCTCACTTGTCAGATTAAATTGTTTAACGTCAACCTTTTCTATGGCATGAAATGTATTTTACAAAACACATTTTTATCTGATTTTTTGGTAAGATTTTCTATGAAATCAAAATTTAAAAGAATTTGCCTAGGGGCACCTGAGTGGCTCAGTAAGTTGAGCGTCTGACTTGATTTCGGTTCAGGTCACGATCCCAGGCTCATGGGATCGAGCCCCGCATTGGGCTCTGCACTGAGCGGGGAGCCTGCTTAAGATTCTCTCTCTTCTTCTCTCTCTCTCTCTCTCTCCCCGCCTCTTCCCTTCTCCCTGGCAAAAAACAAAAATGCCTATCGTGGAAAACATATTGTCTAGTTTGTAAGACTTTTTGATCCCCCCCCCCCTTTTTTTAAAATTAGAATAAGAGATATGCTAAGGAAAGCTCAGATCTGTCTTGGGAGCCAGAAGTACTCGGTTTGGGTCCCTGGGCTGTTATTAATTAGCTGTGAACTTGGGAATGCTCTCTCCCTTTTAAAATAAGGGTGATGACTACTGTGTTGAAGACCTTTTCAGATTTGTTAGTGGAAGATCTCGTGTCTGTTCCACCTCACTGCGGACCCACAGGCAAATGTGATAATCATACTGACATTGGGAGTAAGCCAGCTAGACTGCTTTCTCTTTGCTATCTCCTGATCATCTAGAACATGCCTTTTTTTTTTTTTTAACAATGTTTGGGGTAAAACAATTATTCTCTAGGTAGTCTTGTTTTTAAGTGAATTTACAACCGTAATAGACAGTATCAAATATCTGAAGTACATTGTGCAGAGTCAGAGGCGACAGGCACATACAACCACACTCAATTGTTCGCTCCTACCCCTTCTCCATACTCTGTTCAAATGCCTTAGGGAAATTGGGGGATTTCATTTGAATGAATTAGAAATGGGCACATTGGCCTGTCTACTAATTTATAGCTGTTCCAAAGATAGGATTTTAAAGCAGATGCTTTGTTTTGATTCTGTCTTTACAATAAATATTACTAAATGTAAAAGTCAGAATTCCAGGCATTAAATATTTCATCGTGTCTTCCTTCCCAATTGATTTTTCAACAAAGGGTATAGAATATCAATGTTAAATCACAGGGGTCCTCAAACTGTCCATGCTTAGAGATGCTCATTTATAGGTATACACTCAGCATTATGTCATTTCTGCTTTGCTACATTATACTGTTTTCTAGAACTATCTGCATTCTGTTAAATCTATTTAACACTATGATTTCAAAATAACTACTTAAATAAATGAAGCAACCACATTCTTCTTCTTTTGCTTTTGACCATGATTTTTCTCCCAGTATTAATCTTTTCTCCTTCTGCACAATTTCTTAACTAATGTTGTGTAATGTAGAATGAACTAGCCGAGAAAGTCAAGGACTTGGGTTCTGTTTGGACTGTTTTATATCTTTAAGCAAATAAATTAAGCTCTTGCTGCCAGCCCTCTTATCTCCAAAATGGTGTGGATGGAATAAGATGATATGTATGGCTCCTCCTCTGACATCCTACGATTTTATTAGTCTTTGGCCATGGGCAAATTGAGCAGAGTTTCATACTCAATAAGGCAATTGAATCAATATGAAAGGCAATCTGGATAATTTATCTCCATGTTGTCTTTATTCTTAATAGCATGGTGGAAATTCTTTTCCTTTCGGTTTAGCTGGATAATTGCTTGAATTCGAGCCAGGACTATTTCACAGCAGAATTTCAAATTTCAATTTCCACATTATCTCATTGTCCTCCTACTCTGTTGACTGCTAATCCTGGTCTGAGGTCTTCTTTCTTTTTGAATTTGACAGTGTTTTGAATCCATGAACTCCTATAGAATTGGCAACAACCTTAAAAATGAATGTGCCCATTCCATTGTGAAGTTGGCTTGGTTTTTATTGCATGTTAAATGTGAGCACTCAGTCCATTTATGGGACTCATGGAGGATTCTATGACTGCTTTTAAACCAGCTGTTTCTTTTTCTCCATCTCTTTTTAAAACCATTGGAGAATTGCTTGGAATATCAATTTTATTTCCGAGCAATTCCTGGCATGGGATAACATTGAAATAGAGCATGCATTCAACTTTCCCAGATGAGAGGGAATAACAATGAATAATAAGACTTTGATACTGCTGTGAATAATTTTTTTTATTGTGGTAAACTCTATATAGCATAAAATCTACCACTTTAACCATTTTCAGGAGTGCTCTTCTGTGGCATTAAGTACATTCACGTTGTTGTGCAACCACCATCGCCATATATCCCCCGAACTTTTTCATCTTCTCAAACTAAACTCGGTACCCATTGAACAATAACTTCCTATCTCTCCCTTCTCCCAACCCCTGGAAACCATTTTATTTTCTGTCTCTATGAATTTGACTACTTTAGGTCTCTTAGGTAAGTGAAATCCTATAGCATTTGCCCTTTTTGGAGTGGCTTATTTCACTTAATATAACGTCTTCTAGGTTCATCCATGTGTTAGCATGTGTCAGAATTTTATTTTTTATTTTTATCATTTTTTAATGTTTATTTATTTATTTTTGAGAGAGATAGACAAGAGTGTGAGTGGGGAAGGGGAGAAAGAGAGGGAGACACGGAATCGAAAGCAGTCTCTAGGCTCTGAGCTATCAGCACAGAGCCTGATGTTGGGCTCGAACTCACAAATCGCAAGATCATGACCTAAGTAGATGTTGGACGCTTAACTGACTGAGCTACTCAGGTGCCCCTAGAATTTTTTTTTTAAGTCTGAATAATATTCCATTGAATGGATATACCACATTTTGTTTATCCATTTCTTTGTTCATGGATTTTGGGGTTGTTTCTCCCTTTTATTATTGTAGATAATTCTGCTATGAATATTGATGTACATACATTTGTTTGAGTCCCTGCTTTCAATTCTTCTGGGTATATACCCAGAAATGGAATTGCTGGATTACATGGTAATTCTGATTTAAATTTTTGAGGAACTGCCATATTGTTTTCCACAAAAGCTGTACCATTACATTCCCACCAGCAATGCACAAGCTCAGGGTTATATTAATTGTTTCTTCCTTTCCTCTTACCTTTTCTCTTCTCTTTTTCTCCCTTACCTCCCTCTCTCCCAGCTGAAGCTTACTACTTACCACTGACTTTAGGAAACTGAGGTACTGCTTTTTAGCAGAACTCAACAATAAATTATTAATGAAGATAGGAAGGTAGGGTGAACCCCAGATTTTGAGGGAGCAGTGGACCCATTCCAGGTGGCAATTATTGTTTTCATGTGCCCAGGAACTTAGCTAAATCTCAGACTATATCATTAGTGTAGACCCAGAGACAAGAACAAGTTGTAAGGCACTTTATTAAGGCTATTAGATAATTTATTTTACAACCCCACTCTTTAAGTGAGAGTTATGTGCCAAATGCCTTTTGAAATCTGGTATCGATACATTTTGGAATATCAGTTATTCTCTATATACTATCTCCTTGTTCTCTCAGCAAATGGCGGCACTTAACTTCATAAGGATAGCAAATTCTCTGAAAGCAGGGACCATAGGGAGCAATTCATTATCATCTGTTTCAGAAAAACAATCATTTCATCTTATCAGAAGTCTTAAATGATCTTAGGATGTTGGACTCAGAGGGGACTTCAGAGACATCTAGTTCAACCCACTCATTTTAAAAATGTAAAAACTGAGGGGCGCCCGGGGGGCTCGGTCAGTTAAGCATCCGACTTCGGCTCAGGTCATGATCTCACGGTCCGTGAGTTCGAGCCCCACGTCGGGCTCTGGGCTGACAGCTCAGAGCCTGCAGCCTGCTTCGGATTCTGTGTCTCCCTCTCCCTCTGCCCCTCCTTGCTCACTCTCTGTCTCTCTCTGCCTCTCAAAAAATGAATAAATGTTGACAAGAAAAATTTTTTTAAGTAAAAATTGAGACCCAGAATGAGTCTAGTGATAACAGCTCAAACTTAAGACTCTTTACCCTGAGACCACAGTTGTTTTTTTTTTTTTTTTAATTTTTTTTTTCAACATTTTTTATTTATTTTTGGGACAGAGAGAGACAGAGCATGAACGGGGTGGGGGGGGGCAGAGAGAGAGGGAGACACAGAATCGGAAACAGGCTCCAGGCTCCGAGCCATCAGCCCAGAGCCTGACGCGGGGCTCGAACTCACGGACCGCGAGATCGTGACCTGGCTGAAGTCGGACGCTTAACCGACTGCGCCACCCAGGCGCCCCCACAGTTGTTTTTTAATGCCAAAAAATATTTAAGTTGAATTCCTAAGAATCCTGATATCAATATCCCTTCTCTTAATGCTATCAATTCATGACATCTACAATGTACAGTTCAGTGCAAACGCCAGTGTCCTCTTTCTATAAAGGTGTTGAGTGGAGAAACCAAAGTGGAGAATGAGCTGGTGGCAGCAGCACATGCAGAAATGTGTGTGATTTCCCTGAAAATTATATCAGTGTTAATTTCACCGGCTATTTTATGTTGATGAAGCTGCATCAGGGGAACTTTTGTGCTGAAACGCTGGAGGTACAAATGTAGTGATGACTCTGGACTTTCCATTCCCTGGGAACTGCAGCGGATGCCAGCCTGCGGACACAAGCTGGGTCATGGGGTCAAATATCTAGAAGATTTGGGGGGAAACTGAAGTGGGATGAGGATACGAATAGTTTTAGAGTGAGTGATTGAGATAATTAAGTTGATGAGGGTTCTCAGGTTAAATTGCTTCTTTAAATGTGATCGATTTCAAGGGTTAAACAAGCCAGCAATAATGAGCTTTTGCCTATGGGTTGTGCCTTTCATTCTTGCTTATTTGGGGGAAGCACGATACCCTATTCAATGACTATATTGAATTAGCAATAGCTAGAGCAAGTGGAGAAAGGAAGTGCTTATCTAACTGAAAATTTAAAATAAGAGGGAAATACATTATTGAAAATATTGACAGCTTAATTTAAAAGTCTGTAAGTGATTATAATAAAGCTAGTAATTTTCCATTCAAATTCAGTCTGCTCAAGACATAGACATTACT
This sequence comes from Neofelis nebulosa, assembly GCF_028018385.1. Lineage (NCBI taxonomy): Eukaryota > Metazoa > Chordata > Mammalia > Carnivora > Felidae > Neofelis > Neofelis nebulosa. The sequence continues at coordinate 55,692,836 of NC_080793.1, forward strand.
AGTGTTTGTTCAGCAATACTAAAGGGAATCACAGAAACCCAGAAAGAATGCTGGGTATCTCTAACAACACTAGCTTCAAATGCTATCCAGATTCGTTGTTAGATGGGGAATATTTTAAATAAAATGCAGGGCATTTGCCTGATACTACTGATAAAAAAAAAGGTAAATCAAATACATTTCTGCAATCATTTAATCAAAAATAACTGTCTCAAGACAGACCACTGTTTATGGTTTATCTTTCCATTTTTCTTTTTCTTCTTGGTTACAGACCTAGGCCTCAGAGCTATCTCCATATGTAAGTTTTTTCAATTATGAAGGAGGACTGGCAGTATTCAACAAATGGTTTTCTCATAAGGGTAATAATGTATGAGTGGACAAATTTTAAATCCTAATAAAGGATGCTAAAACCACAACAAAACAGTCAAGATTATAACCTATTTTGCTATCCAGAAAGCATCAACCTTCTAAATCTCATTCTTTGAGGGCATTTTTTGTTTGTTGGTTCTTATTTTTATTCTTTTCTATTGTTGTTTTCTGTGTGATTGTTTTTCCCAGCTTTTACTACCATTAATCTGAGAGATTTAGCCTGGATTAATTTTTGCTAATAACAAAAGGAGGGTTACAGATACACTGAGCCTCGTCTCATTTGCCCACACACTGTTGGCATTTATTGTAATGATCGCCACGTTGCAAATTTCTCTTGGTTCTCCTGAGATTTAAATGTCACTAAATATCTTATGTTTTGAATTAGTCTGGTGATATTATTGATAATAGCCAGAGGGCAAACTTCAGTTATTGAATATAAAAACATGTTTCAATTTTATATTTTCCCCCAGTTTCGTTGAGTTATGATTGGCAAAGAAAAATTCTATATATTTGTACAGTAGAATTTTCTTTAAAGATGTACAATGTGAGGTTTTAACATACATAAACATCGTGAAGTGAGTCTCACCCTCAAATTAACCCCCCCATCACCTCACAGGTACCTTTATGTGTGTGTGTGGTGTGAGCACTTACAATTTCCTCTCTTTGCAAATTTCAGGTATACCATGCAGTATGAACTATAGTCACCATGTTGGAGATTAGATCTCCAGGACTTATCCTTCTTGTAAATGACAGTGTCAGTTTTATATTTTATATAATTCACATATTCAGGCTTGATTCATGTGCCTATGCTGAAAGTAGTTTTTTTGGTTAACACTGTCAACAGGAACAAGCCGTCTGTCTACTAACTCAACTCCATGTGGAAGTAAATAATTACACGCCTGTGAAAGTAGGAACCATGGACTATTTGGTTGACTCTATTAAATATTAAGGGTGAACTTAAAACAATCTAGAATTATCCATATATATACATCTATCTATCAATCTATCTATCTATAGATAGATATGCCTATATATCTATATATGTAGATTTTTTTTTGCAAAAATGCTCAGAAAGGGTCAGCAACCACAGAAATGTGAACATGTCAATGCATTTGCTTCCTATTATCTTATATACACACTCAATAACATTACAGTTCAATAAATACCTCAGCTTGTAAAGCCAAAATGATTTTTCATTTCTGTATCCATAGCCAAAGTTACTAGACATAGTAAGACTTTCTTTCAAAATTTCTACCATGGGCTCTTCTAACACAGTGCCTCCAGACAATTGCTGAAAATGGCTGTAGCTTTTTAAAATTATATAACAAAGAAAAAATAATCATTTTCCTCCAGTATGCTTTAAAAAGTTCCACAAAAACTTTGATATGGGCAGAGGCGAAGTAAAATACCCCCCCCCTTTTTTTTTCCTTTTTGCTGCATATTACTTTTCCTTGGCACTCTCTTATCTGGACTTGGCTAGAATTCTTGAACTTTCTTAACTGCAAAATCTGAATCTCTAAACTGCTTATTCATTCTCCTGGAATTTTTGTTTTTAATATTGTATTTTAATTTTACCATAAACTTATTTTACCTGCTCTGAACAAATGCGACACATTCTTATTGTATAATTTTATTTGGTGCCGTACCCCTAGTATACCGTATGCCTTATTCTCTAACATTTTTGTCAGAGTTTTGTGTTTCCTCTGACAGCATATCTGTGCTCACTGCATAGGGAGAGTACCGGCTCCCTAAAAATGAGCTGTTTAGAAAGTAAAAGAGAATCTGTTTCTCTTTTCCAAAGCCCCTGAAGACCTTACAGAGGCGTGTATCACTAAGAGCTGTTTTAAAATTTTTGTGAATGCTTATTTACTTTTGAGAGACAGAGAGCAACAGAGAATGAGCAGGGGAGGGGCAGAGAAAGAGGGAGACACAGAATCTGAAGCAGGCTCCAGGCTCTGAGCAGTCAACACAAAGCCTGATGTGGGGCTCAAACCCACGACGATCAGGTAAGATCATGACCTGAGCTGAAGTCGGATGCTTAAGCAGAGGTGCCCCAGAGCTGTCTTAAATTCCTTGAGGACCTTGCTCAACCTCATATCATTTATTCTCTTCCGCAAGTGGAAAGTCATCTAGGAGTGCTCCAAGGGGCAGCTGAAATGTTTATCGTAGCAAGATGGGATGATATGCTCTTAATTCATAGATAGTGTGCCTTGGCAAGGAGGACTTTTTTTTCTTTTGGTATTTTTCTTCACTGTAAATATACTTAATACCAAATGTGGATCTTAGGAGGGAATGTGGTAAGTCCGTATCATGTCTCTTATTTGGAGTCAGAGCTCTCCACGTCTTTAAAGTGAAAGAAAAGTAGCATGTAAGTATTTACCGTCAAGATAGGACATCTTTTTAGCACCGCTGTAAATTCGATCATGTGTTCATCCAGCCGTTCCATCGGCACGTATTGGGTTCCCAGTATGCATTGGACTCTGTCACAGGTCTGGTGATGGAGAGTTATTTAAGACATTATTCTTGTCCTTGAAACTCTTCTTGACAACTTGAAAAGATAGGCATGCAAAGTACAATGTAGTGTGCCCAAAAATGGTCTACAAAAGTTGTCACGAGAGCATATTTCTGTCCACATATTTTTGTGAAGTGCTGTGCAATCTCCGGTCTGAAGACGATGATTGATGATCTTTTAAATCATTTATTTCCAAGCTCAGCTGAAGCCAGACAGATGTGGGGGTTTGGGCATTAGGTCTGTGGTCCTGGGTGCTTGTTAGACAGTCGATGTCCTTATTTCTATTCATGCTTGTGGCCATCACAGTTACCAGCCTTATGTTGACATTGGCTGGCATTCTGGCTCTGTGGCCCTTAGGCAAACCCCAAATTGGTTAGCCTTACTTTCAGGGTTTGAGATGATCACAAAGGTGATGATCAGTCACTGCAGAAGCCATTGTGGAAACAGCCAGAAATGCCTGCTTTCCCCTATCGCTCTGTCTACAATGCTCGCTTCTCTTGCCACAATTTCATTAAGGCAATCGCTGCGCCTGAACTTGGCATCACTGTTCTTCTCGCACGGGCTCACACTGAGCAAGTACTTCTTCCTGAGGTTCTTCAAGGAGGTGGTAGAGGTTTTCTAGATATTCAGACCTGCAGGTTGGGTTAACCTTGTGTGTTTCAGAGAAAAGCAGCGTCAAAGAAAACCTGAGTTTTCTCTAAGACAAATGTCTCCGGAACTTTTTAAAAATCGAGCCATTTGGGGCACCTGGGTGGCTCAGTCGATTGAGCATCTGACTTCGGAGGTCATGATCTCAGGGTCCGTGAGTTCAAGCCCCACATCGGGCTTGCTGCTATCAGCCTGTCTGTGCAGAGCCCCCTTCGGATCCTCTGTCTCCCTCTCTGCCCCTCCCCTGCTTGCACTCTCCGGAAATAAATAAATATTTTTTAAAAATCGAGCCACTTAACAGCAAACAAGTAGAACTGTGACTGCTGGCTCCTTCGCCTAGGAGGCTGAATTGTGACTGAAATACATTCACTTCGTTCTGCAGAAGGATAAGAATGATCAAATTTGATCTCATCTTCAAATTGTGTCAAGAAGATGGCTTAAAAAAATTCTGTCCTCACCTTTAACCCCATTGGTGATCTCTCCTCCCTTATTGAGAAAGTCCGGAAGCTGGGGAGGGAAGCATCGCCCGTGAATGATCTGATCTCATAGGAACACTTAAGTTCCTAGAAAAAAAATAGAAGAGAGAAAATAGTTGTTCATTTATTTTGGTCAGGAGAGAAATGCTTTGACTCACCTGACTTTGTCTCTTCTTGCCATTAAGAATTATAAGCCTAGAATGTTTGGGGGAGTCGGGGATCTTGTATTGAAACCGAGCAACTCAGATCCTTCCATGTCACCTCAAAAGATACACATTTTGAGGTGTACAGAGTCTTTACTGATTGTTCTGGAGAAAATGAAATGTTGTTATATAAGATATATCCAAAGTTATACGAGGCATGAGATTTTCTATGATTCAAGGGAATCTTTTGGTTATCAGATCATTTTGTGAAGAGTCCACCATGGGTGTGCCCTGGTAGCTAATCTAGATCTTACATGTACAAGTTCATGTTCCTCTGCAACACGAAGCACTTTGTTTTGTTTTGTTTTCTGGTTACTGCCCTCTAGTTGGGGAATCCCTCTTCCCATTATAATGGGATTGATCTTACCCCAGGATTCATTCTGATTATTCTAGCAATATATGTGATTGCACCATAAGAAATGACCAATATCCAACAAGTTTTGATGTATCTATGGCAACGTCCTGTGAGTAGAGTTAATACCTCCTGACCCCTGATGTAGCCTGTCTGGTCTGTCCAGAGGTGTGTTCCAGATGTTACACAGAAGAGTCCACTGTGGCTACTGGCCCTCAACATCCTCCTGAAGGGTTGAGATCCCTGTGGCCTTGCCAAGCATGCATCTTTCCAAGGTGTCCCCACCAGTGCCATTGTACACATGCTTGCGTGCTTATTTGTGTATAGCCAACAGCTGCTGCATCACACACACACACACACACACACACACACACACACGCATGTTTTAAGAGCAAACATTAAGTCAGTAATAGGGAGCAAGGAAAACTGCCCCGTACTTTGAAAGGCAGCTGCTTTCCCGGAGGTTAGTACCTAACATGTAGGTAGAGAGCTGGGCTAGTTCCTTTTATTCATCCCCTTGCTTTCGTAGCCATTCCCTTGGCGACGGAATGACCCAGCCAAACACTTGAAATTGATGCATCTGAAGGCAACTGTTTTCTATTTTAGACAAAACCTACCTACCGCTCCCGTTCCTGAGTGGTGGTGAGGAGGAATACAGATCATGGCCGTGCCCTTCTCAATTCCATATGAGTAACTACTGTTCTCAATTCTAGTTCAACAAATAGCACGTCCAGGGCATCTTAGCGCATTTGCTTCCCCCCGCCCCGCCCCATTTATTTCATCTGTTCTTTTCTGTATTGTGAGCCAGCAGGCTGATGTTTTGACTTTCTGTCACTAATGAGAGCTTCTGGACACATGCAGATGGCCATTCAACTATTGGGTGAAGGCAAGCCTCTAAGTCCCAGCTTTGACTGTTCAGCAATAACAGAAAACTTCAGATTATTTGGAAAACACCGTTTAGTGGGCAACTGAGATTTTCCCTACATATCACCTCATCTATAACAGAAGCAGCATGGTAAGGTAGAAGACCCATGGACCTCAAGGCATTTTAGGTTCTCTCCTTGGGTTTTGATCTCTCTTATTGCTAGCAGGGGAAAGCCTGGGCAAACCACTGAGCCAACATCAGTCTCTGTTTCTTGACTCATTGTGAGGCTTAAATGAGAAAATAATAACAATATCTAAAATCTGTTGAGTATGTACATATAATACATAATGAATATATAATGAATATATACATGATGAATTATACATACATAATGAATATATACATGATATATAAATATATTAATTAATGACTATATAATAAATATATAACAGATGATAAATTTCATATATTTTATTATTGTTTAAAATTTTTTTAACATTATTTTGAGAGAGAGAGAGAGAGAGAGCGAGCACAAGCAGGGGAAGGACAGAGAGAAGGAGAGACAGAATCCCAAGCAGGTTCTGTGCCATCAGCTCAGAGCCCGATGCAGGGCTTGGACTCACAAACTGGGAGATCATGACTTGAGCCGAGATCAAGGGTTGGACACTTAAGAACCACACAGGCACCCTTCATATATTTTAACTCACTGAATCCTCCCTCAACCCTATGGGATTCCAGCCATTTGATGGCAGAAAAGTGTGGGGCACAGACAGTGAAGTAACTCACCCAGAATCCCACGCCTAGAAGTGAAGGAACCAGGATTTGACTCCTGCGTGTCTAGCTCTGGAGTTAGGAATTTCATCGCTACCTTTTGCATGAATATAGAATGTATACTACAACACATAAAATAAATATCAACTTCGAAATGTGAACTCTAACCTGACTACCAATGCTAAGAAATGGAACCAAATAAGCTCAGCTTCAGGCTTCCCTTAGTCTTTTTTTTTTTTTTTTTTTTTTTTTTTGATAAACTATCACACTTTCTTTAAGTATTTTCTCCCGTATCAATGTGAAAACTTGAGATGCTTTCCCAGGCAGGTCCAGGTCAGAGCTTGAACTGCCGTCTCACTCTCAAGTCCCTGCCAGAGCTTTTAGGACGTGAGTGAGTCTGCTTTCCGCACCACCCTGTCCTGCCTTTGGTGCTCAACCCTGAAATGCTCCCGGGGTCCCTGACCAGAGGCCCTGGATGGTCTAACTCCCTCCACGCCCTTTCATTCCCTCTTCCCTTTTGAACCACATTTTCTTGGAATCTTGTCTGCTGACTCTTTCTCTCCAGCTCCGAAGGCTTACCTGCCCACTTGCTTGCTTACATCACTTCAAGGATACATACTTGGGTCCCTAAGTTGGGCAGAACACACAGACTTCTCCTAGGCACCTCGCACGCACATATGAGAAGTCTGTTGGAAACAGTAGTGGAAAGAACACAAGTTTTGGAGGCAGAGTTGGGTTCAGATTCTGTCTCTACCACTTTCTAGCTCTGTGCCATGAGGCAAATCTTTTAACTTTTCTGAGGCTCTATTTCCTTATCTGTAAAGTGGGAATAATAATAATAATAGTGGCTCAAACACACTGAATTGTTTGTCAGGAGGTAGGAACGGGGCTATGTGTTTATGTTAGCTCATTTTTTTTTCATCCTGTGCCGTTTCTCATACTGTACAGGTTGGGCCTGAGCCTTTACAAGGAGAAACAAATGAGCTAAGGTCTGACAGACAGTAAATGCTGGAGCTGGAACGCAAACCCAGGTCTGTCGGTCGGGATGCTTGCGTTCTTATCTTTCAGTGAATACTTATTGTCCTCGTTATGTTATAGACACTAATAACTTCTTAAGAGATTTGTAACAGTTAAATGAAATAATATATATAAGGTACCCAGCATAGAACCACGTACATTTTCTTAAGAAGTATCAGCTCCTTTCCCCTGCCCTTTCCCAAAGGCCCTCCACTGATGGGAAAATCAGCTTTGGCAGGCAAGATAGGGGAGCTATTTTTGGCTGGGTAAGTGGGGCTGGGGAAGAGGAGAACCAGGAGCTTTTCTGCATGTCAAATCACACAAGGGTGGCAGCTTTCAACCCTGTCTATACAGAGGCCTGGCTGGCCTTGTTGGTTATGTCTTTATATAGACTCTCATGTCCCTTTTTGAACCCTGTAACCTGAGAAAGAGTGAACAACTGGAGGAAAAATGAAAAAGATGAATGGATTAAAATATATTCGCAAAAAATTCCTATAGGAATTGGGGCTACTTAGCCTGGTGAAGGGAAGACTAGGGAAAAGAATTTTTTGTGTAAAGGATTATATTATCGATAATGGCAGCATGTATTTCTCTAAAGGTGAGAGGCTGGACGTGATGACATCCAAGTCCGTGGAGAACCTAAGCTTTCACGTCCATGGAAATGAAGAATGGACAGTTAAGATTAGAGTATAAATTTCAAAACCATAAAGACTCTAAGACAGTGAAAACCTGATAGTAAGTTTTTCTGTTCTTTGGCTACTTTAGGTATATGGATTATAGATCTTTCCTTCTTCTTGTGATTGCCTCCAGTCTATTTAGGTGGGAAATAGTCATGTATTATGTGTGTCCCAAAATAAAGCCTTTTGAATGCTTCATTGCTGTAAACACACACACGCACCAAATTCTGCGATTGCTTTTCATCTGAAGGCCCAAATTTTCCTTTTTAAGATATGAATACATATTTTGTATTCTGTGAATAATGGCCACATGGTAAGCCATCTTAGTCATTTACACCTTAGCCTCAATTAGTTTAAAAGTTCCATTCAGTAAAGAAATTGTGGTTTATATACACAATGGAATACTACGTGGCAATGAGAAAGAATGAACTATGGCCTTTTGTAGCAACGTGGATGGAACTGCAGAGTGTTATGCTAAGTGAAATAAGTCATACAGAGAAGGACAGATTCCATATGATTTCACTCCTATGCGGATCCTGAGAAACTTAACAGAAGACCATGGGGGAAGGGAAGAAAAAAAATGGTTAGAGAGGGAGGGAGCCAAAACATAAGAGACTCCTAAAAACTGAGAACAAACTGAGGGTTTATGGGGGGTGAGGGGAGGGGTGGGTGGGTGATGGGTATTGAGGAGGGCACCTGTTGGGATGAGCACTGGGTGTTGTATGGAAACCAATGTGACAATAAATTTCATAATAAAAAAAAAGTTCCATTCAGCTGAATAAGCAGAGATTTTAGAGAAAAGTAAATAAATGTATTGTTCCAAGAATATTACTAAGGCAAGACTCGAGGGGTCAGTACAACACAGTGAACTCAGGTAGGTAAGCGGCATCATGAGGGCAATGGTACCACTCAGGAGAGAAGATGGAAGTAGCTCAATAGATGACTGGAGAATACAAAATGGCAGTGATGCGTTCTTTCAGGGTGTCAGTTATTTAATCAACTGCGACGACATACCAAGTACTGACACAGATGCTGGAGGCACAAATGTTACAAAGACACAGCTCTACCCTTGGCCACCGTTTTATAGTGGGTAGCACTGACTGCTGCAACAGGCTAAATTTATTTTATATATATGTATATATATATATATATATAAACATATATATGGTTATATGTATATAATATTTATAAACATAGTAGCTAAGGTCTGATAGACCTTATATATATGTGTGTGTACATATATATACACATATATATGTAATTACACATTTTATATATAAATATATACATATATAATTGTAAACTCAAAACTATATATACTTTTTTTTTTTTTTTAATTTTTTTTTCAACGTTTTTTATTTATTTTTGGGACAGAGAGAGACAGAGCATGAACGGGGGAGGGGCAGAGAGAGAGGGAGACACAGAATCGGAAACAGGCTCCAGGCTCCGAGCCATCAGCCCAGAGCCTGACGCGGGGCTCGAACTCACGGACCGCGAGATCGTGACCTGGCTGAAGTCGGACGCTTAACCGACTGCGCCACCCAGGCGCCCCAAAACTATATATACTTCTGCATATATATACTTTTGCACTTACAATTTGTAATTGGTTATGTATGTGCATATATATATATATATGTGCATATATTCACACTTTCATGTATATATATACACATACATATACGTATGCACACATATACATACACACACATATACATGCACATACATATACATATACACATGCATATATATATGTAACTGTAAATGCAAAAGTATATTTCCTGTTCTTGTAATGGCCCAAGGTGGATGCCCCTGGTCAGTGAGCAGCTTTTCTATATGTGGTCCTTGAGGGACCAAGTTTCCTCCAAATTTGTTCTCTACCACCTACTGTGACCCCATTTTCAAGGACCTTCGGCCAGTAGAAGGTGGAAGTGAGCTCTTCCCTGTTCTCGAAAGTGACTCACCTCACCTCAGCTTACATTCTGCCATTGTAACTGGTTACACAGCCGTGGCTAAGTTCAAGCATGGCTGGGAAATGTATCCTAGTTGCCTGACCATGAAGAAAAGGAAAACATTCTGGCGAACAGCTGGCATTCTTTGCTATACAAACTTAGAACTAATCTTTTCTTAAACTATTTTTCAAACTTTTTTTTAATGTTTATTCATTTTGAGAGAGAAGGAGAGAGCGAGCAGGTGGAGGGGCAGAGAGAGAGAAGGGGTACAGAAGATCTAAAACAGGCTCCGTGCTGACAGCAGAGAGACCAATGCCGGGCTCGAACTTAGGAACATAAGATCATGACCTGAGTCAAAGTTGGGACGCTTAACCAACTGAGCCAGCCAGGTGCCCCCAAACTTAGAACTAATCTTAAGAAAAGTCACAGATGAACGTAAGGGAAGGGAAACAAAAGTAATATAAAAACAGGGCAGGGGACAAAACAGAAGAGACTCATAAATATGGAGAACAAACAGAGGGGGTTATTGGAGGGATTGAGGCAGGGGGGATGGGCTACATGGGTCAGGGGCACTAAGGAATCTATTCCTGAAATCATTGTTGCACTATAGGCTAACTAATGTACATTTACATTTTTAATGTAAATTTAAAAAAAATTAAATTAAAAAAAATGAAAAATGAAAAAGAAAAGAAAAAGACAAAGAAAAGAAAAAAAAAAGAAAAGTTGCCCAGGTTCATGTGAAGTTTACCTGTTCTACCATGCCAGTTCTTCATACATAAAAATCCCATAAGCCCTGTGCAAGGGCATTATATTTTTTAACTTCTCAGTGGATTTATATACTGGTCCCTCTTATGCATCACCCTTCCTTTCTTCTTTCCTCTCCCTACCTTGCTTGCATATCAATGGCTCTGGGCTACTCTCTAGCCTATACAAGCTCTAGGCTTGGAGTCAGCAAAATGCGAGCCCCTAGGCCAAATCCAGCCTGCTGCCTGTGTTAGCATGGCCCAGGAACTAAGAACAGTTTTTACAATTTAAATAGTTGGAAGAAAAAAAACCCAAACAGGAATACTAGTTCATAAAGTGTTACAAGTTACATGAAATTTGAATGTTAGTGTCCATAAATAAAGTTTTATTGGAACACAGCTGTGCTCCTTTGTTTACGTACTGTCTATGGCTGCTTCTGCCTATAACCATAGAGTTAAGTAGTTGTAAACCACAAAACCTAAAATACTAGCTGCCTGGCCATTGGCAGAAGTTTTCAGGCCATTGGTATAGGTCACAAGACAGTAGAGAGTCTCTGTTGGAGGACAAAGGTGTGATAAGTAAGCTGTAGCATGCTGTAAATATGGTACAAAGTAGACCAAAAAAGGTAACTTGAGACTAAACTCTTGATCCCTAACACTAATAATTAAGAGACAAAAAAGAGAAGATGATCAAAGTTAGAAGAGACTTGCATGATGTCCAAAGCAAGAAAGTCAAAGAGATTAGGAAAGAATGAAAATGAAGGGGACTACCTGGCATATTTCAGAATCAGGACCCCAATCTGGAAACCACTCGCTAGTATTTACATTTGTACTCCTTTTATCCCTTTTAAATTTATATTTGTGTACATGCTTAATCTCTTTAGATTGCATTGTTTTACTTTTTATGGTATACAATATCTAGAACCGTGACTTGTACTCAATGGATTTTCAGAAAAGACTTTTCATTTCAGAATGAAATGAAATGAAATGAAATGAAATGAAATGAAATGAAATTTCAGAAAAGATTTTCATTTAGCGAATGAATGAATGAATGAATGAAAGGAAGCTAGGCTACTCTTCATGTGTATGGCACTTATGTACCAATTTGGCAAAAACTGATGAATTGGGGCATATACAGCCCTGTGTGCAAATGCCTTGGCAAGAAGGTGAGCTGGATTTACCTACCTCTTGCCCTCTGGTCTCGCACCCTGTGCAGGGGAGTATTGCACAGAGGGACACGGTGACCCTGAATGGGGTAACATGGACACTTCCGTTGGGCAAGACCTTGAACACAGAGGCAACTTAGCGAGACTCTCGCGTACACTCACCTCTACACGTGGCAGCTATCCGACCTCCTAAATTGGTCCAAAGTAGAATATTGCAAAGTAATTGTCAGCCTGTTTGCCTCCGGTCATGCAAGTTGCTTGGTACGACTATGATTCCTCAAGTATTCAGACGCTGATCAGCTTACAAATTAAAGTAAGCCCAAACCCTCATTTAGAGGGAAAGGTTATATGCCATAAAACTACTTCATGCCAGATATTGGAGTAGTGTAGAAATTGAGCCTATATAAACACCTTGGTGCTATTCCATTTGGACACATGCCACAAAAAATAACCGAGAGTAGTTGTGAAAAAATGTCAATAAATCATCTATTTAGCTTGACACGGCAACGTACCAATTTCTTTCTTTTGTCAGCTTAAGTGCTCTTCAAAGCCAGACGACGCGTAAGCCCTAATTTGAAATTTATCCTCACGTAGGTCTAAAGGATGGCCAAAATGTAGTTCAAAAAGAAAGATTAGAGACGGGGGCTCAACTTCTGTGGCCTAAAATAACTGCCATTTCAATGACTCCAATGCTGCACCCCTGAATCTAATCGGGTTTTGAATGAAAAGACTTGATTTCCTACAACGTATTGTTTCTTCCCACATAGGCCTTAGATGTTTGTCATTCCAGTCTTTTCCCCACTCCCTTTCCTTCTCTCTTCCTTTCTCTATTGTTTTCTCCTTTGTTCGCACCCCTGTTGTCCTACCTCACTGGGTAGCAGCCTCTGGGTCCTAACAGTGACCCCACCATGAAGAGGTTGGTGACTCATTTACTGCCGCATTATGAGGCGGACAAGGAAGGATTCCCTGGTGTGGAAGAACCTTGGATCAGATCAGCTCAAACACAAGGGTTTTTCACTCCAGGCCGTCGCTATACTAATGACCACCATGACACCATAAGGCGTGGGTACACGTGTGGCGTTCATTGTCAAACAGACTTCAGACACTTGGTTGACTTGAGAACCTCTTTCAGTAGAAAAAATAATGCCCTGGAGAGCTCACTTCATGATTCAGTGCTCAGTGTCATAGCCCTGTTTTCAGGGCCAGGGAGAAACAATGTGTCAAAGGCAAAACTATATCTGGGACAAAATTAATGAAGGTTATTTATTCACAAACTTGCATGGAAAGAACTCATCTGTGGTCACTGTTGTTTCAGCAGGTGCACAAGCTGGGGGTGGGTGCCTTTTATAGAATAAAAAGAACTACTGAAACAGGTTTTGATCGGCAGGTGTTCTGTTAAAGTGAGGTATTAGAAGTGGAGAAGACTTTGTAATTGGCCTTCAGGTATATTTGGCCTTTCTCAATTGGCTACAAGGGGCCAGTGAGCAGTGTGGGGACACTCCAGGAATGAAAAAAGCAAGTGGGGTTCCATGGAGGCATTGGCATCAAACTGTCTCACTATTCCTTGTGGGAGACAGCTGGGTGGCAAGCAGGTTCTCAGATGTGAAGATGAACCAGAATATTAGACACTGGGTCAAAGTGAAGGGAAAGAGTCTACGGACCAGGCACTCTGCTAAGTACCTTATGTTCGCTTTCCATATGATATTTTCTTTCATTTAAGTCTGCCGATCTTTGAGAGAGGCACTATCATTTCCATTTTACACATGAGAAGTTAAGTAACTGCCCAAGTTTATAGCAAGAAAGTCATGGAACTCCGTTTCTAGGCTGTCGGGCCTGCAACTCCTTCCTAATACACCAACTGAATCCTGCTAAGTCCCGGTCAGTTTACAACCTACAAGGATTTGACGTTATTCTATCTCATACAAGTCATAGAAACCGTGAACTCCAGAGGGGGTTCAAAGTTTGGTTATACTGGAATATTGTTGACGTAAGTGTTACTGAAAACAGTTGCAATATACATCTGGCTTTTGCTACGCTGAAGTCTCGTTTTGGGGAAGAGGTTCGGTTGTTGTTTTTGTTCTAATGATATTTGCTATTATGGTATTTGATCTAAATTGTTCCTTAAGCCTGGGATGGTTTTCAGTAAATATTTCAATAATGGATTAAGGTGGAGTCTGAATATGGGAAAAAGAAGGTGTATTGTTCTTTGTTTGGCTTTCAAGATCCTAAATGATTGAATTAAGCCCAGCTTTTCCAAACTTACTCTACATCTCTCCCTCTTTCACAGCTCCAATCCTCTTCTTCAAAAAGTCATGTACTTTTCCAGCATAGAAAGTCAGTTCTTATTTCTATTCGATTCCTAACCTTTTCTGTCCTCCCTTTTTCTGCATCACCTTCTCCATCATTCAAAACCCAATTCAAGGGGTGCCTGGGTGACTCAGTCGGTTAAGTGTCCAACTCTTGCTTTTGGCTTAGGTCATGATGTCATGGTTTGTGGGATTGAGCCCAGCATTGGGCTCTGCCCTGACAGCATGGGGGAGGCTGCTTGGGATTCTCTCTCTCCTTCTTTCTGTCCCTCCCCCAACCACACACACATGCTCTTTCTCACTCTCTCTCTCTCGAAGGAAGGAAGGAAGGAAGGAAGGAAGGAAAGGAAGAAAACTTAAAAAACCCAATCCAAACCTTTGTGAAAGCATTGGAGTAGTGGGCAGAACAAAGAAAGCTAATTCTTCTATAGAATCGCTTTCCAACCCCCACCCCCACCCCGACCCAGTCATGGAAAATTCTATACGTACATAAATGTAGGGTGAATAATATAACTCACTGTCAACAATTGTCATCCAGCTTTAGCATTTATAAGTGCTATCTTGATTCCTCTATTTGCCCCTACCACTCCTCTCTCGTACCCTTAAAATGTTAAATAGAAACAGTCAGAGGAGACATCCTTGCCTTTTTCTCAATTCTAGAAGGAGTTTGTTCAATTTTTATCATTAGTTATATTAGCTGTAGGTTTTTGTTGGTCTTTTATCAGAGAGAGAAAGATTCTTTTTAAAAAAATTTTTAATGTTTATTAATTTTTGAGAGGCAGAGACAGCATGAGTGGGGGAGGAGCAGAGAGAGACAGAGACACAGAATCTGAAGCAGGCTCTAGGCTCTGAGCTGTCAACACAGACCCCGATGCGGGGCTCGAACTCACAGGCCACGAGATCATGACCTGAGCTGAAGTCAGACACTTAACCGACTGAGCCACCCAGGTGCCCCGAGAAATATTCTTTCTATCCCTAATTTTCTGAGTTATAAATCTTGAATGGGTGTTGAGTTTTATCAGATCCTTTTGTACATCTATTGACTAATCAATCATATAGTTTCTTTAGACACAAAATATTGTACATTAAAGATTTTGTTTTATTTTTGTTTTGTTTTTTGAGTGTCCACTAATCTTGCATTCCTGGGGTGAAACTACATGGACATAATGTATTAACTTTTTTTTTTCAATTGCTGGATTTAATGTCCTAATATTTTTAAATCATTTTTGTGTATATTTTATCCCTTTGGTCTTTAGTTTTGTCTTTTTAGATTCTGGTACCAGGATAACGTTATGGGTAATAAGATGATTGGAATGTGTTCCCCAAACCTCTATTTTCTGAAAGAATTTGTGTAAGATTGGTACCAATTCTTCCTCAAATCTTTCTTTTTCTTTTTTTTTTTTTAATTTTTTTAATGTTTATTTATTTTTGAGATAGAAAGAGACAGCATGAACGGGGGAGGGTCAGAGAGAGAGGGAGACAGAGAGTCTGAAACAGGCTCCAAGCTCTGAGCTGTCAGCCCAGAGCCCAACGCGGGGCTCGAACTCACGGACCGCGAGATCATGACCTGAGCCGAAGTCGGATGCTTAACTGACCGAGCCACCCAGGCGCCCCTCTTCCTCAAATCTTTAACACTATTTTCTGGAAAATCCATCCTGACTTGGAGTTTTTTTGTTTTTGTTTTTTTTGTGGGAACGTTTTTCAAAATTCTTATGAGTTCAATTTCCTTTGTTACTGTGTCGATAGGCAGATAGATGATAGATAGATAGATAGATAGATGGATAGATAGATGATAGAAGGCTATTCAAATACACATATTTTTTCCCTATTTTCCATTGTCAGTTTTGAAATGTGATTTTTCAAGGAAATCACTTCTTTATTTCACCTAAGTTGTCAACTGTGTTGGCATAAAGTCATTTTCTTGCACTCACAGACTAGGACGTGGCAGAAGAGAAAAGCAGCCCAACTCTTCTGAGCTCCTGTCCAGTTCTTTATCTGCTATCTTCCCACAGGACACAAATGATGACTTAATTAACTTGGCAAATATTTGTCGAGCTCCTACAGTATACCAAAATGTTTGCTGTGCCATGGAAATGCAGACGATCAAGATGACCTATCTGGCTTCAAGGATCCCATAGTCCAGTCAAGGAGATAAACTTCTAATCTTTGAATATAAACCAATAAATTGAATATATCAGAAGAGGAAGTGATTGATGAACTTTGGAAGTGGCAGGATCAGAGAAGGCTTCATAAAGAGGGCAATATTTACACTGGGCCGTAAAGGAACTGCAGGAATAGACCGGGTAGAAAACGCTTCCAGGTAGGGACAAGTCAACGTACAAAGGAACCAAGGTATGGGAGGGCGAGCTGTGCTCAAGGAAGAATGACAATCTGGCCCAGTGCAGATGTATTCAGAGAGAGTTTCAGAGGCAGGTGGAAGTCAGGGTTTGAATGGTCTAGCCTATACGCCTGAAATGAATATTTGGGAGGCCAGGGGGATTCCTTAAGTACAGAAGTAAGGAGATCAAGATGCAGAGATTAGACAGCAACAGGCAGCATTCCTCAAAAATGAGCTTGGAAGCAGATACATCAAAAGAATCCCATGCGGATGTTAGTTAAAAATGCAGGTTCCGGTGTCCAATCCCACTCCTACTGGATGGAGTTATTGGGGGTGGGCCAGGGAGGACGTATCTTATGCCCTATGCCTCTTGGATGATTCCTGATGCACACCACGCTTAGAAAATGAATTGGAGCAGAGCTTTGGTTTTCAAACTACTCTTGGGTTTGGGTTCTGGATTTCCTTCAAGCAAAGCATCTGCTTTTTAAATTTTCCCCATGTTGAGCACCCACATACAACTTTAGATTCACAAATGGTTTCTACAGATAAAAATAGGTTGAAAAACACGGGGCTAAAGATTGGAGAAATTAGTGTTTTGTAAACCATTTGGAAGCTGTGGCAGGGATTGCTAAGTGCCTGTGAGGAGTACCTGGTGGGAAGGAGGGCCAAGACAGGGATGGGTTTGAACACCGCTTCTTGGGTAAAATCGTCAGAACTTGTGGAAGGGCTGTAGAACATGGAGAAGCAAAGGGAGAATGACTAGAGTTATTCTCAGTAGCTTTTCTGGTTTAACTCCCCAGAACCTATATTTGTGTATCTTTTCCACTCTTTGACTCCTGTCAACTCAACAACGTCGGGACAAAATCACTAAGTATAAACCATAAGATTCCCCTATGTTCCCAGGTTGCCAGTTTACTCACCATAAGCTGCTCACTTAGTGGGTTAATCCTCAAACTGATTCTTTATCATGCAGTATTACCACCTCTCACTATAAAGAACCTAGATTTGCTGTAAAAATAAATGCTTCTCTAATCTAGATAAAGAGTAGGCATGAGCTGGAAAATTATGTTGTTATAATGATTCAGTGCCAAAAATTCTGCTCTTTTTTGGGACATTGAGCCAAATTTACTGCTCTGTTCTTGAGCAGAAAGAATTCATAATCAAAATAAAATAAAATAAAAAAAAACCCTCAGAGTTCAAAATAAATAATTTTAAAAACTTGGAAAGGAGACTGTTTTCATGATCTTTAAATCTTTTCATTTTGCTTTGTTTGTTTGCCTTTTATTTTTAAAACACATTTAACAGTTGGCTTACATTTGGCCTGCTGACCAAAATAAAGCTAGTTGGACCCTTGTTGTTTTGGTTCACTGATTGGTCAGAGGTTCCTGACAGTGCCGATGGAAGAAACGAGGATCCTTAGGACTTACACTGGTGGATTGCAACAAATAATCGAACTCTTCAAAAAACGGATGAGCCACCTATCTGCTAACCTGTTTGAACAGGTAAAGAAACACAAAACACACTGAGCTTCTCTAATGCTAAATTAAGTAGATGGGCTTATTTCATTGGCTTTCATTGGCTTTAGTGCAATCAACTCTTTGGGCCAATGGCAAAAACATCTCCTATCATTAAAAGCCTCATGGCAGATGAGAAGACATAAACATCTGTTATTAAATCCTTCTATAAAGTACTGTAAACAGCACCATTGATTAAATCTATTATCAAAATACGGCCTAGTGCAAATACCTAGAAGGTAGTAATAGGATCACCTTCACTTTATTCTTTTAGATTAATTTCAATGTCCCGATGATTTGATCTCTGAATACAGGGGCAATCAGGAAATTAAATGTTTCCACATCACAGCTACAGGGTTTAAACAAATGGGCTCCTTCCAGATATGTGTTCTGAAGGGATCAAGTACAACTCTACTTTTCTTGCAGGTAAATCTTGGGGAAAGCTCTTGACTTAAACTTAGTTTCCCGCTCTATAAAATGGAGCTAACTATATTCTCTTTGAGTGTATTATAAATTATACAAGACAAAATATACAGTTGGTATAACATTCAAGAGATTGGTGTGTGTGTGTGTGTGTGTGTGTGTGTGTCTGAGTGTTAATGTTTGTTAGTCTCTGAACTGCCAGGTTGGTGACCTAGAAGTTGAACATAAAGATTTTTGTTCTTGTTCCAGACTGAAGTCAGATAGAGTCAACTGTTTCTTAAGTCATATTTCCCAAGTCTTCAATTTTTGCAGTTTCTTGGTTCTATCCTACACATAATTTATAGAAAGCTAAATTAGAACAATGGTTGCCAGCAATTGTGAGAGCTTTACTATCTACAAGGCACTTTCATAGACCTTGTCTTTTTGGAGCCTCACACAACACTTTAAGGGGATAATTACATCTCCCAGTTTATAACATGGACACTGAGGCTCAGAGCGGTAATAAATTGTGTAAGATCATATAACAAGTACTGAGTTTAAGGCACTCAGGTTTTCTGCCGCAATAAAAAATGTGTTTCTTCTGTGCATATATTTAGATATATGTTCTAGGTGACCATGAAAGTAATCATCCAAATTGGGACATTTTTGGAAGTGAAAGGAGTCATATTAAAAATTCCACCAGGGACACTGGGGTAAACTGGGATTGTCTTGAGCAAATCGAAACATGGGTCCTTCTTGATAAAATTTGTTTCATGAGATTGGATGGTCTATGTGAGGTCTCCCATTTAGTCTCAGTTTTAGCCCACCCTCAACAGATATTTGAACTGAACTTTAGAGAAAAGTTTTCCAGGAAGGGAACATAAATAGAAAAATATTGACTTTTTTTGGCATAGGACAGTAGTACACAAAATAATTGTTGAATTTCAAATCACATTCTATCTCTTTGCGTAGAAGCTCTCTTGTCATTTACTCTTCCCCAGTGAGATTCCCTGGGATCTAATTTGGGTCAATACTGAACATGCCCACAAAAGGAAAGAATCATTATATGTTAGGGAGTTGACTAAAAAGCATACTCAAAGATTTTGTAAAAACTTAGCAAACTGGATTTTCAAGGCAGCCTAGGCTTGCTTAACTGATACACAGGTTCCAGAGAACCTGCAGAGATCTTTAAAGATCAAAGGCTAATTGTGTCTCTTCTGTTTTCCAGCTATCTTTGTTGATGATAGGCCAAAGAAGTGTGAAATCTGTAATATCACAACAGAATTTGTGTGCATTACACAGGATTATTTTAAGAATTATTTTCGTCAAAGCAGGGAATGATGAGTGAAGAGAGATTTAAGTTGCTTATGGAGGCTGCTAGAGTTTTCCTTTCCTCTGTCTCTTCTCCCAGTCCTTTGTTCCTTCTCTCCTTCCCCTCTCCCTGCCTTCTTTCTTTTCTTTATTGTTCTTTTTTTCCGTATCTCCCCTAAAGCCTGGAATTGTCCTTTGTACCTACTAGGATTCTAATAGTATTTATTATTTGATTGATTTTTTTTTTAAGTAATTGACTGGTTGGCTGACCTTTCAAAATGTGCCTTTCTAGCCCTCAGATTTTTATCATCCTTCCTAGCAAGATGGGCAGAACATTGTTCAGCACTTTTGGTCACATGCTGATATTAAAGGGAGCCATTAAGAGTTGTCTGACAATGACTTTGCACCTCATCAAGGGAGGAATCCTAGGGATGACGAGGAACATAGAACCTATTATTTTTTGGCTATCAGACAATTTCTAGTCTTCATGAAAACAAAATGTTAGCCACTTCAATAAGAGTTATTCTAGATGTTATAGGCCATGGCAAGGGATGGGAGGGGGGGCTGTTTGTAAGTTTAAAGAAAGAAAAATTGAGAAATAAGTAACTGAGATGGTTTCAGATCATACTTCATCTATTTCCTCCCTCCTTCCGTGAATCAGTGAGACATCAAATGAGAAGATAATACTTCTAACACAGCACCTACTTTACTGCAGTATGTGAATCCACTTCCTACTTGTGTGACCTTGGCAGATGACAACCCATTTGCAAGATGAGAATAACGAGTATCCTCCTTTCAAGGTGTAATTACTGGGATTAAATGAAGCAATACAAAAAAGACCCCTGGGCCAGTGACTGGCCCATAGTAAACATTCAAAAATTATATTATTTGTTATGACATCATTTTTCCTTCGATGGTGTTCATGCCATGCTTGAGAGTCCCATCTTACTTCCAGGCTGAGACCTGGGGGATGTTCTTTCAGAGATTCCCCCAAGCAACCCCAAACCCCAAATACTTCCTATGTTCACCAATGCCCCCCTAAGGGCCTTTCAGAGGAACATGGTCTGTCACTCCTCAAATGCCAAAGAGGCAACCTTCAAACTCTCGTCTGAGTCCAGAAAGGACTTAAAAAAATTTACTTTTGATGGAAAAATCCAGAAGATCTAGGTGTTTCCGGGGAGTGAGAGAAGGCCAAAAAACCCCACACCACATCCCATGGAAATAAACAGGAACCCTCTTGAATTTCCACCAACATCCCTGCCCCTCTATTCTTTAAGTCCCCAAAGCCTTGAATAAAGGACTAGGAAGTAATGGCAGCCCACAGGGCATTTTCAGGACAAAGAAGATTCCCAGGGCTACAAATTTCCTAAGTAACACCTGGGGATCAATTGGTGCACATGAATGAATATTCCATTGTAGTTTTGAGGATTTCTTTGTAAGTATGTAGCTTCAAGAATGAAGGGTGATGTCAGTCAGGAAAAAAAACCCCACTGAATCCTAGGACTTACTCCTCCAATTAGGCAGGGAGACACGTTAGAGCATGAAAGATTGGGTAATAATTCATACCTGTTGTGTTTCAGCGTTCCTTGTGAGCCTAAATGTAGACTG
The DNA here is from genome assembly GCF_028018385.1 of Neofelis nebulosa. Lineage (NCBI taxonomy): Eukaryota > Metazoa > Chordata > Mammalia > Carnivora > Felidae > Neofelis > Neofelis nebulosa. The sequence continues at coordinate 55,714,060 of NC_080793.1, forward strand.
CCCTCACTCAAGCGTATGCATTCTTCTTATACAACAGCTCCAAGGTCTTGAATATTTAATAGCATTTTTCCTTTAAGACAATCACTTACGAGGAAATGTTGAAAAAGAACCTCCCTGGAAGAAAAGTTCACACCTCGTGAAAAATAAATCTGGGTAAAGTGACTTATGAAAGATCTATTCCAGTAGGAGCAGAAACTTTGAAGTCCTTTTCCTGTTCGAGAACAAAAACCCAACTTCCCTGACGATAAATTTACAGCACAATAGGCTTTGGGTATCACAGGAGGCTGTTGTCAATCTGGGCTTCCAGGTCATTCTGGGTTTAAACGGGACTTACTGTCACTCTTCCTTCAAAGGTCCTGGCACTTCTTTTGAGGTAGACCTTTCGGGGGTTTTAAGGAACTTGTTTCTTTTTTTGAGGAAGAACCTTGCTTCTTCATATCATAGCAGCTGGCCAGTTTGTGTACAAAGTATGCCTGGGTTCTTTCTTTCTAAAAAATGATTCTTGAAATGAAGATCTGGAAGGCCTTACTGGCGGACTGGGATGTAAGATTCCACAATGGCCTTGAGCATGGATTTTGGGATCCGATGTCCTGAGTTTAAACCCAGTTTTGTCAATTCCCTAGCAAAGTAAACGGGGGTAAAATTAATTCATTCTCTATGCTTCAGCTTCCTCAGGTGTAAAAAGGATGATATTATCTGTGATAGGGTTCTAGCAGGGGTTCGAATGGAGGAAACACAAGTGTATGGCTTAATGCGGAGCATAAAATGAGTGCTTGAGGGGAGATAACTGTCACGGTTAATCCTAACCATCTTGGGGTGTAAACACTTTGTGGGGGTTCTTTTGACCAAGTTACCAGTTGTAACTAAACTACAATCAAAATAGATTTACTCACTTGATATAAATGAACAAAGTTATGGGAGTCTTCTAATGGCAAGGAACGAGGGCTGAATAAGGCACTATAAAGATTTTTTGTGGGGCACAATGTCCTCAAGTAGCTTGATTCTAGTTGAGATTAGACGTGAGCCTAAAAACAATAATGTCAAGCAGAAAGTGGCAAGGCTATAAGAGAATGTAGATGGAGTGTGACCAGAATCCAGAGGATAGAGAGAGAGTAACCTAGTTGAAGAAAGTCAGAGAAGACTTTGCAGGTAAGGGCCCTATGGTACATATCTCTGTGATCTCCATATTTTGACAACAGGACTCCCAGAATTGTAATGACTTGGTGGAAAAGATCCGTATTCTATAGTATACAAATTTTGCACATGCTTGAGAACATGCAAGTTCAATGTGTATTCTCTGATTACAGTAACCTAGTGCCATAATAAAATCAGTATCCTTTTAAAATGAGATTCAGGCTTAGCTTTCCCAGAGGACACTTGGCCATTGGCCCGGTGGTCTGTGCAGTAATGTACTTTTACAAACTTCCTTAGTTTGGAAATAAGGGAAGGGCAGTGGGAGAAGAAACCAGAAGGAGCAGGGCTGATCTTTAAGCTGTGGAAACTCTGCATTATGGCCCAGTGCCAAGAGTATCTGCTCCTGTTCTCAGGAAATCTGCTTTTGGTGGGAGCGAGGTGGACATTCCTCTTCTCCTCCTCCTGTCCTGTTCTAATTCTTTTTCATCTTCATGTAGGTTATTTTCCATTCTATTCACCCCTGTGTCCATTTATTCACCATACATTCACTAAGTTTCTAGGCTGAAAAACTTAGGTGCTGGTGGAGGCAAGAGGATGAATAAAGCAAGACCCCTCGTTCTAATCACCCTGGTAAGAACATCCAGGAAGGATGTAAGGAGTGGGGTCCCTATATGAAATGCTGGAGATGCAGACTTTTCCTATATTCCTTCTATTTCTATCTGTGTGTGTGTTTCTGCATACTGTTAGGAGCTAAATTTGCCCCACCCTTTGATGTTAGGCACTGTTTCTTTGTGCTTTAGCTCTCCCTCTTGAGTAAGAGCTTTGCCTGTATCTGGAAGCATTTTAAAATTTCAGTATAAAAAAATGATTGGGTTGACTTCTAGGCATGAAGGGGAAAAGAGGGCACAGTTGGGGAAAACCTGGTTGTAAACCTATTCTGCAACAATAGCATATAAGTACAATTTGGTTGGGTTGTTAGGAGGGAAGACTAAGTTTAGTTTTCCCTGCCGTTCTCTACTTCTAGAGGCTTCTAATCACGACTAATTTGTAGGTGGACCCCTATTTACCTTTATTTTACGTTTGAGAGGATTTGAAGAGTAAGACAAAGTCTGCAGTCTAAAAATATTTCTCCCTTTGATTCCTGAAATTTCAAGATAAGCAGTTTAATTCTGTCTTAATTACTGCCGTCGTCGGACCTATGTTTTGGAAAATGTTCTTGCTCTGGGCAGGATTATAAGAGAAATATCCAACTGTTGGGAAATGCTCTTAAAATCACTTTTTTCCAGAATTGAGAAAGATGGGCAAATCAGAGTTCTGGTTTCTTCTTCTTCATCTTCTTTCTTCCTTCTTCCTTCTCCTTCTCCTTCTCCTTCTCCTTCTCCTTCTTTCTTCTTCTTCTTCTTCTTCTTCTTCTTCTTCTTCTTCTTCGTAAGTAGAATCTAACTCCATTCATTTGACTATATATAACTAGCAAAGTACAGACTGTTGGATTCATTTTTGCTTCTTTTTGTAGAACTTGGGCTCATGTCTGTGATGAAAAGTAAATACATAAAAGAACACTTAACTGAAGAATACAGAGACTCAATATCTTCACCTGAATTCTCTAGACCTTTGTGGACTAGTTGATTTTCTGGCCTCTGATTATCAGGATAACTGCCTTGTGTGTCTCCTTCATGCTACTTGTGGGGAGATGGCAATGGATTATAACAAGGACTGTTATGTTCTTCAAACCATTAATAGAGAGCTCGTCCAGTTTTGCAAGTTGGATTAGTTGACAAGAGGCAGAAAGCTAGAATACATTTGCATTCATTGGTTTAGTGGAGTTTCTCGCTGAAGTGTGTTGTACCACATTATCTCGTCACTACTTTGTAACTGACATATGCCCAATTGCCTTATACACTTTAGAAGCAACTGTCGTTTTATCTTGAAGAACAATTAAGTCTTCTGAAGGCTAAATGTTTCCAAGGAAGAAAAAAAAAGCCAGACTACAGTTTAATTTATTGAAAGTTATTTATAATTTAGTACTTACTGTCCTGAAAATGCCTGTCCCCTTGGAAATATGATTCAGATGCCCTGAACTGAGGAAACATTTTCCTTTTTCCTGTGTAAAATATGAAACAAAAGACAACTGGAAAACACTTCATTAAAAACAGTTCCTTTGTCCTTTTGACAATGAAAACTGAAAAGAGACATGCCAGTTTGGCTATGTGGGTGGTCCTCTTTCTATGCTAACCTTAATGTGACCTCACAAAATTTACTGAAATTTATTTGGTGGTTCTAGAGATTTTGAAAATATGTGTTGAAAAGCAATAGTCACATGCACTAAGGGATTTGAGAAATGCCATCTATTAAAAGTGAGTTTCCAAGAGCTGAAGGATCCACCCAAGACCTTCTGCTCTGCCCAGACCTTAGTGTCCCCACAGCCTTGCCTGTTTGCACACCTGGGCAAAACTTTCTGCAGTCCGGTCATGTTCCTTGGTCATTTGGTTTGTTAGTTCAAGATCTTTCATGGGCTGAATTTGCTATCAGCTGCACGTAACTGGTCTAAGTCAACGTATGTATGATATGTAGCAAATGAACTTAAAGTGTGCTCCCCATGAGAATATCTTTGCCTTTTTTTTGTTTTGTTTAGTAATTCTAGAACATTCCTCATCTCATAATGCCCTGACCTTCTTAATAGTGCAGCAAAAAGGCAGTTGATTATCTGATGAAAAATGAAAATTAGCTATTGTGTCTTGTTTCTTTTTTTTTTTCTTCTTTAAACGTCTTTTACTCTTTTGGAGTTAGCTTTTAATTTCCTAGGGCTGTCTGAGAAAAGTCAGTGAAGTTACCAGAAAGACTGCTTTCCGATTAATCTCTTTTGCTAGCCAGACAACTCTAACAGTTTTGAGAAATGAAAAATGAACCATGTACTTTTGCCTTTGGTTAACATTTCTCTGTTAAATGAAATTTGATATTTTACCTCTAACTCTATTAAAATGATGCTGTCCAAAACTATCATGTGGTGAAAGTCATTCTTTTTTTATCCACTATAAAATAGCTTTGTCTAGTTTGGTCGTAGAAAAATCAAAACTAAGCCAAAGCATTCTTGTTTTAGTGATCCATCCCATCTAAGTAGAATATAGGGATAATTCTCATGAAGTCTTAAAAAATGAATCTTCCTTCTTGAAAAGTTACAAGCTTTAAAAATAAAGAATAACTACTCCACAAACTTCCTGTGAAATGCAGGCACTGGAATATGTACTTTTTTTTTTTTTTGAGCACATTGCACACCTTTTGTTATTCAACTTGACATGAATCATGCTTACAGAATTTTGGCAAGACTCACAATTTAGGTTCCCAAATGAGTATTCAACTTAGATTAATTAAGACTGTTATTTCATGGAGTATAAATACAACTGCTTATTAAAACATATTTATTGAGGATAAACAATTATGTAATAGAAACCAGCTACAGAATATAATAATATGACTAATGAAAAAGGCAATTGATTACAAATGACATAATTACTGAGGGTTAAGAGCTATGCAATTGATATGACTTGTATTCTTTAAGCAGGTTTTAATAAGCATTTTGATCATTACTTAACATGCAATAACTCACTTTTTACATCCAAGCAAAGAGTCACTTTCCAACTTGGTACATGTAGCTTTCACAGCGCTTATGGGAGGTGCAAAGATTATAGCTTTACCCTTAGGATTGAGGGAAGACATTGACAAAAAAGATTAAGTGTTACGTATTGTATTTTATTTTAGGAAATGGAAAGAAAAAACTGAGGTCTTTGACTGGAACCTTTGGCCAACTCTGTGACAAATGAGAAGCCCTACACTTGTCAGAGGTACCTCAGTTTGCGGAGAGGATCTAAGGCTACCATTTGAATGTTTGTGACTTGATCTTTCCTAAGGAATCCCCTAAGAAATCAACTTCATTACCATCATCATTCCTGGGGGTGGTTTACCAGAGATGAGTAGCTTTGGTTTGATTCTGGCATTAAAATGAGTATTTTCTCTGACTTCTTTACGGTAACGTGATCTGCACAGTGGTACTGAGAAGGGGAGAGATGTGAAGAGACACAATCGTAATTTATGACCCCAGCTTTAGGTCGTGGACATAAGGGGTATGTTATGAAGTTAAAATAGTGTGAATGGAATTAAGCCTTTTCCAAGAGTTTACAGGAACCCAGAGATGGGAGCTGGGAGAAAGAGCAAGTGTGCTCATGACAGCTTTCCATGTGGTGCATCAGAACCCAATATCAATGCTGTGTAGGTCACACTGCAGTTTGGTTCCTGCAGCAAAATGCCTTCTTTGTTCTCTGAAATCTAGTTACGAATGCTGTTCTCCAACATTTTGGGGTTTCCGGATGATTTCTTTACAGGGCACTCTGTTATCATTTCTGAAATATTATTTACTGATCCTTTCCTAGACGATATACAGAAGGGACCGGCTTCTATCCAATGGTGATGGGACACTGTATATTTGTGTTTTTAGATACATTCGGAAAAGGCTTTCACTCAGAATTGTGTCTTTGAGATGTAGATGGTCATGTTATCTCTGCTATAGTTTGACAGTATGGGTTGGGACAGGAACCTTGATCTTACAGTTTGACAAATACTGCAAGAGGCATCTCAAAATGGCCTTTCTCATGGATGTTAAGATGCCCATAACTTTTATCCTTTGAAGGGCGTGTCATTTGGCACAACTGTGAGATGGACGATGTGTGTGTGTGTGTGTGTGTGTGTGTAGTATCCTTGTGTTCCTTTCTGTCACTTCATCTCTATAGCTCTATTCACCCCCGGATGTTAACAGCTTTTGTGGTATTGGCATTCAGATCACCACAATCTTCCCCTCTCTCCATCCTGCTTGCACCCATGCATGAGTACGTACACGTAGTCACACACTGAGTAGATAACTCTAAATTATGTCTAGATTTTCTTCCTCCATGCTCAATTCATAATTAAAAAAAATTATCCACTTGCTGTTGTATTCCCTCTGGGTTCTGCTGAGGGTTGCGAAATGTAGTGGTGTGGTTGGGCACTGACTTTGGGTCAGACTGCTCTGAGTTGGAGTCTATTCTAATATTTGCATCTCGACTACCTTGGCAGATCTGTTTCCATTCTCTAAGCCATGGTTTCTTTGTCTGCAGATTCAGGAAAATTAAAAAAAAATTGTGTCTACTTAGGGTTGTTGTAGACAATAAATTAGATGATTCATGCACAGCACTTACTTAGCACAGTGCCATCCATATAGGAAGTGTCCCATAAATTCTAGAACAGTTATTACTGCTGTTATTGAAGAAGAAGCAGCTACCCTATATAATTGCCTAATGTAATCAGATCTATATCTAGATGTGAATAGTTAGGTCAATTGCCTCTATCTCATCAAAGCATCAAGGCTTATAGGAGCTATTGTTCTCCCTGACTTCCATAGCCACCTCTGACCTCACTGGTTCAGTGCAATCAATTTTCCCAGCTCTCTCCATGGCACCTTTCTAGGTGCAATGGGTTATGGGGAAATGAATAACTCCTCTTTGACTTTCTTGGACTTTTTCCATATGTGAAAAAAATCTTAACCTTTAGGATTGCCTTTGTTTCATGTGACTACAATTTGACTCATCTCTTGGGTTGAAAGTTGTAGGAGAGGGGGTGGAAGGCTGGGCAAAAAGGTGGAGCAGAATAAGGCTAACAACAGAGTTTATCCAGGGGCTGTCTTATTCGTCTTTTAATCCTCAATATATTGCCTAAGCCTGGTGTGCTCGTGTTTAGTAAACATTATTTGATCTCTGGAATGAATGAATGAATGAATGAATCCTCTTCCAAGCATGCCAAGTAGCCTCCCAAGGGTCAGAGACCATTGCCCTCTGAATTGGTATGTAAGTCTTCCAGCATAGAAGGGTACATACCCAGTCCTCGTTGTGGCTCTTGTGACAGCTGCTCTGTGTAGCATCATACCACATAAACTTCTCATTGATAGGTCACTCCTTTAAAAAAAAATTAAATTCCCTGGCTTGATATCCACATCATAAGGATAATGAGAGTTGTTTTGTCTCAGCTTCCCTTTCAAAGCAAGAAATCTTAACTTGGGACCAGATACTTCCATGGTTCTAAGAGTCCCCTGAAAGTGTTGCCCAAAATTTGGGTGTCTGTGCAGTTTTTTCTGGGGAAAGGATTCATAGTTTTTATGATTCTCAGTGGGCCTAACTTCAAAGGTCACCTTTGAAATTTACAAGCCATTCTCTTGAGGGCAATGGCACATAGAGCTTTGGATTCCAGTGCCATACAAAGGCCCACTCTCAATGAGAGTTCATCTCAACTGTTCCATTTTAGATTTCAGGGGTGGGATACTACCGAATTATCCTATCAACATACGTGTTTTTGGAAATATGGCCTATAGGTAAATTTGAAATCCTAGAACCCACTGGGAGGGTTTGGTGTAAATTAGATATAAGACGAGGCAGGGTTTTGAGTAAGGTCTCTGGGAGAAAGGAAGCAAATTGTGGTGAAAAGAAAATGTTGGAATCAGTACACACCCAATGTGTCTTATGGAATGATGAGACAAACAGCCGGTATCCACCTGAGGAGGACACCTGTGGGTCACTCACTCTGTGGAGTCCCTTCTGGAGGCGTAACCAAGAACTCTTACTTTAAAAACGCAATACACTCTTGAATACCTTCAGGGTATTAAAAACTATTAGAGGCAGGATGGGAGACTTATGGCAATAGCACATCAGCTATGACAGGAGTAACTTTTGTGTTTTTCAGCTTGCACACTTGGGCTTCTGGTCACCACTCTGACATTGACAGATGAGACACTCAGACAGTTCACTCAGACAATTTTTACAGATACGGTACAGGTCTGCATCAGGCTTGTTTTAAAGATTACTGTGCGTTTTGCAAATGAGCTGCACGAGCACCTGTAAAACCTATTTGTCCCTGAGTGGAAAAAAAAATGTGGCAACTGTGGTTTGTTGGAAGGTGTATAACTTTTGGAATAAGAAAGGGTTAGGTCTGAATACCAACTTCACTGCTTAGCAGCTGGGTGGAGTTGGAAAAGAGGAATTCTTGCCGAACCTCAATTGATCCCCCTGTAAATCAAGGATATTAATACTTAATTCTGGAGTTGTTGTCAGGCGTGGTGGTTAATGTCTAGCTTCATGAATAGTAGGCAAGTAATAAATGGCAACTATTATTGTTAATATGAAAAAGGATATAAGTCATTTATGTGCCATTAGGCAAAAAAAAAAAAAAAGAGGTTCATGTAAGTGAATTTCAAGAACAGCTTTTCTTCTTAAATGCTACATTTTTAGCTGCTCTCTAAAATATACATCATATAACTTTCCCTTCCTTGAGGATACAGGGATAATATATTTTATCTTTTCTCAGGATTCAACATCATTTTGGAGATCATCAGTGATGTATTATTGTATTCTACTATAAATAAGAATACTTGCTTTCAGATCTGTTGGTTCCCAGCAATGTGAGATGAACAAGAGGAACATCATCATGGAGATGGGAAAATGCCAATAGAATGAGACTTTTTTACAGTGGGGTCCGGGGGTGGGGGGGAGGGCGCTGAGGGGAAGCAGGACCATTGAGTTGAATAAACCCAGAGAGCCCTGGGTTCAGGTTCTACTTGCAGCATTTACTGACTTCACTTGGTTTCTTCCTCTGTTTCACATACCTCATGGCTTCTGTTTAACCAGTAAATGAAAATTCACTTGATTAAATGAAATAGTCTGTACAAATGTAGGAGATATAATATAGTAATTGAGTTTTCAGAAAATTCAGGATGGGGGCAAGAGGCAAGCATAAATAAGGCAATTCTTCTCCCTACTTTGTTCATATATACTCGATTCCAGACATTATAACCAACATTATATATAACATCTATATACATATAGCCAACATTATATTGGTTTCAGGTGTACACATAATGATTCAATATTTGTATATGTTGCAAAATGATCACCATAAGTCTAGTTAACATCCTTCACCATACATAGTTACAGAATTTTTTGTGATGAGAAATTTTAAGATTGATTCTCTTTTTTTGTTTATTTATTTTGACAGAGAGAGAGAGAGAGAAAGAGAGCGAGCATGAGGAGAGGAGGGGCAGAGAGAGGGAGAGAGAGAATCCCAAGCAGGCTCCGTGCTGCCAGCACAGAGTCCAATGTGGGGCTTGAACCCACAAACCATGAGATCACGCCCTGAGCCGGAGTTGGATGCTTACCCAATCGAGCCACCCAGGTGCCCCAGGATTGGCTCTCTTAGCAACTTTCAAGTATTCAATGCGGTATTATTAACTATGGTCACAGTGCTATAGATTACATTCCCATGAGTGCTGTATCTGATAACGGACCAGCTGATTTTGAGAGGACTTCAGTTTGCTTTTGAAGCGATCTTTCTCACAGAAAAGAATCATGCAGAATTTTATCCTTAGAAAACAAAAAGCATAGAGCAGACAAATAGAAAGGTTAGGTAACCCCAAGAGATTATGTCCGTTGATGAGGCTGTTTTGGGGTGGTATCTTCTGGGCAACTGGATCAACGCCAGAGTTTGCCACTGCACCCTTTGTAATCCATTGCCCACTGTGATCCCCCAGGAAGAGTTAAGACCAGGCTATTAGATTACATGTGAGTGTGGTCTGAGAGAGTGATGTTCAGACTCTTTTCTTCAGGATTTGAGGGGTCCACAGGAGTGATCGGAGGTTTGCAAGCACTAGGAAAGCTTCCAGGAAGGTGTCCAAGAAAGCACAGCTATCAGAGTCCTGTCCTTACTTCAGTAAGGGTAACTCCATCACTATCTGTTTAAATATCAGATTTCATTTGGAAACAAACAAACAAAAAAAAAAACAAAGAAAAAAAAAAGGATTTCTTGGCTTAAAAACATCTGAGACTCAAAGGGAAGTACTTTACCCAAGAAGCATTTGGTCTGAAGAAGTTGGGAAAATTGCCACAATAAAATCTGAACCCAGGAACTGTACATTCACTATCCATTCTCCTCCCTCATTTCTGTTTAACTACATGAGTTCGAATACTCCTGAAGAAACCTCTCATTGTTCCTAAGTGCAAAGGATTTTCTTCTTTTTTCTGGTCACTTGTTGACATCATTGTATTGGCCACGGTAGGCTGATGGCCATAAGAGCACCAAGTCTCAGTGACTGACCACACTGTGAAGATAATTTATCCATTAGGCACCATCCAGTACCAACCCTCTTGGTTAGGTGGCTCTGTTGGGTGTGCTGCCCCATCAGGAGGTGGGTTCCTTCCACCATGCCACGCCTGATACCTCGGAGGCCTCCGGTGGCCTTTCTGCAGTCAGGATAGCAAGAAGTGACAATGTGAGGACTTCACGGGGCATTTGAGGAGCCAGGCTTACAACTATTATCCTGACCTCCTCCTCCATTCTCTTGGCTATAACTAGTCACATTTTCCCATAGAGATACAAGGAGAACGAGGAAATGTAGAACTCCTTGGTGGCCAAAGGAAAAAAGGAATCGTTTGTCGAACACGTAGCATTATCTTTTCCATGCCATTAGCTAACCCTTGTCCACCTACTGCCTTGGGGAACAGGTACCTGTGTGTCGATCTTAAATCCTCAACCAGATTTCAACCTCCTAAAAATAGGAGTGATGCTTTCTATGCTGCTACTTGTAACCCTTGAACAGCCTGAGCGTATTACTTAGGAAAAGCCACTGTCAAGACAGACTCCGTGAAAATGTAGTCCTTTAAGGAAAATTGCCCCATCCCTTATTTACTTAATTTTCTTATTATTTTTTTGCCTCAAAATAGTTCTCGGAAAGTGTCACAGTTCAGCAGCCCCTCCTCCTTAGGCTCTTATTCAGGGACCTAGGCTAACGCAACTTTGTCACCTCAGCATTACTTTGTACATTGAAGGGCCGGCCAGAGGGAAGATGAGGGTGTGGTGGTGATGTGTGCAGGCGCATTTTATGGATCCAGCTGGGACGAAGCACACATCACTTTCATCCATATTGCACTGGCAAGAACCCATTGATGTGGCCGCACTTCCCTGTAAGGGTCACTGGGAAATTTCGTTTCTAGCTGGGCAGTTACAAGCCAGATCAGTTACCGTGAGAAAAATGAATATTGGTGGGATCTGCAATCCTCCCCACGGGGAGGCAGGGAACGTTTGTTCCATTCTGGCAATTCTTCAAATTAGGCTTTGTCATTCACTGTTTTTGAAATGAGAAACGGATATTCAAAGGGGAAGTAATGTGCCCAATGGAACACGTCTATGCGATCTTCACACTGGTTTTCATCTCTATTTTTCCCTAGTTCCCAAACCCACTTTTCTTCTTTTATACCGTGCTATGTCTTACACATAGAAGGATCTCAAGAAATACATCGGGGTGATGCTGATACCTGCATCACGTCATTCTTGTTCTTCTTCAACCTCCCTCTTTCAACTTACCCTGCCATTTTCAGATGCAGTGATGTGTGAAGGGTGACTTCTGTTGGACATTCAATACGGTGCTCTCAGGGACTTTGACCGCATGACATTCTGTCAAGGTAAAAATGTGAGTCAGAAATTTAAACCAGACACGTTCTTGTCTCTTGACACGTTCTGATTTTCTCTTGTTACCACCATTTTTGTTTTGTTTTGTTTTGTTTTTTTCTCATTACATTTGGCTCAAACGGTGAGCGAATGTCTCCTGAAGGTTGATTTCTGTGGAGGAAGTGATGGTATTTTGATGGAAAGGTCAGAAAACTCCTTTCTCATCTGCCCTGGGAAATGTGGAATTAACAGTGAGATCTTGGGTGACGCTAAGGAGAGAACACCAGGGCAATGTGCTGAGCCCTTGACTCTGCTGGTTCCCTCTGCTTCCCTCGGAAGAGGTTTCTGCCTCATGCGGGTTCCATTCTGCCACGAAGGTGCTACGGAAAATGCTGTTACAAATTATAACCCAGTATCGTTTCCACGGTTGAGATTAATTCAGCAATGTTAGGAGTAGTTTACAAGTCCAGAGTTGCAATCTAAGACTTCATACAAGGCTTCCTGTTTTATAGTTAGTAATAACAAAGTAAAGAGGGGGCAAGAACGACTCTCTCAATCTCTTTTCTCAACCTCTTCCTCCTCTGTACAATTTCCAGGTCCCTCGAAGTAGGCAAAGCTCTCCCATTGCTTGGTTGTATGTCTTGGACCAATTCATTTAAACCTTCTAAGCCTCAGTGTCCTTGTGTGTAAAATAGGAATACCATTTGCACTTATATTGATAAGGGAGTTTAGTAATACGTGTAATTTACTTAATATGTTTAACATATGCTAACTATATTTTTGTCTTGAATTCAGGATGTCCAAAATCCTCTTTAACTTGTACCACTTCAGGGGTGTAAAAAGATGAATGGGTTTTTTGCTGTTTTTTTAATGTCCACAAGTAAGAGGGGGGAAACGTACTGTTATCCTTTTTTTTTTTTTTTTGCTTTATTTTTATTTTTAAAAATATTTCTCTTTCTCTCTCTCTCTCTCTCTCTCTCTCTCTCTCTCTCTCTCTCTTTTTCTTTCTTTCTTTCTATTTTAAGAGAGCGTGCACATGAGCTGGCAAGGGGAGCGGCAGAGAGAGGAGAGAGAGATTCCCGAGCAGGTTCTACCACTATGAGTGCAGAGCCCGATGTGGGGCTCGAACCCACAAACCATGAGATCAAGACCTGAGCTGAAATCAAGAGTCAGACACTCAACCGACTGAGGCACCCAGGTGCCCCTTTTGCTTGTTTCTTTCATTAACTTTCGGGTCACCGTATTGCTTGGCTTAAGCCGTATCTACCCAAATTTCATCAGAATGTAACTGTAACAATGGTCAACCTATTATTCCTGCAGTTAGCCCGTGAGACCCGTTTGCATGCAGAACTGTTCAGTCATGCAGTGGCCTTGCTAAATTCTGCAACATTGGAATAAATTTGCCAGTGTTTTGATTCTGGCTAGGAGAGGGACCATAGACTTCACATGGAGGGGACTTCTGCTGGAATCTAGATACCATCATTAATGGTGCAGAATACCGGAGAAAAACACAGAGACCCCAATATAATTGTTTAGAAATTTCCCATCTGTAAGTCTCTATGTCTGTTGAAAATAATAGAGATTTATTGTTTGAGATCAGGTTTCCCCTAATGCAGCATGGTACACTGTTGGAGAAGATTGGTAGGTTTTGCAATTCATAACAGTGTTCATCTTTCTAGAAGCCTGAGGGTGTTGACAATGGAAAGTTTTTCAGGGTGACTAATGCTTTCTATGAATAAACTAGATCCTTAAGTTGTCCTCTGAAGGCCTGAAATCTTAACCCAAACCTCTTTTAGGAAAATTAAGGTTTTCTTAAGGCCCACGCGGACACGTTCTTAAAGACAGATCTGAGATCCAGATTCCGTTAAAATATACTGGGAAACTTCTATTTGCCGAGTCCCTTCCTAGAGGCTTTCCCATCCCTCCTGTCACAGAGACATCACTGCCATGATCTCTCCCAATCAGATGGTTATGTTGACATGCCCTTCCCCTGTTGCGCACTGAGACATATCACCCATCGGCTATGGGTTGTCGCGCTCTCTCTACCTATCTGAAAAATCACAGAGGACTTTTGCTGCCCCAGACCTCAGCAGGGAAAGATCAACCCCTTCCTACTGGACAGCCATTTCAACCAGTGAAGCCACTTGAGTCGGGTGGATCGTACTGAGATTTCTCAGGTAAGACTAACACAGGAGGCATTTGTGACCCAGGGTGGGGATTCATAACCAAGCCTGTACATTTGGCCTGTTTGGCCTTTTTTACATGATGTGAAATGTCCTTTCAACTCTAAAAGGGAGGGAAATGAAAGAAAGCCTAGGGATCTAGCCTCTGCTGTTCTTTCAGTGGAGAGGAGAGCATGGGGGAGTTTACCGCTGTACCGGTTTAGCAAAAACACTGGAAGTCTGTCTGTCAACCGGGGCATCCTTTCTTGTCTTGGCTTGTTTGGGAGCTAGGGATAGTCTTCACCCTGTCTAATTTATGTAGCTTCAGAAAGAAAGGTTGTCAGGTTCCACATGATGAAGAAAGAGGGAAAGAAGCAAACGAGACTGGGGACATGTCTCAACCTTCTCCAGCAGCATTGTCTCTTTGCTCATCAGGTAGGAAAGAAAAACAGATTAAAGCAAGTTCTTTGTTTCCAAATTCCAGGCTTGCAAAGGATGTATTATGATACTCATTTCAAAATATGGTTACATCTTGAAAGCATTTTTGTTAGATAGGCATATTATCTTTAACAATGAAGCAAGGGAAGGGAAAAAAAAAAAAAGGTCGGTGCATTACAGTAGACTCTTAAAATACCTTAGCAGCTCTAACTTTATATATATCTTTTCACATTAGCATTCAAAACTCCTTGGCAGGAACAATAGGAACAGTTCAAAGTTCAACTCATAATCATAAGCAGACTTCTCCTTCTGCTCCCCTCCCCTCCTTCTGCAGTTTTTGTGCGTGTGCTCGGAGGGGGTGGAGAGAAGAGAGAGGGGTCACAGTCAAACATCTTCCTCCCCCTCCTCCTTTCCAGGACGGGTTCTCGTTTCATAATAGGAGAGTTTCATTCAGAGTTAACTACTTTGGGTTCAGAATGATACTCGGAGAAAAATATATAAAGTAACGTTTTAAAAGCTCCGGCTGTGAAAGAAAGGACCAGCGCCGCTTAGCAAAAGCATATGTGGCTGGTGGGACCTCGCAACCACATTCAAATCACGCTCCTGCCAAATCACGTTATGTTTCCAAAGCTCCTTATTTGAATTTCCCAAGCGGGGTTCATATGGCATGTTCTGTGTTTTTGCTATACAGTATTGAAGGAGGTCCTTAGACGTCTTTCCCCAGAACAATCCATTTTTTTTTTTTTCTTTTCTAAATAAAAGTTCTAATTAAACCTAGTTTACATTTATGGAATGCGGGACTCCGCTCCACCGACGACAACAACAGAAAATAAAAACCTGCTCTCGGCACCCCTCGGGGTTCCGGGGTTCCAATGACGCCCAAGGACGTGTGGAGCAGCAGGGCCGGGGTCAGGGGCGCCCTGACACTTGAGGGGCTCATGTGGGAGTTGGTCCCCCTCCCCCCAGCGCCCGTGGTCCACCGTCACTGGACCCTGCAACGCCAGCCAAGCAAGTCCCGGCTGCAAATTCAGGCTGTGTTGAAATCACCCCAGGCCAGTGTATTCTTTCCTTCAGAAGATTACAAATAAAAAGTCATGGACTTGGAGATTCGGTTACCTATTTCTGGAACGCGTTTGAGTGTTTTACAAAATCTGGACGCAGGAATTCACCCTGAAGTTGAATGTCCCCAGTCAACACCTAATGTTTGCTCTCGCGTTTGAAGACTGTTTCTCTGTAGCCTACTGTTCTGTTTAGAAAGCCTGATTGTTTTTGCTTCTTTTTAGGCTCTGTTTTAATCATTGTTTATGGTTTTGATAGTTCTGTCCTGGCACCCCCCGAGTTCCTTGTAACTTAATTATCATATCTAGCTTTACAATGAATAAAATGATTATCCTGCCCCAACCCCCCGGCTTTGGTTGTTGGCTTGTAGTAAGCTTTAGCTATTATGACATGAGATCTTTGAGTCACTTTGTCAAGTACAGAGCACAACCAGAGAGAAGTGGCCCTGTTAAGGCCACGTTGCCTAATGGGTGCTGCATAAGCTCTCCAGTTACCACTGCCAATAGTCAAGTGGGTCTGCCCAGCCTAAATATCTATCTCCTGAAATAATGGAATCATATAGCTCAACATTGCATTCGGAAAACAAAAGGATTTATACCGAAGAATAGAATTATGGGTGACACAAAACGTGGCTTACTGAAATATAATTCTATGGAGTGCATTGCAAATTCTATTCTGTGAACTTTTGATTTTTATGTTTAATGTTTCCCCCTGCAAACATCCCCCGCTCTCTGCCCACTTCTGCTTTATCACCTCGGAACTAGGAGTTTTGTGTGTTTTTCAAAACTTTTACACAAGGTAAGGGGATAGCTTTGTTCCCTCTCGTCCAGATCTCACTCCTTCTTTTAGGATATGGTGATCTTCCAAGTGCTTTACCTGGTTCATGTGCTCTGCTTCTATCCACTGTGCTTTCATATGTAGTTCAAATTTCACTTAAAATAGAAACTCTCTCTCTCTCTCTTTTTTTTTTTTTTTTCTTTTATCCTGACAAGCAGCATAATATTGTGGTTACGAGCACAGCTTGTCTAGATCCAAATCTTGGTTCTGTGATTTTGGGCAACTTACTTAACTTTTCTGCAAAATGGGGATAGAAATTCTCCTCTTAACACCTCCTATTGTTGAGAAGGTTGAATGGGTTAGTAAGTTTCAAGCACTCAGAACTGTGCATGGACCTACGTGGCTCTCTGTAATGATATTGGCTATGAATAGTCAACTGTATCAGTCTGTAAAATGTGTGGCTACCTTTTCTATCTGCAAAGCCTGAAGTTATTTGTCTCTTCCTAATGCAAGTGCTCCGCTCTCCTTTTTTGGTTCTGGCCAAAGGAGAGAGTCCTGCCCCATGCTCTAGCAATGAAAGGAGATGTGTACTTGGCTCCTTTGATGGGAAGAGTAAGGTGTACTTCAAGGTGAAGTCTCTTCCCCTGAATTACTAGGAAACATTTTCCCAGCGATTGTAGCCATATCCCTTTCCTCTGCAGCGGGCTATGGCTGAGCAAATGCATTTACTTCAACAGCTCAGTTCCCAAGCCTTTGCCTTATGACTGTCCATTCTTCTGTATTTGTCATTTTGAGAGTCAAATACGTTTCCTGTTTCCCCGTTAGTGTCACCGGCAATACAAGGAAAATGTTCCATCATTTACATTACTACTTCTTAAAAAATGATGAAAAGTGTCAGGCAGAGAACCGGCCCCTGGAGAGCTCCATGTGCCGCCCCCGTGGCCTCTTATGAATAGCATGCCTTCTAAGCGGTGTAATACGGAGCTACAATAAGTATATCATTGAAAGTAAACCGCTGCTCACTTCCTGGTCGAGTGTCACGCATCTCAGAACTGACGCCTGCCCAATAATCTTCGATTTGGCTACGGCCACCAAACTGTCAGAACACCATGGGAGAGAGCTAGACTCATCTGAAGGAAGTAACTTAGAAAATGCGAATTCACTTCCTTCACAAAATCACATTGTATCCTGTATCTCTTAGGTGCGTATACATTCACTCTTCTGTTTCACGCGGGGACGCTGTATGCTGAAGCCCAAGGGCACGGACTGTGGAATCAGAATGGCTGGGTACGCAGGCTGGCTCTTCTCTTTATCGGCTTGGGAGAAGGTTCGTGCAGGTTTACTTACCCTCTCGGAGCTTCAGTTTCCTCATCTGTAAAACGAAGATGATCCTCTGGTTGTGGTGAGGGTTAATGTGTGCAGTTGTGCTTGCTGTATGGATCCATCGGAGAAGTAATAGCCTTCATGAAAGATGAAGGACAATATCACTTAATTTGTGTAACACCTAACTTGTCCGTTAGTCTTGACAACATAGAACATTGCCGTCTGACTTCTCTTCCTCACACCTCTTTCTCTGACCAGATACCAGGATGCAGATAAAATTCTGTGATGTGACCTTTTCATCGCTGCCGGTTGAGGAGAAAGTGGAGAGAAACGAAACCAGAGCATGTGTTTACCCCACCCGGGCTGAGGCCATTTAATAAACCAATTAGCTAGCACCTAGAAACAAACACGATGAAATACACATCGGGGAAAAAAAATGGGGGCCCGTCTAAAGAAGTCAAAGAAAAACACTGAGCCTGTGGTGGAATATGACAAAATCATACTAGCAGTACAAGGATAATTAAAATGTGGGAAATGCTTAAAATTCAACTAATGAGCACATTTCTCCCATGATGCCCAACATGCCACCTGAGTTATTTTCTGTGAGTGAACACTTTCAAAGTTCTGCTGAAAGGAGAGAAATCGTCTGGGAGTGAGGGAGAGGGGGAGTTTGCCTTTAGCTCGTTGCTAGTTATTCTCACTAATGGATCCGTGCATCAGAGCATTCTCATGGGTTGTTGTGGAGTTGCGGTGGTGTGAGTTCAGGAAATCTCTGGAGCTGGAGGCCCTGCCCGGCAAGTGGGGAGTTCACGGTGTGTGCCAGGGAGGGCACCAGACATTGATGGGTGAGGTGGACTGTGGAGAAAAAAATGTCCTTACCAAAACAGTTGCAAGCCTTTTGTCTCTGACTGTTCTTGCTCAGGCTGTCATTTCTGTCCCTCCTTCCCCTTCTTTATAGCCCCTCACACCACTAGAAAGTCCTTCTCGTTTCCTTTTAAAGCCCCGACTTTGAGCTGGCTGCAGATCAGGAAGGGCCTCCCCCCTCTGACCGGTGTAAAAATGCCTGAGGCAGTGATGCTTTTGTATACGCTCAGGGCCCGGTCTTTGGGAGTTGGAAGGCAACAGACACAAGTTCAAGAGTACAATTTTAATTTGAAGACAAAAAAAAAGCCCCCCGAAACAAGCAAACAAAAAAAAACCCACCTCTGCATGCTGAGGCGTGCCGTGCAACTGTTTTCCCAAGAAACATGTTTGGAGAGAGAGCCTGGGTTTTCTTCCAGACAGAGCTGAGTTCAAGTCTTCTGTGTCTCACACGCTAGAAGGTTGACCTCACAGTATGTAACCTCCGAGCTGCAGCGTACTCGCCTGGTTAGATTGCTGCCCCTTTGGGAGTCACGAGTTACAGCTTGACACGGTGCACAGAACAGCCTTCCCGGTGCTTGCAATACGTGTCTGCTCCAGGAACATTGCCACCTTCCCTGTTACCTTTATAAAAACCATTATAATTAGAAAAGAAATACAGGAGAGAAAAACAATCTGTATACCTGACATCACCACTATAGCTATAACCGTGACTGTATATTTATAATAAACATATATGTTTATCTCCCATGTTTGCTTTTCATATTGACTCCTATTCTTTTCCTGATCTATCCATTTGCTTTTGTCTGATTTTTAGGTGATGGCTAAGTGGTTTATTACATTGTTTCAGCTCCGTGGGGTGAATATGTGCCACAGTATTTTATTTTTCATGAATCACTGTTCCTTGTGTTCTGTCCAATCTCCCAATCCTGCAGATTAGTGAGTCACATTTTAGGCAGATTTCAAAATCTCTTGTGTACGTGTGTGCGTGTGTATGTGTGTGTGCACACATGTGTCTATATGTATATGTGTGCGTGTAGGTATCCCCAAATGTACCCACCAGGTACGCCAGATGTAAACACCGAGAGTAGTGAGAAAACAGTTGGCCTAAATTCCTATCAGATGAGAAACAAAAGGTTCGTCCGCTCCAGGATTTCAGAAATAAAACCGGGGCATAAGAACACAACAGTATGTATGCAGATTTCGTTCCAGACAAGTCTCAATCATTATTCCCTTGACCTGTACCTTTCCGGGACTGTGTTGTCTCTAAGAGTGTCAGGGTATTAGCAATTTTAGAGGATTACCCCTCACTGAAATTTTGTCAAAAGTTCTTTTTCCTTTGTAAGTTTCTCCTGCAAATCTCCTCTTTCTGTTCTTCTTACTTCCTCCCAAATCCTCAGTGACTCGGACAGCTGCAATCTCTTCCTTCCACTCCCCCGTTGGATGTGGAACTGTGTGGCCGTTGGAGACCTCCCCAGCTCCCAGGAGCTGGCTCTGTCCAAGAACTTAGGTGGTGGACTTAAAGTAGCAGAAAGTAGTCAATAATTAGAAAAACAGATTTTCAGCCAAACTGAGTAACCGGAGCTTGGAATTTCATATCTGAGATATTGGTTTCGCTAATTAATTAGCACAAAAATAATGGTCTGTGGGGGAACGTAGCTTTCTAAACTTTTGGCCGGGACCGTAAGAAATGAACAATACGCACAGGAAAATGTTAATAGTCGAGGAGGAGAAAGGCATTTTAACAAAGTTTTATAGTATGTGGTTTAGGGTCCTCAGGGCAAACATATGCATTACACATCTAACCCCACACTGAGAAAATAATCCCTAATGCTGGTTCCTCTGCTAGTCCTATTAAAAATTCCCCAAAACGTCAAGGCTGCCAATTTTCGACTAAGAATAAATGGCTCGTGGTTCCTTCTGCAACGGCATCCAAGATTCATGCTCTCAGTGCTGCACACGAATTACTGGGGAGGAATGTCTCTGGTTTCTGGGGTGCCAGAAAAGGCCATCGCGTTGATCCAACCCCATTTATTTCAGACAGGGCACCCAAAGGCCACTTTCTGTCAGAGATGGTTGGACCGGGGATTTCACATTAAAAGAGGTCAGCCCTGTGTTTGCTTTCTGTATAATGTAGCCAGAGGGTGGGGCTTGGAGCTCATGAGGGCAGAACTTCCAACCGGTCTGCGTTCTGCAGAGGTCCCCTCTCCTGGAGTTTAACATCCACGCAGTAAGAAGGGAGGCCTCAGCCAGTCCACGAGGCTGGCCATTTTTACAGAGGACTCTAATGCAGTGTTAGTGGTGCTGGCATTCAGGTGAGTGGCTGGCCTCCTCCAGCCTTAAGTATTTAGATTATTAACCGGTTATGTGAAGCATTATGAGAAGGGATATGGGGTGGAGATGTTAGTGAGAGAAGGCACGGACAAATGTAGAATTGGTTCAAATCAAAATTTTCTTTATTGATTGGAGAGAAACAACACTTTGATTTTGAGGTCCGAAAACTAAAGTTGGGATCGCGGCTGTGTGATCTGGGATAATTCCTTTAGCTTTCCCGGGCCTCAGTCTGCCTATCTAGAAAACGGAACAACTCCTGCCCAGACCACATGGAAGTGAGGATCAATCAGGTGGTTGTAAACTGTGGTGCAAATAGGACCTATTGTTATTTGGGGGTTTAGATACGCAAATGCACATCTAATAGTGGTTGGATCTCATATGCCCTTTTTGCGGTTCTCGGTGACAGCTCCCACTCATATTCCCATATGACTTCTGGTTCCCGGCCAGTGGGAATTTAGCTCATCAGGAATTCACAGCTGTCCTGGACGGAACCAGGTGTTCACAGTGACACATGCCTGAACCAGGCTTTAGTAATTATGTGTGTACCAGAGGTGGGGACACCACGAAGACGAGCCAAGTCTGGTGGTCACTTCCTTATAATTCTTCATCCCCTTACTCACGCTTGTGGCCCGAAGGTTGACTCATCTCTCAGCATTCTGATGTCTTCCAAAATAATGACTCATTCATTCATGGGGACTTTGGTCTGTAAAGGCACTTATAGGCAAGCGTCTGTTACTCCTCTAGGCTCGTAAGGTGTTTCTGTATGTGATCTCCAGGTAATAAGTTCGTGTCTTCCTAAAGCCTCTATTCTCAGGTGCAAGAACGTTTAGACATGTTCCTGAGGCTTCTTAACTTTGGAATTTGACCTGCAAAGACAACTGAATGTTTTGTTTTCAGCTACCCCCAAGCCTGCGTGTTCCTGTGCACAGGGATTCCTGGGTGTGTGTAGAAAGGATTGGCCTGCATTTCTGAGAATAAGCAATTATGCACATATATAGACAATTTCTTTAGACTAGGTAATTTTTTTTCAGAATGCCTTTTGAGAGGCCGTGGTACAAATACTATCTGCTTTTTTACTGACTCTAAATTAGTCATTCAAAGTGCCATTTTATGATGACCCTATTCTAATTCGAACTCCCTACAGTGTGACCGTGTCCCTTTTTATTCCGAAGCCCAGCCTATTTTCCACCTTTGCCCCCTTTTATGGGTGGCAAAGGAAAGTGTACTTCTGTTGTGTATCATATGATGACAACTTTGACTCCCCAACCTTGGAATGTTGCCTGGTGAGAGGCTGACATTAGGTTACATGTACATTGGACTCCACGACAGGAAGAAAGGCAGGATAGATCTGTTCGATAAAAGCCCCCCTTTTTTTTCCCAGCAAATTCCCCAGTCGAGTATTGTTCTAAGTAACTAAGGATCTGATTCTCAACAATTAAATCTGCTGTCACGTTTTATTTATAATGGAAGTTCAAGATTAGGCTAGTAACCGTAAGGTCTTAATTTCTTTTGGCATCCGCAAGGCTGAGGGAATGGAACGGGTATAATAAAGGAGGCAGGGACATTCTTGGTGAGGGTTAGGCTAGAACTCTGTACAAATGGCTGGGGATCTTTGTGTGTGAGGTGAGGGGATACAACAAGCAGAAAATGGGGTGCTTGAGATCAAATTGTGTGTTGCGTTGGATCTCCTTATATGGATCTAACCCCCCCTATTATTCTGAATTCTTTTTTTTTTAAGATCTTATTTTATTTTACTTATTTAATGTTTATTTATTTCTGAGACAGAGAGAGAGACAGAGCATGAGTGAGGGAGGGGCAGAGAGAGAGGGAGACACAGAATCAGAGGCAGGCTCCAGGCTCTGAGCTGTCAGCGCAGAGCCCCCCCCCCCCCCCCCCCCCGACACGGGGCTCGAACTCACAAACCGTGAAATCATGACCTGAGCCGAAGGCGGTCTCTCAACCGACTGAGCCACCCAGGCGCCCCTATTCTGAATTCTTTTAGAAAGTGAGGGCACAAGCAATAAGGCCATTTATTATCGCAACGTGTGGTGAGACACGGAGATGTGATAGCAAGGCAAGAAGCTGGAGGCAATAAGACCACTGTGCCAGAGTATAGAATACATATTATAGTCTTCATTTGTATCAGGAAGGGCCTTATGGGGGAAAAAAATGGAAACCAGTGGCATCTGATGAGTCTGGGCAAGGAAAAATAAAATAGAGCCGTGGCAGATAAAGACCTTTACTCTTGGCCCGTGACAAGCACAATATAAGGCAAAGGAGACTGGTGTACTTTCATGGGCACATCCAATAACAAAATGATGCAACAGTCTTTTGACATAGCTGCAATCTTTCCCTTCTGTTCCAAATTGCAAATGAGTTAGTCTTGAGGGAATATTAGTGTGAGAAACAAAAAGGTTTTGTCACCATCACCTGAGAAGAGTTAAAGGCACAAACATGCATCCATGCAATAATTTCCCAGCTTAGCCTTGTAGCCATCTGGGAAACTTCTTGAAAAAAAAAAAATTATACATATATGTATATAACTTCTTGGTCTCACACTAAGGGATTCGTGATTTGATAGATCTGATGGGGGGGGGGGGGGCCGTGATTTCATTAAGCTGTTTAACTGACTGTAATAATAAATAAACTTTGAGAACCAATTTTCTAATTAAGGTGAAGTCTCTAAAACTGGGACTCAGGATACCTGGTATCTCCTGCCAGATTTGTCCAATTAGAAATAATTCAGCTTTCCATGGTAATGGGGTTCTTTTCCTTTTAGGGCATTTTGTAAAGCTCCATGTATCATAGATGTGAAAAATTGGTCATGTGAAAGTGTAACTTTTTAACTCCTCTTCTACCTATAGAATTAAGAGATTAGTTTCCAAACTTTGAAGATGTTTCTATCTGCTCCTTCTCTTAAAAATCTCCCAACACACCAAAATAATAGTAATAATAATAATAAGAAGAAGAAGAAGAAGAAGAAGAAGAAAAAGAAATACATAGTCTATTTTACAGAAAACTAGACAGGCAACATCTGCAATATGGAACAAGGTGTTTTAAAAAAAGATAACCTGAGAATGATATGGAGCTCTTGGGAATTAAAAATAAAATAGTACCTTAATAACTATGTTGGAATTAAAATATAATAGCTTCAATTAAGAAACCCACTAAAATATTTGTATAATGTTATCCATAAATAAAAGAAAACAAAGAGAGGGGCTACAAGAAAAAAAGAGTAAAAAAAAATTATAGAATAAATCTAATAGAAAATATGAAAAAAGAGCAAAAAAAATATGAAAGAGAAAAGTGATCAAGGAACAAAAACAAAACCAAAGGGCAAATATCTTCAGATTGCAAGGGTCCCTGGAGTACCCATGCCAATATATATTTAAAACAAAAAACACCTAAACATTTCCAAATAGAGAATAAAAACAGATTCACACATAAAATGGGTCAGATATCAGACTACTGGTAGCCTTCCCAACATCTCTTTTGGCAGATAGAGGGAAAATGGTGCCTTCAAAATTTTAAAGGAAGTGATCCTCAATCTATAATTTTCTATCCTTAAAAACTACAAATCAAAGGTAATGGAAGATGAATGATATTTCCAAGCCCAGAAAGCCTCGAAATTTTCACTTTAACATGCTCTTTCTCGGTAAGTTACCCGAGGGTATTTTCCACTAAAACAAAAGAGGTAAAGAAAGAGAAAGCTGATTAGGATCTAGTACAGATTATAAGGAAAGGAAACTGGCAAAGGAGAGTTTCAAAATAAATGAAGTGGAAATCTAAAGAGATTGGAGCAGAGAGATGGAGAATCCAAGTAGGATTATGTATATTAAAAAAAAAAAAAGGTAGGGGCGCCTGGGTGGCGCAGTCGGTTAAGCGTCCGACTTCAGCCAGGTCACGATCTCGCGGTCCGTGAGTTCGAGCCCCGCGTCAGGCTCTGGGCTGATGGCTCGGAGCCTGGAGCCTGTTTCCGATTCTGTGTCCCCCTCTCTCTCTGCCCCTCCCCCGTTCATGCTCTGTCTCTCTCTGTCCCAAAAATAAATAAAAAACGTTGAAAAAAAAATTAAAAAAAAAAAAAAAGGTAAAAACTATAAATTATCTAATGGACTTGATCATGTGCAAAATTTAGGTATTCTACAGATTGTGGTAGCTAAGGGGAGACTTAACGAGGGATAAATAAATCGAATTTTTAAAAAAATGAGGCACTTGTTAACCCCAGGAGAAACAAAGAGCTAGTACAAGAAAAGATGTGTAGTCATAGTCTACTACTTGACTGAGCACTGAACAATAATCTCAATATCTAATAATGAAACGAAAAAAAAAAAAACTCTGGTCAGCTATATGGGGTGGGGAGGGGACAGTATAAGAAAGCTAAAATTCTCATGTATTAAAATATGGCTAATAAAGTCTAAATGTGATGATCCAAGATATGTGAGTAAATGCATGTGGTTCCAGGAAAATTGAGATAATTTTTAAAGAATTTTTGAAAGTTAAAAATGGTTACCTCTGGTGAGGAGCAAATGGGAGAAAGGAAGTAGAGGGGACTTTTTTTTTTTTTTTTTTTTTACAAGCTTACTAGCATAATCTGACATTTAAAATTATATATATTCTTATCATTAAGAAAATCACAATTTAGGGGCGCCTGGGTGGCTCGGTCGGTTGAGTGCCCGACCTCGGCTCAGGTCACGATCTTGTAGTCCGTGAGTTCGAGCCCCGCGTCAGGCTCTGGGCTGATGGCTCGGAGCCTGGAGCCTGCTTCCGATTCTGTGTCTCCCTCTCTCTCTGCCCCTCCCCCGCTCATGCTCTGTCTCTCTCACTCTCAAAAATGAATAAATGTTAAAAAACTTTTTTTAAAATAAAAAAAGAAAATCACAATTTAAAAACCAAATATCAATTAGGTTGAAAAAGATTTGAGAAGAGCTGAAGGCAATTCACTGATTTCCAGCCTATTGATCGGTTTGGCACAGGTTAGATGTTGCCGTAGACGTTACCCTTCTCTCTTCTACCCTTTCGTAAGATCCATTCAAGGTGTGGAGGCCCCAGCAGAGGTCACAAACTATATATACTTTAGAATCCCCGTCTTCTTAAAATGCAGACCTCCAGCAGATTCACTTCAGAGATTCTGATCCAAGAGGACTGGGATGTGCCCATGAACTGATTTTAACAAATATGTGAGATGAACTTGTAATCAAGAGAGTCATTTAATGAAAACTCCCATAAAGGTATGGGAATTACAAACGTCAGTACCTCCAGAAATACATTCATTCATTCATTCATTCATTCACATGCTTGCTGGAGCTCATTTTAGTGTCAGACTAGACTGGGAATTGTTGATGAGATGTGTGTACTCTCAGGAAATTCACGATTGAGTTACCAGTCATGGAAATAATAAGGCGAGGCCTAACTCCCCTGACTGGATCCCAGAGGTCACTTTGGAAGACATATAGGAACAGGTAGAGCTGTTCACTTGATCAACTGTCTCAGCTCAGCCCCAAGTCTGCTCCGAAATTAGTCACAGCGTTGTTCATCATGAGGCACGGACCTGGGAGTCAGACCTGGTTTGAACTCCCATCTTCCCCTTGCTGGCATCCCACAAAACCTTATAGGCATCAGCCACCTGGCTACAGTAACACCTTATCCTGCGAGCTTAAATGATTTGAAGCATATAAAATGTGGGAGAGAGCACCAGGTGCAGGGTAAGTCTCCAACAAGGTCAACGCCCTTGTAATTTTCCACTCCACTTTCCACTTCGAGCAAGTAATTCTCTTTGTAGCTTGGCTGGCAGTACACTGAGGTGGTCAGAACCACCGGCTATTATTTCAGCCCCCAGTCCTGACTTGTTTTGGGCACGTGTGTTTGCTACACTGGCAGGTTATATGACCTCGCTGAGGTGCAGATTCCTCACTTTTAATATGGGGATAATTAGAGTCACTCTGAGGACTTGACATCATGTATTTAAAGAACCTAACAAAATCGCATGCACTTAAGAAATGTCAGGACTCATTATTACATGTATTCGTTAACTCAGGGAGAAGAAATCAGGGTGCGAATTTGTGGTGTGTGTGTGTGTGTGTGTGTGTGTGTGTGTGGAAAAGCACAAACTCACAAAGACAAACAGTACTTCAGTATGTCTCTGAATGGTGAAAAGCAGAACTCAGTCTTCGGGATCCAAGTCCAAGATATGGCATAAAAGGGTCATTCCTCACTTTGCAATGAGTGGCCTCTCCCTTTTCCCTTCATAGAGGCAGTCATTCATTTGGAATACCCAGAGCTAGACTGATGATTTCATCTTTGTTATTAGGCTAAATGCTGTTAAGAACGTAACTGAAAGACAGAATTTCAGGCCAAAGAAGGTTACAGCCCAATCCTTTCATATTGAAGTGGGAAGTTTGAACAAGGATAACATTTTCTGACTGCATTCCAGGGTCGGATAAAAGCTGTTGAAATAGGAAATGACATGGAAATTTGCAGGGAGCAGCCAGAAAAGGAAAACCAGACTGTATTACTGTACCTGAGAGAGGAAGTGGGTGTGGTGGGTTGGCCCCACACCATTTTCCTGGGCCCCAGCCCCCTCAAGGAGGGATCTGGTGGCCACAAGTCCATCCTGTGAGGAGGGAGGACAGGATGCTCAGAGAGCCAGCCCGTGCTGTGTAAATGGTCCCGAACTCAAGGCTTGAGGGGATGTGGGACCAAACCCTGTGCCGGGGGCAGAGGACTCTTCCCCCCTCCTCACACACACAGACTCGGGTTTTGGCTGAGGCTGCCTGCTGTTTGGGAGGTGCGTTTGGCTCTAGAAATCTCCAAGGGGGCCAGGGTGGGCCTCAGACGAGAGAAGCAGGGATGCGGGCTGCTTCAGGTTGGCTCCAGTCTCCACGGGAAGGCCGGCCGAAGAAACTTTCCAGTTTCCTTCCAGGTCAATTGAGTCCAGTGTGATATATACTGTATCACGGGAGTGTGTCCAGTCTTACCAAGGGAGGAAAGGAAGCAGAGATTCAAAGCGATATTTGGGAGCAAAGACTAGTCACACATAGATGATGCAATGAAGACGCATGACCCCCTAGTGGAAAGAGTTTGGGGTTTACAGTCAGATTACTCCTGCCCTGCAGATTACTGTGGCCTCGGGTAAGCCACCTAACTTTGCTGAGCTTCACTGGGTTTCCGCCTCGGAAAAGTGGTAGCTAAGGATCCCTCTCTTACAAGGTATCCTGGGTGGAATAATCAGCACAAATCCGGGACTGAGGAGCGTGGCATGTGACTGACTGTGTGCTTGGACGACAGCGTGCATTAAAGTTGATAGTGTAATAGCAACTGGGTCCCTTTTCTATTATGTTTTTTCCAGCATTGCCGGCAATATTAAATTACTGGAAAACTGTTAACGTGAAGGTGAGGGGCCGGAAGATTTAAGAAGTGAACCAGCGGAGGGAAGCAATTGGTTTTAAAACTTCTGACTTCCTGGGGTGCCTGGGTGGCTCGGTTAGTTGAGTGTCTGACTTCGGCTCAGGTCACGATCTCGTGGTTCATGAGTTCGAGCCCCACATCGGCCTCTGGGGTCAGCACAGATCCTCAATCCCCCTCTCTTTGCCCCTCCTCCACTCACGCTCTCTCTCTCTCTCTCTCTCTCTCTCTCTCTCTCAAATAAAAAAATAAAAAAAACCCTCCCTACTTCTTATACCTTCATCACTTGAAGCCAGAGTTGTGGCTTACTCATTTTTTGTTTGTTGTGTAGCTGACACAGAACTGCCCATCCTTAGCAGTTTAGTGGGTCAATGTTAACTGATTTACAGAATGGACAAACAAATAAACCTCGCTTCATACGTACTTCTTGTGACTAATACTTCGGTCCGTTCGGATTTCATGTCATGCGAACAGAAGTAAAATTAGGAGCACCTGGGTAACTTAGGTCGTCTCAGGGTCGTGAGTTCAAGCCTCCTGTAGGACTCTGCTGGGCACAAAGCTTACTTAAAAAAAAAATAAATAAATACAATTTATCATAGTTCAGTGCTGGAAGATGTGACAAATGCAGATGTACTGTGTGATGTATTGTTGAGAATAAGAACTCCTGAGGCCTGGATGTCAGACTCTGAATCCCCGCTGTGCATGTCTTTGGGCAAATCATTTGACCTCTCGGTGCCTCAGTTTCCTAAGCTATAACGTGGGGCTAACTACAGTACTAACCTCACAGGTTGTTGGGAGGAATACATGAATTACTCACTTTGAAGTGCATAAAACAGTGTCTGGCTTGTAGTAAATGCTAAATAAATGTTAGTTATTGTTATTTTAAACTTTGAGTATGGCATTCTGTGTAATATTTACCCATAACACTTACACATTTTTCCAGATATTATGCCTAAAAAATTTAAGGCTATAAAGCAATAGGTTAAACTCATAAATTTCCTAGTAAAAACTTAAATATAAATTAATGAGCAGACTTAAAACTGCCATATTTCTAAGTTCGTGACACATTCACGAGGCCAGCTTGGAAATGATTCCCAGTCCCTGGTTATCAGAGAAAATTCAATTCCAAAATTAAATCATCTTATTTCTCCCCACCACAGAGTATAATGATAAATAGTCATGTTTTGCATTTTTCATCCAGTTTGATTGCAGTCTTATCTGACTCTCCCCTTGGGTGGATCCCAAGGGATAGGCTTGAATCGCGGTTTCCAAACCAAGTTTTCCAATCGAGCGTGTTTGCAGTAATAAGACTGATGGCTTGGTGCTTAAAAGGAAAATGCATGTGTTAGGGCACCTGGGTAGCTCAGTCAGTTAAGTGTCTGACTCTCGATTTCAATTCAGGTCATGACCTCACAGCTTTGTGAGTTTGAGTCCCACACAGGATTCTGCACTGACAGCACAGGGCCTACTTGAGATTCTCACTCACTCTCTCTCTCTCTCTCTCTCTCTTTCTCTTCCCTTCCCCCAATCTTGCTCACTCTTTATCAAAATAAATAAACTTTAAAAGAAAAAGAAAAGAAAATGTGCGTGTTTGCCTTTCATTCAGTAGAGACAGAGACTCTGGGCACTGGGTGGAAAGAAACAGTGTACAAAGGCTGAGGGATTTAAAACTAAGGTACCTTTGGGACTGGGAAATAAGTCTGGTGTGACTGGAACAAATGGACGATAAGGCCAAGATCATTTCTGAAGGGACTTCTGACAACTTGTGACATTGGCAATACAAAGGAGACAAAGACAAATGCTTCTCAGGGCACTTCTTCTAGGTAGTGCTTGGAATGCAGTTACATTCAGAATAAGCAGCCGAGTGGCTGAGCCCAACCATGACCATGAACTCCACTGGCTCCTGAGAGGAAACAGGTTGGGCAGGAGGACTGCCCCAACCAGGGAGGCTCTAAGCAGCTGGGTTGAGGAGGCTTAAAGATCCTTGGAGTGAGTCCTTGCCGCCCTCCTTGAGGAGAGAGCTGGTGTCCATTTTCTGATTGGTGTCTGGACAGAGACTTCTAAAGGAAAAGCTATACCTTGCTCTGGGTGCAAATGCTTGGCCCATAGCTCTTTGCCTTTTGGGTGCGGCAGATACATACCAGAGATTCAGCCCTCAGACCTGGCTGGCTTCGCACCCAGAGTTATTAAGAAGATTGCTTGCTGTTCTTAGAAAATACTTTCTGATCTGCCCACTGATGCTTGAAATTGCGTAAGTACAGATGCAGTTATTAATCTCTTTGGTTTAAAGAGTTTTAAAACTAAAATTAAAGATAATCCCAACACCTTGCACCCCACACCCCACCCTCAACTAGCAAGAAATGGTTGGTTCAATGGGAAGTGTACTGGCTTTGGGACAAAACGAACTTGGATTTGAAACGTAGTCACGCTAGTGACTGGTTCTTTTTCTCGTTTAATCTCTCGCGGACTCCGTTTCCTTATGTAGAAAATAACAATAGTCATACCTTCTTGAGTTTTTTGCTTGCTCGTTTTTGGCGAGGAGAAGCTAGTTTTATGCAGCACCAGGATCACCCAGCAGAATGCCTGACATGTGGTAAGCGCTCAATAAATAGCATAATTAATTA
The DNA here is from genome assembly GCF_028018385.1 of Neofelis nebulosa. Classification (NCBI taxonomy): domain Eukaryota; kingdom Metazoa; phylum Chordata; class Mammalia; order Carnivora; family Felidae; genus Neofelis; species Neofelis nebulosa. The sequence continues at coordinate 55,744,685 of NC_080793.1, forward strand.
GAGCCTTGAGATCAGGTGAATCATTTCATGATCCCCTCACCATTTTTTTTTTTTTTTGAGAAAGTTAAGATTTTTGGTGGGACGATTGGAGACAATAAAGAAAATCTCCTGAATTGTTTTCCAGATTGGCATGGAGCCGTGGCTCGTAACCATTGCTTTCCTTAATTAACCTCCTCCATCTCAGGCTTAGCCTGTGGCAAGTCCGCAGTGAATAGAGCAGAGGTCCTGGGGATAATGGGTGGTGTTCCACTGACATCTTAAGTTGCACACTGGGAAAAAGAGAAAATAATGGTGCATCTTCTCCCTTCAACTGCCGGCCGCCCACTCCATCCCACTCTCCCTGCAATGCTTTTATTTAGAAACCTCCTTCATTGTTTTCTTGTTTCCCATCATTTCTGGTTTTCACCACTTTGGTCTTGACTCCAGAATCTGAACAATTATTCATATGTTAATGATCCCCAGAATTCTGGTAGATAGTAATTAAATATTGTTAACTGTAGGGCTCTGCAACACCTTCGGTGTCTGATGGAAAGATCTGGAAACAGCACTGTTCCAGACACTCGCACCTGTCTCTGGCCCTAGATTTTGCTGACTTTATATCATCCTGCGTTAGAAATGTCAGGTCATTGGACATTTCTTTCAGTTCTTTCAGTTAGGGGTCGTTTGCTTGAGGGAAAAGCTGACCATCATGTGGAATGTTTTTGTTAAGGGCATGTAGTGAATACCCTCATCTGTGGGAAGGCTGGGATAGCTATTTATCTGCCAGAAATCATTTTATCCCCCCAGCCAGTTCCAAATCTCTCTTCTCTGTTTCCTGGAAAACTCTCCAGAGACATATTCATGAGACCCCACCTTCATGGGATATTTTATGTCTATGGTCTACAAAATGCACTTATGCAGTTGTGGAAATACCATGGGGCTTTGGATTCAGGCCTCAGTTTAAATCCTAGGTCTTCCCTAAGTAGTTATATGAACTTGAGTACATTATCAAATATTTCTGAGTCTCAGTTGTCTTGTTTCCAACTGATGTGCTAATGTGTGGTTGAACTATTAAATTATTTAATATAAATAAGGCATCCAACAAGAAATATTAAATATTAGCTCCTTGTCATCTTTTCCTTAATGATTTCCTTTCTTCCTCCACTCATACTAGTTTTGGAAAATGTGCATTCATGCACACATACACACACATGCATACACACACAAGTTAACACGAGGCAATTAGATAAAATACTTCAGAGAACCAAGAACTCTTTTGGGAAGCCATTTTCTTCCTGGCAAAGGGCAACTGGGTCTATAGAACATATTCTATTGGAAAAAGGGGCATTCATTCCCCATCATTTCTGGTTTTCTCCACTTTGAAGGTCCATTATTGGCACAAATGAATGCAATGGCAAACAGAAAGATTTACAGCAATAAGAATACACTGTGTAGTTTCAAAGTTGGATTTGGGGTGTTAGGAAATGCAATCTACAGGTCAGTGAAGCCCTCTTGCAAAAGCTGCCTTTGCCAGGCTTGGGAAGGGTCCCAGCATGTTCCCTGCAGTATACAACTGTAGGAGTCAGGGTTGTCACTGATGACTGGCACTCTGAACCATCTGAGGGGTACGATCTCCTTCTACTTCTATCAGGGAGGAAATGGGGGTAGAGCCCTGTTATTTCAATCTTCAAAAATCTTACCTGTCAGAATTCACAGGCATATGCAAAGACATTTACCAAAAGGATAGGATAATTTCAGAGAAGTATTCTAATACAGGAGAAACAAAGACTATAACTCTAGCTAACTCCATTGTCTCTTCCATCTCAAAGGAAAGACTCCCTATGCCTTATGTCTTTGCAAGAAGATGACCCTCTGTAGGGTCCCCTGCTTTCCCAACCAGGCCCTCAAGGCTTGAGGCACTCAAAGCCCATGGGTCTCCTTTTTCAAGTCCTTCTTTCTCTCTGACAACTCTAACAATTCCCAGGATATATCACCACCTCTTCCACTGCACAGAGTCTTGCTCCTTTCTGAATACCCTCAAATTTAGCCAGGAAGGCATTACATTTTGCTGCCCCCAAAGTGGGAGCAAGTCAGAGAAGAAGGATGGCGTCCCATGAGTGAGGGTAAACATGGATACAAATTGAAGTTTCTTTTCAACCTTTCCAACAGTGACGTGCTAGTTTCTTTACTAGTTAGATATTAGATATTTTCTCAAAGGTAAACATTATTAAACATTTTGCTTGAAGACAAGACCACTGAACCATGTTGGTGAAAGAATATTTCTTATCTTACCCAAGTATGGGTCCTATTTGAAACAGCATTCCTCAATATTTTTTTGCCTGAAGGGGTGTTTGGCCCTGTTGACCTTGAGTGGTCTAGTTTTATAATAATATAGCTTAATGGCCACTCTCCCTGTTAACCAAGGCATGGCCCCAGTTTCTATTAAGTTCTTTTGATGAAAATTGTCCTGTGACGTTTGATCCCACCCCACTCTCAATTTCCAATACAATGTTGACTTTCGCATTGGATATATAACCTCTTAGACAAAGGTTGGTTAGTTCCAAGGGGCCAGCGTAGGTCAGAAAGGGATGTAGATTTGTAGGTCAAAGGTGATTAACATATGACATAGAACCCAGGTAATTTACTTCTACCATTGGATTATTATATCTGCACTACCAAGAAAAATCAGTAAGTTGATTTTTGGCTAACATCAATGGGAACCTAATTCTTACTCTCTGGAGTATAATATATGATGTAGCACTTCTGTTTGGGCAAATCGTTATCTCATTGCACCCCTAAGGGTATAGAAATAGGGTTAAGGTGAGGATCTTTAATTAAAGCTTAGCCCTGAGTTGAAGAACTAAAATAGAACACTGGTTCCAATTAAGGGTTTTACTGGTGTCTTAGAAAGATGGGGTTGATAGTTAATAGTAGACTGTCATCGTATTGATGCCTTTATGATTTCTTATTCTTATGTGCCCACATACATTTAATCATGAAGTAGCTATCTGGAGAGGCAGTGTAGCAGAAAAGCACCTCAATTTGGGTTGGCTAGACCTCTGTTTAATCCCAATATTGCCTTTTACTAGTTAGTAATATTGGCTAATTTATTCCTTGAGCCTTTTTTTTTTACATATCAACAATGGAGATAATTTATACTAAGACATTTTCATGAAGATTTAATGAAATAAGGTATACAAAGTACTCATCACAATGAATGCCATGCTATGCCCACAATAAATGGCAAATACACCTACATTTTTAGTAAATCATGTGTATATATATGTACATATGTATATATACATATATATGTATATATATGTATATATACATATACATATATATACATATATATTTTCCATTCCCTAGGGTAGGCTCAGTCATTCATAAGAATATATTTAAGTCTTGACTTAAAACAAACAAAGTCTATGCCATTATCCTGAAAGAGAGATTTGTGAGCTAGGTTGATCCTGATGCTTGCATCTCATATCGTGATGGTCCGAGCGGGAAGGCTAAGTAATGGGTCTCTCTTTAAGAACTAAGCTTAAGTAGTTATTGCCTACTTTTAGTCACAGTTTATGTAAAAACAGTCTGTACAGTTTCACACGAGATTGGGCATAGGTCAGTGATGTGAGGAGACTGTCCTCTTCTGTGTAACCTGGTGTTTCTGCCTATCTTCCATGCAGAAGCACTGATTGCTTTTCTTCTGAATTGTCTCTTTAAAGATGGTTGGATAGTGAAGAGCCTTGGAAGATAGGGTATCTCCCTGCTGAGTGAAGGGTGTGTTTCCTTACAGTTGGGTATAATAAAGACGGTGTTCCCTCCAGAGCCTGGAGGGCAGGCAGGCCTATTGCCCATTGTAAAAGGTGTGGCTACCCTAAGCCCAGGGTCCTCCTGCTCTAACAGCAGCCCACTGAGCCCATCTACGTCTCTTCGGTGATACTTGGAGGCAAGGAGAACTATAGCAAATATATGATTCTTGCTTCTTGATCTCTGCTACTCGTGATAAAACCCTTTGTCTCTGACTCAGGAGTCTTGTGTCTTCTGCCAGCATCCATAACTGTGGCAGGCTGATTTGTTAGTTTGCAAGAAGAGTAAAATCTCAGACTCTTCTGTTTTTGACAGGTAAGAATGAAGCAACCTCTTTTCTCAAGGTGAGCACCTCAGTATCGTGTTCTTTATACAAAGTGCTTTAGATAGACTATTCCACAATGTTTTTTTTTTCCAATATAAAAATGTCATTCCACGTTAATCCCCACGAATGGGACTAATGCACAAAGGTAATGGGAGACTTAACAGGCATGATTGTCTTCTTGCCTAAGCCGGCTCTGTCCAGCTGTTAATCCCCAGGGAAGACTCTGTAAGGCTCTACTCACTTTGGCAGGTTCCCGGGCTGCAGCTCGGCAAACTGTTGCATGAGGATTTCAAATGGGACTTGAACAACCTGAAAGAATTGATGGAACTTGCAAGCGTGTATTTCTTACCATCAAGGCATAGATGACATACGGGGAGAATGTGGCGCCACGTAGTTTATCCCAAGCAACTGTTTTGCTAACGAGGAAGGAGGTGGATCTGTGGCTCTGTCTCAAGATCAACATAGGTACTTGAAATACGGGAGTTGGTAATGATGCCGCAGAGGAAAAGAAAACATTCCTCAAGGAATGGGAATGGAAGCAGGAGATAGCTATAGGATTAGGAGGTTTAATTTAAAAAATGGTCTTTGGTAACACGGACTGCCAAAAACTCAGCTTGCGCCCTGCACCGTGTGTGACTTTTGGCACTAGTTAATCTTTCGTGCCGTGCGGAACAATTAGGCTTGTATCTCTCTAAGTACACAAATGTCTTTCCATCATTAACAGTCACACCGAATTCTATGTGGAGGAGCCAGTACTTGTCAATATTTTGCCCGTCAACAATATTTTGATTTCATTGTGCATTTGTCTTTGTTTCTGGTACTAGAGACAGCCCAACCCTTCTACAACTTGCCAAAGGGACCATTAAGGTCCAAGAGTCCACACCACTTGAGACAGTGAAAAAAATGAAGATCCCCCCCTCCAAAAAAAAAAGCAAAACCTGAGTGAGCAGTTCCAGATAAGGACTGTTTTCCCTGAAAATGAAGATGTATTTACTTGGGGGTCTAGCTCGGTTTCACGTGAGTTTGCAACATGGCTGTGTTTGACAGTGTTGTCAGCTAGAATCGCTCTGAAGGGTTTTTCTCAGACCAAAATAATCTGAAGGCTCTCTGCATGTCCTTCAAGGATCCTCACCTCCTCAGCAAAGTTTGCCTGAGTTGGAGACAAATAAAGGATTCTAATTAGGGCTCTAGGGAGACTGAAAAGCAATTGTCTGAGCCTGTTACTCAACTTCGTGAGCTCATTAATGGACATCTTTGTCTGCATGATTGGAGAAAGAGCAGCAAGTTCATTTTGGCCAAACAGGCCCCGGGCCTGAGAGACTTAATATTTGATAACAGAACATTACCTACTATTGCAGTTAGGAATGATTGGGTTCAAGCAACAGACTGTGGGCCATTTCAGAGACACAAGAAAGAAAGAAAGAAAGAAAGAAAGAAAGAAAGAAAGAAAGAAAGAAAGAAAGAAAGAAAGAAAGAAAGAAAGAAAAAGAAAGAAAGAAAGAAAAATTTATGAAGGCTATAGAACTGTGAGATTAAAGAAAAAGGCCTACGCTAAGACCAGTCCTTGGAAAAGAGAAGCAGAGACGCTCTTGGGATCTGGTGGCAGAACTTATAGACAGTATCTTCAAAATGTCAGGATGGCCAGTTGTGGGAATGAAAGACCTCTCATCATTTTGAATCCTTGTAACACTGTGCTCAAGATTCAAATTTCGAGGAGAAAGAAGCTGATTGGTTTAGTTTGGATCAAAGATGTATTTGTTGGCAGATAGGACAGAACAATTTGAGAGTCCCACAAGGCTACATCCAATGGGAAGTTCATTCTTCCAAAGGGCTGTCAGGGAGGTTACCAGAGGTATGGGGAAAGGAGGCTGGGCAAACATCGATAGTTATTCATAATATCTAAGAACATTTTAACCATGGTACCATGCATTTGGGAACATCTGATAGTTCTGTGTCTCTTCATGAGATCTGGGAAGAGTGCCATGGTCCTCAAGGCTTGAAGAACAAAGCCCTTGCCAAGACCACAAACTGATTACAGTGACCTGGCCAAATTGTTGAATCTTCTGTTTCTTCTGTTTCTCATATTTCTACACCCTTGAGGAATAAAAAAGCAGATGGACTTAAGTCCTGTTAGCACTCTGCATTCTTTTTTTTTAATGTTTATTTATTTATTTAGAGAGAGAGAGTGAGAAAGAGAGAGAGAGAGAACGTGTGTGTGTGTGTGTGTGTGTGTGTGTGTGTACGCATAAGCAGGGGAGGGGCAGAGGAACAGGGAGAGAATCCCAAGCAAGCTCCATGCTGTAAACGCAGAGCCTGATGCAGGGCTTGATCTCAAGAACCATGAGATCATGATCTGAGCTGAAATCAAGAGTCTGATGCTTAATCGACTGAGCCATCCAGGCGCCTCTGCACCATGTATTCTTAAAAGTAGGTCATATTATTCACAGGATGGATAGCTTCAGACTAGCAGCTGTGGCATTCAAAAGTTCTTTGTAAAGAACTATGGGATTTTTTAAAAAGATGAGTTACGGATTTCAGTGGCACATGGACATTTTTATTTACCCCGAGTTCATGAATTTCCAAAGCAGTGGGTTTTGACTGGGGAAGCGGAGTCTCTCTCTCGTAAGTTCATATTTTCCATCCAATGGAGACATTGTGTTATTATTTACCACTTGAGACAGGGGAAGCCAGGAGGGTGTCATGTGAGCAGTCAGGCTAACTGAAAGGCAGTCAAACCTAGAGCAGCCTGATGGCTACCGTTCCAGAAGACAATTTTGAGTAGTATGTGCACCAGCAGAGAGAAACTGTGCTGTCTCAATCCTTGCTTCTCAACTGAGGGTAGACATACTGTAGGTGTTATTTAAACTGCTCTCAAAGTTTAAACTTCAGTGTTCAAAACAACTTTGAGATTCAGATAAGATAGTGGTGACAGGGGCACCTGGGTGGCTTGGTCGGTTAAGTGTCTGACTTCGGCTCAGGTCATGATCTCATGGTCCGTGAGTTTGAGCCCGTGTCGGGCTCTGTGCTGACAGCTCAGAGCCTGGAGCCTGTTTCAGATTCTGTGTCTTCCTTTCTCTCTGCCCCTCCCCGTTCATGCTCTGTCTCTCTCTGTCTCAAAAATAAATAAACGTTAAAAAAAATAAAAAAAAAAAAGATAGTGGTGACAGAAGAATGTTATTTCATTCAGTGAGTACCTACTACGTGCTCAGCATTGCTCTAAGACTCAGTCCAAGGCAGTAGCTACTGGCCATGTGTAGCACTGGAAGGGGGCTAGTATGACTGAGGAATTGACTTTTTAATTTAATTTAATTTAATTTTAATTACATTTTTAATTTTTTTTTTACTGTTAATTTTTGAGAGAGAGAGAGCATGAATGGGGGAGGGACAGAGAGAGAGGGAGACACAGAATCTGAAGCTGACTCCAGGCTCTGAGCTGTCAGTACAGAGCCTGATGTGAGGCTTGAACCCACGAACTGTGAAATCATAACCTGACCTGAAGTTGGAGTGTAAGGGACTGAGCCATGGAGGCACCCCAAATTTTAATTATTTTAAATTTAAAAGACGGATACTTGATTCAGTTTGGGAAAACTTTTAAGTATTTTTGGGACAATGTGGGTATACGAATCTACTTTTCTTTTTTTTTTTTTTTTTTTTTTTATAACATTTCTTTTTTTTTCCAACGTTTTTTTTTTTTTTTTTTTTTTTTTATTTATTTTTGGGACAGAGAGACAGAGCATGAACGGGGGAGGGGCAGAGAGAGAGGGAGACACAGAATCGGAAACAGGCTCCAGGCTCCGAGCCATCAGCCCAGAGCCTGACGCGGGGCTCGAACTCACGGACCGCGAGATCGTGACCTGGCTGAAGTCGGACGCTTAACCGACTGCGCCACCCAGGCGCCCCAACGAATCTACTTTTCAAACATAAATTTTAAGAAATTTAAGTATAGATCAAGCATTTTCTCTGAGAATTCAGTGTCTGCATTGAGGTGTGTCAGAAGTGAAAAATACAAATTGACTTTTGAAGACTTACTAGCAAAAAAAAGAATAAAATATCTTGACATAAGCTTTTCCCACTGATTAGGTCTTGAGATAATATTTTGAACATACGGAAAATGAAATAAGTTATTGTAATAAACAGTTTCCACTTTTCTAATGAGGCTACTAGAAAATTTAAAATCACATTGCTGGCTTGTGTTATATTTCTATTAGATAGTAGGACTCTAGGGGCTTCTTCATATGCCATTGACTAAATCATTAAAATCACCCAACGAAGTAGGCGTGGACCCTTCCAACTTTTAGAGAAAAGACAGTTGAATGAAGCTGAGACATGACTTAAATCTCCTGGGGGTTGGGGTGCCTGGGTGGCTCAGTTGGTTGAGCGTCCGACTTCAGGTCAGGTCATGATCTCACAGTTTGTGAGTTCAAGCCCCGCATCAGGCTCTGTGCTGACAGCTCGGAGCCTGGAGCCTGCTTCGGATTCTGTGTCTCCCTCTCTCTCTGCCCCTCCCCACTTGTGCTTTGTCTCTCTGTCTCTCAAAAATAAATAAATGTAAAAAAAAAAAAAATTAAAAAAAAATCTCCTGGGGGTTACAGAGCTTGCGCGGGAGAGCCAGGATTCCAGTTCGGGTCTGTATGGCTCCCCCTTTTCCTGCTTCCATTCTCTTGAACTGTTCCAGTTATTTCTTCTAGGGAAACCAGAAGAGCTCACAGGCTTTCTCTCTTGATTATTCATAGTAAATAAAACATTGATAACCCTATTTGTGGACAAGAGGCAGATGGAAACAAAACTTCTACCTTCTTTTCACGTGGCAACAGGAAGAATATTTGAGTTCTTACAAAGTGAATGAGCAAAAAAGCCCATTTGCATGAACAAATGGAGTCTCACCAAGGAAGTTTAAAACCTACTTGAAACATCAGAGTGAAATTTGCTTAAAGGGCCTGGATTATTTTATTTGATTTTATTTATTTTATTTCATTTATTTCATTTCATTTCATTTCATTTTGTTTCATTTATTTCATTTCATTTCATTTCATTTATTTTATTTTATTTTATTTTTTAAGGGGATTTGAAATTTGAGGGACCAGCCTAAAACCGATCATCGTCTTTGATACTAATTTATTATTATTATTTTTCATGCAAGTAAGGCTTATTTATCAAACACAGGGTTGATTCAACACTAGGAATTCTCAAAATTGGGTTCATTATATTAATGGCATCCAATATATGATCACCTCCAAGAACGTGAAAAGGCATTCCTAGGCACTAATTTTTGATGTGATCAGTTAAAAATCAACTTCATCCCCCTTCTGCTTGATCACTTTCTCCCTATAATAGGAGCCAACCGGGGCGAAGCCTTCCTCCATCATTTGTATACCTGGGGACACATCCATGACAAACACAGAGCTATGAGGGAGGGACGAGAATCCAAGCTGAAGGAGGGGAACACACCGTTTTAGGGACTCACCAGCTCACTCAAGGAAAATGTTTTCACCAGGAGTGGGGCAACCAGTTAGCAAATCCTTGTTTGCACCCTGCTAGGGGCCAGCTGCCTGCCTGGAAAAGCAGCCTCACTGCTCCGCACCGGAATGAGCGCTTGCCCCCCATAGATGAGTTTACCTGCCATGATCGCGGCAGGAGCACGCAGGCTGAGAACCCCACTGATGTCTCACTGTGAGAAAGTGTCGCTGCCTCTGTGACAAAATCAGGCAGCCCGTCCTCCTCCTCCTCCCCCCCCCCCCCCCCGGAAGGTTTTCTTGTTATGCCCTCGATGTCACCTCTCTGGGCTACATTCCCCCACTATCACCCTGGGGTTGGGGGAGGAGGAGTTCTCACCAGGACCGCGTGATTGGCATTCTTGCCTGGTCCCTTTCTCCTGCGGCAGGTTGGTCCCCGCCCCCCCCCCCCCCCCCGGCCCGCGCCCCCCCCCCCCCCCCCCAGCAGAACCCTAGGCTGCTGGAGAGCCTTGCTATTTTTACTTCTCTGCGAGGGGATCTCGGGTTACAGATTATATACCCATGAGGTAAGGTACAGGTACGCAGACTCATGTTTCTAATTTAGCTTCGCACTGGTTTCAAACATTAAACAGTCTCTCCCAAGCTCCCCCTGTTCCCGCTCTTCTTCCACCGCTGCCATCTCACTTGATCCTCATTCTGAGGGTCACTTTCCTTTCCCGCTAGATCACCCCACTTTCAGTCTTCTTAGAGGGGGGACTAGGGAAAGGTAAGTTTCACCTAAGATCAAAATCCCCTCTCATTCCCCATGAACTCAAGGGTAGCCACGCTGTTTAAACACACGTTCTCGTAATAGGTGAATACTTGTAGGATGTTTCAGAGGTTTTCAATTGCTTTCACACATTCGTCACAGATACGCCGTGCAACAGCCCAGAAAAAAATTAGGATTATTGCAATTATCTACAATTTGCAATTGAGGGGTTAATGACTTGACTGGGACAGGTTAATGACTTGACTAAGAGTTCACTGTCAAGACAAAGTACAGACGTGATGGATGGTGGAGAAACAAACCTCTGGTTGGAGGTACCGCCCTAAAAACAGCAGAGTCTGGAAAAGTGGAATACTTTTTTATTTTATTTTTTTCCTTCTGGGCCCAGACCAATCTCTTGGTGTTTAGATTGCAGTGATTCTCCCTGAAGCCACTTGTATAACAAGCACACCATATGTTTTCTATACTCTGTCTTATGAATTTGAAACTTTAGCATGAATTTAATTAGAATATAGGTGTTAGGGAACAGGGGACACTAAAATTAGAGTAAAACGAACAGGGGTTACTAAGAATCAGAACCCAAATGGTCATGCATTTTGTTTCTTAAAAATGTGCCTGTGTACTCAATTAGCATTTAAAAATATTTCCACATTAGCTTTAATGAGACATTGTGGGGACTTCAAAGTCGTTACGTTGCACTGTACTGATCCTTAAGGAGTTTCTAATAGAAGAAGTTACAGGAAAAAAATTTGTAAATAAGGCAAAGCTCTTTCCAATCAGAATTTTGCTACATACTTGGCAACTGAGAAAGATTCTTAGAGGGGGAAAGTGGTTTAGTTTGGACCTCTTGCTTATTTTATTTTATTTTATTTTATTTTATTTTATTTTATTTTTGGTTTATTTATTTTGAGAGAGAGAGAGAGAGAGAGAGAGAGAAACCCAAGCAGGCTCTGCACTGTCAGCATGGAGCCCAACACGGGGCTTGAACCCACAAACCACGAGATCATGACCTGAGCCAAAATCAAGAGTCTGAGGCTCAACTGACTGAGCCACCCAGGGACCCCAAACCTCTAGTTTTGAATTGTGACCATTGTGTTTTAAATGGTGCTGTTCCTCTCTCTTTAGACAAGGCTGTCAGTGCACCTACTTGTTACACACCAGTGCATATACTCATACACGTATACTCAGTGTGGGGTTCATTCTTGAAGCCTTTCACCGTGCCTGGTTTGTGTTCCTAGACCGTAAGAGCATGAGCTGCTGAAAGGCAGGAACAACACCTCTTGTTTTCATTTATTCATTATAATTAAAATTGCTATAATTAATTTGTAATTAATTTTGCTATAATTTTCATAATACACAGGGTAGGTAACACGTGGCCTAGCAGAAGGTTTGGAATTTATGCATGGCTTCAACAAGTTTCTTGCTTTCCTTGAGCCTTCATATGCTCATCTGTAAGAAGGGGATAAAGGTATAAATCTACCTTCTCAGGTTGTTTAGAGCATTAAGTGAAATTCTTATGAAGCAGATATAATGGTGTCCCACAGATAGTGTGCAATAAACATGCATATATGGGAAATACTTTATACAGTAAGTATATGTACACCTGCCCCCGCCCCCCCGCCATGGACACACATAAGTTCACATTTGTCTGCTCACAAGGATAATTCCCAGCAGCCTTATCCTTCCTCATGTTGTCCCTGATACTCAAGCACTATTTTTTTTTTCAGAAGAGTGAGGCAAAGACATAATAATCATGAAAGAGTTATATTGACATTTGCCATTGATGACTTTCCTTTTTAAAATTTTTATTTATTTTTGAAGGAGAGAGAGAGACAGAGCATGAGCAGGGGAGGGGCAGAGAGAGAGGGAGACACAGAATCCGAAGCAGGTTCGAGGCTCTGAGCTGTCAGCACAAAGCCCAATTCAGTGCTTGAACTCACAAACCACGAGATCATGACCGGAGCCAAAGTCGGATGCTTAACCGACTGATCCACCCAGGCGCCCCGTGACTTTCCTTTTTAATACAGGTCAAGGTGACACATGGGGAGAGGACTGTGTGGTGCATGAGAAGATGGCTGAGTTGATGACAAAATGCCTCACAAAATCCCAAAATAAAAAGGAATCAAAGTGGAGAGACGAGGACTAAAAACCTCTTGAATTTCACATGATCATGTCAACTTTCTCTTTCGCTCTGAATCATTTGAAACTTTGCAAGGAACTTTTAGTCATAAATCACTTTAATTTGTTCTCCACTTAGGCTCCATTTTAGCATGGAATCATTTTTTATGAACACCTCATCCAGACTAATTCATTTATTTCTAGTGGAAGAGGAATGGGTAGGGCTCGTGCTAATTCATGCATTCATGATTTTTTCTCTCTTCCGACACAAGAACAAAAATAGTTTCTGGATTAGAGGATTTTCGTGTTGATATTGTCTTATTTAACACATTTTTCCCATATGTATTTTCGTGTATGTTTTTTTTTGAGGTATAATTTGCGTATAATAAACTGCCCTTCTTTAAGTGCACAGTCTGAAGATATTGGCCATTGTATACAGTGCAACCAATGTCATAGTCAAGTATCTTCCATTACTTCAAAATATTCTCTCTCACCACCTCAGTCACACTCTTATCACATTCAGATCTGCACTCTTATCACATTCAGCTCTGGCTTCTTTCACTCAGTTTAATGCCTTTAATTTATTAATTTTGCTATAATTAATTATAATTAAAGTTGCTACAATTAATTTGTAGCATGATTCATCCATGTTGGTGCATGTATTGTTTGTTTGTTTTTTTCTTTAAAAAATATTTATTTATTTGAGAAAGAGAGAGAGAGAGAGAGCAGGGGAGACGCAGAGAGAGAGAGAGAGAGAGAGAGAGAATCCCAAGTGGGCTCCATTCTGTTAGTGTGGATCCTGACATGTGGCTCAATCCTGTGAACCATGAGATCATGACCTGAGCCGATATCAAGAGTCAGATGCTTAACTGACTGAGACACCCAGGCATCCCAGTAGTTTGTTCCTTTTGTTCCTGAGTTTACTTTTGAATTCTGTCCAATTGACCTATAGATTTATCCTTAGGCCAATACCATACTGCCTTTATTAGTGTAGCTTTATAGTAAGTTTTACAATCAGATAGTATAATGAAAACAATTTTGTTCTTTTGAAAATGATTTTGCCCATTCTATGTCTTTTGTCCTTCCATATATAGTTTAGAATCAGCTTCTCAGTGTCTTCCAAGAAAGTTGCTAGAATAATTGGAATGTTTAATCCATTACACAAAACATTACACATTGTAGGATTGCACTTATATGAAGTTCTAGAATAGGCAAAACTAACTTACGGTGGAGAAGAAAATCAGAACAGTGGTTACTTGCCGGGGTGGGTGGGAATAGATTGGGATGGGATATAAGAGAACTTTCTGCAGAGATGGAATGTTCTCTCTTTTGACGGGGTTTTAGATGCACAGTTGTATACTGTTTGTCAAAGCTCATCATATTAACATACTTAAGATCTATGCTTTTTGTTGTATGTAAATTTTACCTCTAAAGATGCAAAGAACTGTACACAAAATTACTTGGTTAACATACTGTGTATTTGAAGATATTTAGGAATTACCATTAATCTTTCTGTTGTCTCAGCTTTTTCGGAAAAACAATCCACCACAAAATATCAGTAGCACACAGCCGGAGGCATTTATTTATTCCTCACTTGTCTGTGAGTTGTCTGAGGTGGTTCTGCTTCAGGCTATAGATTTATGAATTTATTGGGGTGGCTTCAAGCTTCAGGCTGTGTCCAGGACTTCTCCACATTCTTCCTACACTCCTTAAATTGGTGGTTATTGGAGGCATTTTCCAAAACGTAAGAACACCTGAGAGTAAGCCCAAACATGCAAGTACATTTCAAGATTTGCATGGGCCATGTCTGCTAGCATTTCTTTTCTAAAAGCAAATCACATAGCCAAACCCAACTCCCAAGGGGTGGGGATACACATGAGGCCAAGGCAAGGGTATGAATGAATCATTCCAATAAAGAGATGTATGTGAAAAATTGTGACCGTAAGTTCAGTCTACCAAGGTGGAATCATACGATTGTGGTATGGTGTTAAAGATTTTCAAAGAGGTTTTACTTTGCAGATGGATACTGAAATATTTATGGATTAAATTATATGATATCTTGAATTTGCTTATAATCTTAAGACGGAGAAGTGGGTTGAAGGTATACAGGAAAAATATTGGCTATGAGTTAATAATGACTGAAGTCAGGTGTGGGTGCTAGAGGGTTCGGTATACTATTCTTTCTACTTTTGTGTATGTTTGCACTTTTCCCATAATAAAACATTGAAGAAATAGGTTAAAAGAAGTCCTATATGTTAACTGGTCCCTTTCATACACGAGGAGACTAATGTTGTGAGAGGTTGTGTTACTTGTTCTGTGATGAGACAGCTAGTGGTTGGCAGGATGAGGCTGGGACCCAAGCCAATCCTTTCTCCTCGTTGTGGCTTTCAGTCATTTACTTGGTAGTTCCCTACATATTTATATAATAGTAGGCTCTGTGTAAAGTGTTATAGATAATGGGTAAAGGTTTCTCTTAAATTCCCCTGTCTTGTGGGTCACTATACAAGTAAACAGAATATAGTTATGAGGCTAAGTTGCAGAGACAAAAGTCCTGGGGATGTTGGAAAAAGCGTACCTAGATCTGCCTGAGGAAATCAGAGAAGTCTTCATAGATGAGCTGAGGTTTAGACTGAGACTTGTAGTACTAGCTGAACAAGCCAGAGAGAGAGAGACTGCGTGGTAGGCAGTAGCTACAGCATGTGCAAAGGTGGTGAGGTGTCAGGGGCATGGGGTTATGGCGCTTTGGGGGAATTACACATTAGTGTGGTTAAAGGCTAACTACAGTGTGTGTGTGTGTGTGTGTGTGTGTGTGTGTGCATGCACTGAAAGATTCTGGAGAGAAAATACAGGAGAGATGAGTCTGTACTAACATGCTAGGCAAAAAAGTTGAGATTCAATTTTGTGGGTCATTGTTACCTTGCCTAGTTATTACGAATCACCTGTGACTCTCATTAAACTACAGAAGCTTAAGTCCTAGCTCTGATCTAATGACTCAGAATCTCTAGGGGAGAAGTGAGTTTGGGAAACATGATTATGGGAGCTACTGAGGGATTTAAAGCAAAGGAGTGACGTGATCACATTTACATGTTAGAAAGACCACACTGGCAGCTATGTAGAGGTTAGACGGGTGCAAAGTAGGTGCACAAAGCTAGTCAGAAAGATGAATCAGATGACTCCTGCAAGAATCCACGGGAGATATAATGAGTTCCTACACCAGAATAGCGGCAATAGTGAATAAGCAGAAAGGACGTTAAGGAGCTGAGGTGGATAAGCTTCAATGAATAATTGCCTCTAGAGAGTAAGAGAGGAGGATTCTTCTTTAAATGTCTGGCTTGATGGGTAGTAGGACAATGTTGCTATTCATTTGCAGGCATGGAGTTCAGGAAAAAATAATGAGCTCTCTTTGAGACTTGTGTAGACTGAGATGCAGGACTTATAGAGAGAATTATCCAGAATTATCCAACTCTTGAGAAAAGGTTTTTTTCAAGAGAAAAACTTAAGCTGATGATAGATATTGAGAAAGTGTCAATATGAAAGTTTTAGTTAAAACCCTAGGTCTGTATTAGATAGGTCATGTAGTTTGAAAAAAAAATAATAATAATAAGTCAGAGCCTAGGAATGCAGTGGCATTTAAGGGAGAGACAGGGAGGGGACCTGGATGGAAGGAGAAGAGAGTAAATGGAAATCAGATAGAAGAAATTGGCCAAAAGTCAAATAGGGATGGCAGTATTCTCACTAAATTCAGCCAAACAGAGGTTGTTGGCCTTGGGGCACAATATGTGGGATACTGACGGCAAAGGCTATAGATTTGAGTTGAGGACTAAGCGGAAATTAAGGAAACAGAGAACAAATATAGGTAACTTTCTAGAAGCTTTGAGGTAAAGTACTCCTTTTTTCTTATTTGAGTAGGAAATGGCATTTTTGGTGGGGGGGTACGCACAAGACCTGTGCTTCTTGACAACAGGTGTGAAGGTTTACTTTTCACACGTTTGCCATAACAGATATGAATACTTTTCAGTTCTTTTGTTGAAAATTCATTGGCTAGTCATTCATTGTTAATTTATGGCATAGATTTGATACTTTGGAGTAAGTTTGTATGAAAGAGACCAGATGTGACTACAGTGTGTCCAAAAGGATGCATATTAATTTCATTCACTGAACAACTATGTACCTCTGTGAGCATCTACTCTAAGTTGGTGACATTCATATATGTTTCTTTGTATCGGGAGGGATACTTTCTTGTATGGTTGCGTAAATTGTAAAACTAAATGATATACTGGCAATTCATCAGATCTTCCCCAGCTTTTCAAAATAAAGACTTTGAGAGGATATTGATTGACTACTATGAATTTTAAGACAAGCTGGTCAGGAAAACACATGTTAACATTAATTTTTCCCCCATGATTAGGGTTTTTTTTCCTTCAAGAGCTCTCAGGAGTCTTAGGTAAGGTTTTAGAATGCATATCTGTTTAAAATTCCCACTTTATATGCTATCTAGTTATAACTCAAGCACTTTTTTTTTGAACTGCATGTATGATTACATATGGCACCTATTTCAGCCAAATTTAGAGCATTTATTACATTTCTTCAACCCTGTGTAGCCTAGCTGAGTTTAAGCAGGATTGAAACAAGCAAACTTTTTTTATTAAATTCTGTCCTAAAAACTTGTTGACACCACTGTCTTCCCCTTCCTCTCCCATATTCATCTGTGAAGTTGAGAACAACCTTAGGCTGACGAGAATCCTGGGCAATAAATGAAATGCAGATGAGTTTTAGCTGTGCTATTGTCAAGACTTTTGTTGTCTGAGTAAAGGGAGCCTTTCAGATAAGGGCCTAGATAATTTGACCCTAAAAGGAATTTGATCTTTGATGAGAGGATGAGAGGTTACTACTGTGGTGGCTACTCCTGTAGCTGGGGTGGTTGGTGAGGCAGGAAAAGGGGAAAGACAGCCAGAGCCTGGGTCTAGAATGGAAAGCTAAGAAAATCAGTAAGAAGTTTCTATTTCCTGCTGTATGGTAAATGAGGTCATCTGAAAGGAGCTGGAAATAAATGACAAAATAGGAGAAATATTTTCTCAAATGCAGAGCTAAGCTCTCAAAGTAAAAAAGAAAAAAGAAAAAAGAAAAGAAAGGAAAGGAAAAGAAAAGAAAAGAAAAGAAAAGAAAAGAAAAGAAAAGAAAAAATTTCTTGAGAACTAAAATCACACACAAGACATACGAAACTAGACTAGTGGATAGACACTGAATCTGGCTGCTTAAAGGGCATTAGTACATCTTGATAAAGAAGAGTCTTATCTTTTAAGTGCCTTTCAGGGGTAGAATAGGACTTGGCTGAGCAATGAAGAGTTGGAATCAAGACCCTCTGGTGTAACATGGAGATGCTTGAAGAGCTCATTCTCACTCAGTGGAAGGGGTAGGCTTAAGAATCTTCTGGCAAAGACAGGCAACAAAGAAATTAGTCCTGTCTTTGTCATGGATCTGAAGAGTAGAAAATTCCTTATTTACCTGCATCATCTGGGAAAAGTCAAGCCAAGACATTAATATAAAGAGGTCCTCCATTTCAGTAGCTCTTAGGCATCTGGGGAAAGCGAACAGAAATCCTTTCTGGAGATATGAACCCTCAATTCAAGATGGCAAAGACCACCCTAGATCAAACCCTTTCAACAGAATTGACAAACAGAAACTAAAAAACACAAATGGAGACAAGCCATCATGAACCAGAGTCAGCAGAATCAATAAATATCAGTAATACACATCTAAAATTTCAGATATTAGAACTATGAAAGAAAGGTATATATGCATATGTATGCACAAAATGTTGACAGAAATGGGAACTGGAATTAATAAATGAAAAAGAAACAAAAGTATTATAAAAATGATAAGCAAATATCATCAAATAATAATAGGCATATTTGGAAGAAAAAGCACATACAAAAGTAAAGAGAAATATAATCACCAAAGTAAAGAAAGTCAATGGAAAATTTAAGCAGTGAATTTGTTAAAGCCAACGAGGGCATTAGTGAACTTGAGATTGGTTCTGAATAAATTACCCTTAATGATGCACACAGAGAAACAAAGGGCTAGAAAAATGACAGAAAGGATAAGAGATGGAGAAAAGAATGCAATCTAACTATATCCAATTAAAATTTAGATTGAAAGAGTAGAGAGAATGGGGGAGGAATAATAATCAAGGAATAATAGTTGAAAGTATTTTAGAATCAATGAAAGACACAAATCCTCAAATTCAGGAAGGTGAATGAACTCCAAGCAAGATAAATACAACTGCACAACAAACACCAGAGGTAAAGAAATACTTGAAATAATTTATATAGAAAGAATAGATCACACAGAAAGAAATAACGATTAGGGGCGCCTGAGTGGCTCAGTCGGTTAAGCGTCTGACTTTGGCTCAGGTCATGATCTCAGGGTTTGTGAGTTCGAGCTCCACACCGGAGTTCGAGCTCCACACAGAATCTGAAGCAGGCTCCAGGCTCTGAGCTGGGCTGACAGCTCAGAGCCTGGAGCCTGCTTCAGATTCTCTGTCTCCCTCTGTCTGCCCCTCCGCTGCTTGCACTCTCTCTCTCTCTCTCTCTCTCTCTCTCTCTCTCTCTCTCTCTCTCTCAAAAATAAATAAACATTTAAAAAGATTTAAAAAAAATAAAAGAAATAACAATTAGACTGAAAATGGACTTGGAGTAACAACAACAGAAGCCAGAAAACACTACCTTTTCAAAGATCTGTCAAGTAAAATTTAGTCAAACCTTAGCTATCACTCACAAACAAGTTGAAATAAAGACATTTTTGGACAAGCAAAAAAGGAGTGTTGCCTATCAACAGACTTTCACCAGGGGAACATTTGTAGGTTACATAGGAAACTACAGGGAAAAGAAATCTGAGTCCATAAGGAAGGACAGAGATGCAAATGGAATGATGAACAAATAAATTGGTAAATCATATGAATAAACATAATCGAAAACACTGGAAAAAACTAACTGTTCTTATACTAGCGGCCAAATGTCACTATTAAATGTGATATTAGAACATAAGGTAAAGAGACACCTGGATGGCTTAGTTCTGGATGGCTTAGTTGGTTGAGCATCCAACTCTTGATTTTGGCTCAGGTCACGATCCCAGGGTCAAGGGATTTAGCCCCTGTCAGGCTCCATGCTCTCTTGCCCCTCTCCTTTGCTCACACACCCTCCCTCTCTCTAAAAAAAAAAAAAATATATATATATATATATATTATATATATATATATATAATATATATATATTTTATATATATATATTTTATATATATATGAACTAAAAATCTGTATTAAAATTTACAATAAAAAGGGAGCCATCTGAGTGAAAGTATTCTCAGATATTTTGATTAAGCAGAGGAAGATATGTTGATTAATTTGGCATTGTGTTATCTAAGAGCATGAGGATTTAAGGTAAACCCTAGAATAATAGAGATACTTGATAATACAAAGCAGTAGAGAGAAATATGTAATAAAAATGTCATCAAGTAAAAATGAGGCACAAGATGTGAAAAAAAAAAGCATATACAAATAGGTTGAGTGGAAAGTGCAAATTAAGATGGGAAAATTAAATCCAAGTGTCATAGTCATACACAATGAAATGAGACAGGTTTTTATGGCACACAAAAACTGCATGAATTATGTATCCTCAAGTATCTAAAACAAAAATTGGAGAATTACACAGTATAATTGTAATTCTACGATCACATTGAGAGAATTTGTGACACATACCTTAACAACTGGTAGGTAAAACGGAGAAAAACTTGGCAAAAATATAGAAAAAATATAATTAAGTTTCATTTTATAAACATGTAACCATTGAGGAATAAACACTTTCCTCAATCATGTAGGAAATATTTGTGAAATTTGATCAAGCACCGGGCCATTAAAGCAAGTCTCGACAAATTTCAGAAAAATGTTATCAGACAGATTTTTATTTTCTGACAACGTTAAGTTAAAAATCAGTTGCTAGAAGGCTACTCAAAAAGCCCTATATATTTAGAAATGTAAAAGTACATTTCACAAAGAAAACTTGAGGGAGAAAAGAATAAAGATGAAAATTCGAATACTCTTAGAATAGACTAGTGATGGGGAAAAATGCATATCCAACTTGGAGGACACCTCTAAATTATTCCACTGAAGATATCAGACAGCCCACTTAGGAAAAAATAAATGCCAAAAATTAATGATCTATGGATATCACTTAATAAGTTGGATAAGGATAACATATGGGATACCTGAGTGGCTCAGTTGGTTAAGCATCCAACTCTTGATTTTGGCTCGGGTCATGATCTTACGGTTTGAACCCCACATTGGGCTCTGTGCTGATAGTGGAAAGCCTGCTTGCAATCCTCTCTCTCCCCCTCTCTCTCTGCCTCTCCCCTGCTCCTGCTCTCCTTCTCTCTTTCTCTCAAAATAAATAAACACACAAAAAAAAGAATAAGAGAATATTTTTGTACAAAGAGGAATGAAGGAAATAGTAAATGTAGAAATTAATTAAATAATAAAGACACCACAGCTAAAATCAAGATTCTCTCTCTCTGCCCCTCCCCCACAAGTGTGTGTGTGTGTGTGTGTGTGTGTGTGTGTGCGCGCACATGTTCTCTCAAAATAAATAAACATTTTTTAAAAATCTATAAAACTTAAACATATACGTTGACATATATGCAAATATATACAAATAGCCTCATTAGGAGTGAGTTCCACAGGATTTTCAATGAACAGATAATTACAATCTTCCACAACTACTTCCTAAAGTAGAAAAACAGGGGAGTCTTCCCAAGTCACTTTACATTTAAGTATAGTATGACGTTTAAAATCTTGAAGGTGACTCTGGAGTCAATATTAAATATCTATTGCATATAGACCAGGAGATTCTTTTATTCAGCTGATCAGGGTTTAGATGGAAACCAATTTCTATTCTCTGAATGTGGATGAAATACGAAATGCAGGAAAAGATAAAGTAAAAGAAATTAGAACTATAAATCAGTATCAAAAAATCTTATTTCCCAAGCAACCAAAAGTTAGGGGATTAGTTTTTGATTTGAGAAATATGCAACAATGGGCAATAAAAGTAAAAAAAAAAAAAAATCATGGAGCACCTGGGTGGCTCAGTCAGTTAAGCGTCCGACTTCAGCTCAGGTCATGATCTTGTGGTTTGTGGGTTCCAACCCCACTTCAGGCTCTGTGCTGACAGCTCAGAGCTTGGAGCCTGCTTCCAGTTCTATGTCTCCCTCTCTCTCTGCTCCTTTCCTACTCATGCTCTGTCTCTTTCTCCCCAAAATAAGTAAATGTTAAACACAATTAAAAAGAAAATCATCCTATGTAGTTCACCAATGAGTTGAGGCAGGGTAGCTAGTGGAAAGAGGAAATGTATCTTTTTGGATAATGTACTATGAAACAGGTATCTTAACTCGGCACTACATGTATTTATCTTTTCAGGTCATAAAGCTCTGAAGTAGGTATTAATTTTTCACATTAGGGAAAGGAAGCTCAGAGTCCCAAACTAGTAAATCGCGGAACCAGAGTTACCTTAGCCCATGGCTATTTAACAAAAAGACCAAGCTTCGTTCCTGACACCAAGTTGACCCTTAAGGAAGAAATGTTTTCTAAGATCAAAATGAGAATAGGAGCCGATTTAACCAAATAGCGTAGCTCTTCTGTACCTAAAGCAGACTCTTAAAACAAAATATGAAATGTGCTATTCGTTTAGAAAGTGTATGAAATGAATATGTACCATTTAAAGAATAGTGATAAACATTTGAGAACGCACCATGCAGATTGTGAAATAAATTATTCTTGATAACTTAGAAGATACCTGTGTGCCCCTCCCTCCCCACTCACCCAACGCTTCCCAGGAACAGCCACTATATGGACTTTCGTGCTACATGGTCTCTTTAACTTTTTTATGGTTTTACCACCAGTGGAGATATCCTAAACAAGACACTATTTATTTTTACAAACCTATGTAATGCCTACTCCTGGATTGGATCATTATCCAGAAAAAAAAAAGAAAAGAAGCTTTTAAAGAACATTTTTGTGACAACAAGCAAGTATTGTATTCGGAATTGGCATCAGATTATAGCATGGTATCAACAATGTTAAGTTTTCTCAACTTATTAAATGTGCTATGATGAAGTAACCGAAAGGTTTGATTTTAAGAAACACATGCTTGGGTATTTACAGATAACAAAATTAAACATATGGAGTACAAAATACAAACCAAAGAAGACAGCACGGTACAAGTTGCTTCCTTAAGAGGAAGGCTCCCAAGAAAAGGTAAGTTGAATACTCATTGGCATCTCCTCTCTGGGAGTTTCCAAGACCCTATCTGGGGGAAGTCAATGGAGTGATGGGTGTGTCCTTGCCCGGATGGAGGGGGCAGTCACCCGGGTTGAAGGACAGTGTGGGTTAGGGACAGGTTGCAGGGATTCAACTTTCTTGCCCAGGCTGTGCAGTTTTTGTACTGCACAAACCTGCCTGGTGAGATGGCAGCAAGATGGAGGTTGGCAAATGGCACTGATTAAGCCCATGCACTCTTTCTCAAGAAGTAGACCCTGGAAGGGATGGCTGTTTGTAATTCCTTCTACACAACTACTTTGTAATTGTGTTTGCCTTTCTAATTTCCTCTACCTAGAAGGGGTTCCTTCTTTCAGGCAGTTTACCTGCCCAAAGGAGGTGCCTTTTAGAGAATTTCCATGAAGGCTAGGTTCTCGCTGATCTAGTTCTGCTAGCAGCTTCTCTGTCCCTAGTTCTCCATGAAGTTTCTCCTTGTTTGAAACCCTTGACTGTTCATTTCTGGATTCAGAGACCCCTAGAGCTGTCAGTTCCTGTGCCTCGTGAAGATAGTTGGCTACAAGTTGCATTGGCTCTCCGCTCTCTCCAGGGCCGGTTCAGGGTTTGACTGGCTTATGTCAGCTAACTCAGAGATGCCTCACCACTGGAACACCTGATTTCCAGGTCCGAAACTTGGTTGCTACATTTGCTTTCTTTTCCTCCCTGTCCTTCAAGGTTTGTCTTTTTAAAAATCCCTTTAGTGAAGTTTAGTGGGGTTTCAGATGAAGCAGATCGAGATGCCCATAATCATTGTTTTTTATTCCTGTCTTAAAAATATGCGTCCTGTAGAGAGTAATGTGAGAGAAGGTAACCACTGGATTAGTAGAGCCCCAGGGATGAAGGCTTTGGATGAAAAAAGCCCTCGATGTCCCTGCCCTTTTCAGATAATGCTCAGTTCAGTTGTAGGCTCTGCAGCGCCATGAGTTCCTGGTCCAAACCTGGCCAGGCCTGGGAGTGCCCATGTCCTCTAGGAGATGGATTCTCCATCTCCTCTAGGTGGTACAGTCTAGAATGAGTTTCGTTATTCTAATCTTGATATATGTGGTTAGTGCCAACCTTCAACTCCAGCAAGAGAGTCCCCTGCCTTTGGCCCACACTTCAGGCTCCACGATGGCCCTTCTCTGGCTCTGTCTGCAAGGTTATGGCCATGTCTCCATGCCTAGCTGAAGTCTCAGACCATACACTGGAATTTTCAGCCTAAGTAACCCCAGGCCTGTGTCCTGGAGCCATCTGGTTCTCTTCCCTGTATGTAACCTGAGAGTGCACCCCACTGCTAAGTTTGGATGGAGAGGTAGCCAAAGGACAGTTTGCTATAGAAGGTATGACAGGCAGTTGGGTATATGGGCTAGGTGTCAACATGTGACCATGTGACGTGCTTTGCTGTGACAGAGCTGGAGTGAGAAGAGATGGGCTGGGGCCCAGAAGCCAGGGGATATGCCACCTTGTCCCGGTATGGATGGAATCCTAAAGAGTCCAAGAAATCTTCACTCAAGTCTGAACTTCTAGGTCCTTCTGAATATATTTTCAAGGTAGAAGGATAGAATATATTTCATGAAATGTGTAGCTCTGAGTTGAATTTCAAGTTTTAATTAATTCTATTGTATGTGGACCTCATGTTTTACATTTACTCTGGGTACCATAGACATTAGGAGGGGGTGCTGTGTGCGCAATGAGACCCCAGGCAAATCTGTGTTCATAGAGATGCATTCTTCCCACAGTCAATCCCAAGATACCCCAATATATGTAACTGCTTTTGCAGGACATGGTTTGAGCCCCATTTGTCTTTTGAGAATAAACCTGCCTCAAACACTAGGAGTCTTGGCAACCTGACTGGCCCGGATTGTCCTCTCCTCTAGAAGCCTGGCCGCTGTCTCCTCTTCCCCAGGCTCTGGCTGGCTTTCTGTGAGATAGCTAATCCTGTAACCAAGATGTTGCGACCTACCTAACTCCAATAACAGGGGCACAGCCCCATTGGTCATTTCTGTAGTACCCATGAAGGGCCAGGCCGTGTCCCAAGTCCTCTGCATGTGATTTCTGATCTTTCACACCAATACTGGAAGACAGATAGTATAATTTGCAGTTGGGGAAATTGAGGCTATCGAGGTAAGGTAACATGCTCAAGGCTACAAGTAGGTGGGAAGCTAGGAAATTAAACCTAGGTATCTCTGTCTCTAAGGTCTTTATAACACTCCTTAGAGATTTCCACTCTAGGAGGCATCCACCGGCTTTGACCTCTCATCTCCTCCCAAAGAGTAGTGACAGCCTCCCCTGAGGCCTGAATCGGCTCTCAGTAGTACATTTCAACCTCTGGCCAGTCTCCTTGAGAAGCCACTCTGTGCCGGAGTTAGACCTTGTACTCTCAGTCTTGCCTTCTTGGTTGGTCTTTCTTCCCCTCTGGCCCAAAGCTGAGCTTCTGGACTGTCTTCTAGTATATACACATGATTCATTTGTTGGCTGCCATTGAAAGTTATCTTCTGTTTGGGTCTAAAGTTTACCAAAGAAATGCAGTGATTGCCTAGTCCGAACTCTATCATTACGAAACAGGGGCATACAGCAGCATTTAACGCACTAGAAAGTGAAATCCAAAAAGACCTCTAAAACTGGTTAAAGTAAACCTTATCCCAAAATCTATAAAATGAAAATTTTGTATTAATTTCTTTAAAAAAAACACCTTATTAATATTTCATAAGCTTTATAGGGCCAGTCCGCAGTTGTGAAATTCAGTGTCAGCCTGAAAGCAATTGAGTTCAGCACTAGAGGTGAATGATGTCAGTTTACCACTGAGAATTATTTATACTTCCATAAAAAGTTTCTCAGTCAGGATTAACCTAGCTGATGAGAAAATTATGTTAATGAAGGAAAAGTCAGGGGTTTGATAGCTGTGTGGGTCAATTAATTTTTTCTTGCATCCAAGATCTTAGATATAAGTTCTGGAAATGGCCAGCCTGGCTGGGTTTTTTACAATTATACCACCAGCTGTGGTAAGGGGAAAAGTGCAGAATCAGTCAGGGCCAGTGCAACAAACTTACTCATGCCTTGTTGGTTGCATATCAAAGGTGTTAGTCATTCCTCTGTTGACTCATTCATTGATTTATTTATTAAACATACACTAAACAGCTTGTTTATGTTGTTTAGTTCCTATTGAGACAGCACATAATTTTCACAACAAACTCATCATCTCCTTTTTCAGGGTGAGAACAGATAAAGAAAAATCCTAAATCTGTGATTCTGGTAAAAGGTCAAGTCAAAATTCAAACCTAAGTCTTCCGACTTCAATATTCTTTCCCCTGTACTGTGGCAGTCAGCTGGGAGATCACCACCAACATAGCTTACTTATTTACTAGGAGCTTGTAATTCAGAAAACAGAAGTAAAGAGTCACTGGTTATTGTTATTGATAGATTTCTGTTCTATTTACCAAAGTTAGGATTTTTAGAAATCTTCTGTATATTAAGAACGATCTAAACTCTCCAGATAATTGCTAGTAGGGTGGTATTTCCAGTGTGGTCTCTAAACTTCCACCAAAATATATCCCTCAATTTATAAGGAGAGATTAAAACTATATCCCTTGAAATGGTAGAAGATTATCTTTTCACATTTTTAAAGTTTATTTATTTTTGAGAAAGAGGGAGAGAGAGAGAGAGAGAGAGAGAGAGAGAGAGAGCACATGCAAATGGGAAAGAGGAAGAGAGAGAGAGAATCCCAAGCAGACTCTATGAGGTCAGCACAGAGCCCAGCTTGAGGTTTGATCCCACAAACCATGAGATCGTGATCTGAGCCTAAATTGACTCAATTGACTGACCCACCCACCTACCCCTGTTTGTTTGTTTGCTTGTTGTTTTAACAGTTACCTTTACCTAATTTAAAATTACCGGTCTAAATTTTATCAAGATTTTTTTTGTTCCCCTAGATATACTAAAAAAATATTTTTTAAACTAGACAAACTGTAAAGTTTCTGGAAAAATTGAAGAATAATAGTCAAAAAATGCTGAAAATGATGTTAGGAGAAAATACCAGCTCTGTTAGATTTTAAAAGCTATTATGAATCTACAACAATGAAAATAACATAGTAGGGCACCTGGGTAGTAGGGCACCTGGGTGGCTCAGTTGGTTAAGCGTCTGACTCTTAGTTTTGGCTCAGGTCATGACCTCACAGTTCAAGAGTTTGAGCCTCGCATCAGCTCTGCACTGATAGCACGGAGCTTGGAGCTTGCTTGGGACTTTATGTCTCTCTCTGTGCCTCTCCCCTACTCGGTCTCTATCTTTCTCTCTCAAAATAAATAAATAAGCATTTAGAAAAATAACATAGTCCTGCAATATGACTGTAGATTAATCAATAGGAAACACAAAACCCATAAACCCAAATACATAAAATAATTTAGTATACATTAAAGGTAGGATTTAAACTGATGGGTTAACTGGGGCACTTGGCTGGCTCAATTGGTAAAGCACGCAACTCTTGATCACGGAGTTGTAAGTTCAAGTCCCATGTTGGGTGTAGAGATTACTTAAAAATAAAGTCTTAAAAAAATAAAAATAAAATGGTGGGGTAACTGACAAATGGTGTGGAGACAAAAAGGTAGCCAATTCACATAAATTCATACGGTTCTTAAACATAAGAAAAAGTGACTTGGGGCGCCTGGGTGGCCCAGTCGGTTAAGCGTCCGACTTCGGCTCAGGTCATGATTTTGCAGTTTGTGAGATCAAGTCCCATGTTGGGCTCTGCACTGAGCGTGGAGTCTGCTTGGGTTCTCTCTCTCTTTCTCTCTGTCCCTCCCCTAGTCGTGTGCTCTCTCTCTTAAAAAAACAAAAACAAAAACAAACAACAACCACCAAAAAAAACAACCTGTAATACTATTTTTCACCTGTAAACCTAGCAAATGTAAGGTAGAAATGTAAATTGGCCCAACTTCAATTGGCAACTTCTCCAAATTGATCAATATTTAAGACGAACGCACCCTTTGACATAGCAATTCTATTTCTGGATTCATAGTAGAATTGTACCTTTGGGCAATAATAGAAGAATTTCTGTATAGTTGTTATTTCCAGTGAAGGAGTATGGGTGGCTAGGGGCAAGAGAGTGAGATAATTTTTTTTTTTCCTCTGTATTTGTTTTCTCTTCTCAGTTTTATATGTATAGACATTCATGCATTGTCAATTCAAATATAATCCTTGAGCCAAAAAAATTGATTCTTCTATTTATTTAATTTTTAGTCAAATACAAATTTACCACGTAAAATTTCAGTTTTACATTGTACTCTTCCTTCCCCCCTCCCCCGCCCCGCCGTATAGTCTCTTTTTCAGGTCAGGTTTTACGACTTTCGAATCTCTAACAAATTTTACCAAGTGCAATTTTGGTCCTTGTCATTGTAATTTTGTGTTGGTTATTATTAATTGTGAATTAAGCGAATAGGTTTATTTTTTCTTAATCTCTAAGACAGTTGTGAGCATTTTCCTCTTGTGTGTGCCGTGTTGCAAAGCAACGACAAAACTTTAAAAATATCTTCAGCTTCAAAATGACGTGGTCAGCATGTCCTATGGAAGTGACAACCTTCCCCTTTAAGATAACCTTGAATGTTATTAGGAAAGTCATCTAAATAATTTCCTTTCTTTCCAGAGGCTTTTGCATAACTATCTTCCTTTGTATATAAAAAGAAGTCTTGCCATAGTGGCAGACTTCTGCCAAGTGGTCACTTGGCATAGTGGCAGACAGATCAGGGAGAAATATATTGGAAAAACTACTTTTTTTAATTATTATTATTAAGGTATATCAGGGCTTGTAAGTCTCAGAAATCTGGCGGTATCCAATGTGTCTTAGGAAACCAGATCATAATGGTGGCCCAAGTAGCAGATTAGTATTAATCCCTCCCAAGCCCTGCAATGAGAGAGGTTCTTGTTTCTAATATTAAAAAAAAGCTTCAGCCATTAGAAAGTTTGATATAAATCATTATTTGGACACTTATAAAGTTTCATTAAACTGGGCATTTCCCCCAGTTTTTATAGATCTAATAATCCAGGGGAGGGCTGACATAATTGATTATGTCCCAAGAAAATTAGGGAAATGGGCCTCCTTAAAGAATTATTTATTTAAGAAGCATTTATTGAGTGCCTTTACATCAGGTTTGGGGCTACACAGACATTACATTTACAGAGACAAAAAGACATGTCTCTGCTTATCGATGGACCCTGGCATTTACTTACGTCTTGCAACTTCTTTTTGCGTTGCCAAGTAGGTGGATGCAAACGTATGCGGTTATTTGTTGGATCTTTCACCTAAAGCCCTCTCTGTGAAAAACTTCAGCTCTATAGAGAGAAGCTTAAAAAACAAAACAAAACAAAACAAAACAAAACAAAAAAACTTTTGTTTTTTTTAAACCAGAAAACGAAGTTCACTCTCGGAGTTCCCTCTGTATCCTGTGCCATTAAGATGCCGATTGATGGCTAATTGCTTTGCATTATCCATAAGCCGTTACAAACATTTTTAATGGCATGCTCTTTGTTGGAATTTAGGGGCAGTGACGGCTGTCTATCTCTTTGTACTTTGGAACAGTTCTTTCTGAGCCTGCAAAGTGTTCGGCTGGCATGCAGGGGCCTGAGGAAGCTCAGCAGAAACCTGGTCCCATAAAACATAATCCTGCCACACCCTGAAATGGATAGATGGCGATGTCATGCTAGTGTGCACACAGGGGCTGGTGAGTGGAAGACTTGTCAGCCAGAATTGTGAAAGGTGCTAAGGCACAGCCAGTCAGTTCTGCCAAAGGAGAAAGCCACCTGCCAAAGGCAAACATGGGAATGGCCATGAAAATCATGTTTTCCTTCTGGCAAAGTAGACACGGCGAGTAGAGACTGAAGCAAAATAGACACGACAGCAAGTTAACCTTTCTCTGCCTAATGAAGTATCTGCTTTGAGTTCAAGGCTTTTCTATATCAGAGATAAATAGCTCATTCTCTAAAGCAAAAGCTTCAAGATTTTTTTTCTTCTTTTTTTAAACGACCGTGGCTTTTGGGGGGCTGATAACTGGAACCGTGTGATGGATAGAGTGATACGAAAGAAACTCTGGCTTCACATGTTCCTATTGTTCCATATAGATTCTCAGGGAAGGCTGAGGGTAACTGGGCCAGCACTGGTGAAGATAAAGCATACGGTTAGATCATTTATAAATCTGGAATAGTTTTAGCTAGCTTGGCATTGATCGTATCTTAAATCATCTCCCCCAGTCGTTACTCTTTTCTATTTTGACTTAAGGAAGAATAGATTTCTAGAAGAATTGGTTTATCTACACTTGTCCTCTATACAGGGAGCACTAGTTCCCTGGCAATGTGTGACTTTTATAACTATAGTGTTTATCATCTCATGAAGACCCCGACTCTCTTCTGCTAAAACCAGGCCATCACTGTGTTTCTTTAAAAATTTTTTTTTAACATTTATTTATTATTGAGAGACAGAGAGAGACAGAGCATGAGCATGGGAGGGGCAGAGAGAGGGGGAGACACGGAATCGGAAGCAGGCTCCAGGCTCTGAGCTGTCAGCACAGAGCCCAAGGAGGGGTTGGAACTCACAAACCACGAGATCATGACCTGAGCCGGAGTCAGACACTTAAGGGACTGAGCCACCCAGGCGCCCCTCACTGTGTTCCCTTTAAAGATTGTTCTTGATTCTTCTCTACATTTACTGGTTGGAGCATAATCTTGATAAGAATAGTTCTTATCATATCATAATCCTCATCTGTTATGGATACTCTTGCTGTCCCACCCAGATCCTTTTTACCAGACCAGGGCCTGCATACTCCAGGCTCTAAGAATGTTCACTGTTAGCTTACAGCTGTTCCTTCCCTATAGAATCACCCTTGGCTGAATGGGGAGCCTCTGCACCCCGCAGAATACACCCCATCACCAGCCTACAGCCAGTGACTAAGGGAGTAGAAGAGTCAGCCCTTGTCTCAAGGTGGGTCTAATTCTGGAGCGAAAGCCTTGCTCCAGTGCTCCCCATGGGACTAGGCTGAAGTCAGACTGCAGCTGGGACTACTGAGACCACTAACACAAAAATCCCTATCTCAGGCTCTGCATCACCAGAAGATCTATTTCTCAAGCAGGGCCAGTCTCCCTAATTGACTCCTGGATTGGAAGCGGAATAACTAGGAAAATTTCATAAGTCTTGTTGCTATATAGAAAGGAACTGGTGATCATTAATAATGATACTAGTTCATCAGTGTGGATTATTAAGCATCAGTGTTTCTCAGTAAGTCACTAAGTATCCAGGTCTGTGGTAGTTTTTTGGGGGGGGGAGTACCTTTTATCTTAGAAGTGAAATAAATCTTGTTATCTTAATGTGGAGACAGAACTGATTCACATGAAATAATTAAGGAAATTACAAGACAGTGTGTAATCACGTATTAAAATGTACTTTATAAGTAGTAAGTTGCAATGGAGTTTAGAGAACTAAGAAACCAATGTGGGCGGTTGAGAGTTAGGCAAGTCTTCTTAGAGGAATGTGGGGGGTTGGGAGGGGCAGGAGGAAGGAGCCATTCCAAGTGCAAGAAGTGGTAAGAACAAAGGTGTGGCGCCAGTAATGAGGATGCCAGTGTTTGCCAGGATAAAGAAAATTAGAAAAATAAGTTTCCCCTCCTTTTATTTCCTCTTCATACTACGCTCCCACTTTCTGTTTTCCACCTACGACTCACTTGTCTGCCTATTCGTTCACCAAATACTCATTGAATACCTACTCTGTTCCACAACTGCAATATGTCTTATGGACATGATAATGAGCCTACCCTTGCTCTCAAGAAACAAACACTTTCCAAATAGATATCGATGGGTAAACAGGCAATAATAGAAGGCTGTTATGGTACTATATGAGTAAGATCAGGGTGCCATGAAAGAACAAAGGAGGGGCATCTCATCCAGACTTGGGGGGAAGTCAGAAAAAAGGCTTCTTGAGGGGGTGAGCTCTAATTTGAGACCTAAAGTACTTCTAACCTAAAGTTAGAAGTATGGTTACCTGGCTAAGCAAAGGAAGGAAAAAATTCTAGAGATAAATGAAAGTGTGGTGTCTTGAGGAAAGATGAGTTGGTGCCATGTGACTGATGTGTGTGGAAGAAAAGGAGACAGAGGACGGAGAGAAAACAAAGGCCAGATCGCGCACTGCCATGTGCCCAAGCAGACGAGTACAGACTGTATCTTAAGGATCAATGGCCATTGATTGACTTGAGCATTAAAATGACATGATCGGCGGTGCCTGGGTGGCTCAGTTGGTTAAGTGTCCGACTTCGGCTCAGGTCATGATCTCATAGCTTGTGGGTTCGAGCCCCGCGTCGGGCTCTGTGCTGACTGCTCAGAGCCTGGAGCCTGTTTCAGATTCTGTGTCTCCCTCTCTCTCTGCCCCTCCCCTGTTCATGCTCTGTCTCTCTCTGTCTCAAAAATAAATAAACCTTAAAAAAAAATAAAATGACATGATCAGAGTATTGTTTTAAAATATTGCTTTAGCTGCTTTTGAAGAAATTGGAAGAGACCAGACAGGAAGCTGATGAACACATTAAGCTAAGTTGTACTCATAGTAAATGATGGTGGAAATGGAGAGAAGTGAAGTGAAGAAAAACAGAAAAAAATGTGCTCTATTGGTTTTATGAGAAGAACGTAAGAATGGTCAAGGACACTACTGAAGAATATAGCTTACGCAAGTGGTGCGGGGATGATATTTTAATCAAATGATATGAGCAGAAGAACCAGATTGGGGGGAAAGATCGTTATTCAGTTTTGGACATCATGAGCTTCAGAATCCTGGGGATATTTGAGTGAAGATGTTGGGTGAAGATGTGAATCGATTAGTCTGGAAGTTAGAAGAGAATTTTGGAGGTGGTGGAAGAGATTTAGTGTTTCTACAAATGGCTTACTTTCTTGTCATCCTGCTTTGTTTAATGTTGTCAACATCCATCAGATTGCCTAGGCTAGGAATACATTTTCCTAAGTGGTCCATGGGTTGACATCAGGGGATTCATGAATTTCCCTGCAGTTGTATGTAACATTTTGGCTATGAGTGAATATGTGCATTTCCCTGGGACTGTGAGCCATAGATTATTATCGGTTTTTCAAAAGGTTTCTTGACCCCTTTCCCCCAAAGTAGACACAGAAAGATTAAGAATCACTGGGTTTGAATCTCTTCATCTCTTTTCTTTATATTTAATGATGTCAAGTCATCTGGTTATAGCTAAGAAGTAATATTTATAGCCCTTGCCTTTTCCCATTGCTAGTCTCCTAGTTGAGATCCTTGTCACTTACAATTTTAACTTTTTATTGGGATGCTCCAACTTCCCAATACTGAAACTAGATGCATTTTCCCTCTAAATTGCTGCCTTTTGTACTAAGTGAGCCCTGATCCCCATGAATAGCAGAAAACTGTATCCATATCTGCCTCTCCTAAGGATCATCAGCTTAGTTTATTGATCTTTACAATTCTGATTGTCAAAATCTCAGTCACTTTGATTCAAAGCACCTTGTCGGTAAGTTAGACATTGTCAGCTCTACTGAAAGCTGAATGCAGAGTAGTGAATGAAATGTTATCTCTTTCTTTCACGTCTCAGGCAGCTATGCCGCCGGTGGGGGCATCGGGATAAAGTGAAATAATGGGAATCGACTCCCATGACTGGCATATTGCAGGTGGCAAGCTGGCCATCCTCGCCTCTCAGTCAGCCGATACCTTACCTGGTCTAACCTCTGGGTAGTGGGAACCAGTTATATAGCATTTGATGACATAAGTGGTCTGGGATGCTCACTCAGAATCTCAGAGGGCCAGTGCAGTTTCTTCCTTTCACTCTTGGTGGGTGGCTCTCTGTATTCTCACACTAGCCAATCATTTATCAGTGTGACCAGCTAGTTGCCGGCCTCCACCTCTTGTGATGACGTTGGCTAGGTCTGCAGGAAACTTGGGATCCCTGCTACATAGGCCTCAATCTGTGTGAAACTAGCAAAGGGTGGGGAGTAACTTTTATATTTTCTGACTCACCACCTTCCTCTGTGCTAGGATCTGACATCCAGGGAGTTTGGTCATCATCTAGGCACAGCAAAGATTCCTAACAGTGTCCCCTTCCTCATAGTGCTTTCAGATTCCTTGAGTGATTCTGTAGGAGGCACCTGGCTTGCTTGGACAAGGGGAGACGCTAAAATGCCTCCACACCACTTGGAGGGAAGATGAAGAAGGTAAATACTGGCTCAGAGACTCAACTTTTTCCAAAAGATGACTCTCCTCCTCTGTACGCGCTTCATGGGGTTGCTTTACAGATTCTCCTGGAGGGCCCCTTGTTAACAAGTCCTTGGGCAGGGATGTCTAGCATCCTTGTTTTTCAGCTGTAAGTTGCCTCTAGTTGATAACCACAGTCATAAAGGATCTCAGTGCATATCACAACTTCATGTGACTCACCTTAATTGGTACCTGTGATACAATTCTTGTCTCTGTCCTACATCCCTCTTAATATTGTTAACATCAGTGTCTCCCCAGGTCAAGACAAATCTCCCCAGACTGGTCTCTAAGGTCTTTTAAAAATCCAACCCTGGGGGCTCCTGGGTGGCTCAGTCGGTTAAGCATCCGACTTCAGCTCAGGTCATGATCTCACGGTCCATGAGTTCGAGCCCCGTGTCGGGCTCTGGGCTGATGGCTCAGAGCCTGGAGCCTGCTTCCGATTCTGTGTCTCCCTCTCTCTCTGCCCCTCCCCTGTTCATGCTCTGTCTCTCTCTGTCCCAAAAATAAATAAACGTTAAAAAAAATTAAAAAAAAAATCCAACCCTGTCTACCTTTGCGGTCTCAACTGGTACTTCAATAAAATGGGCATTAATCAACAGGTCTTGTCCTGTTGTGTTATGTTATCCCATCTCCATGGTGTTATGTCATGCCTTCCGCTGCAATGTCTTTTCTTTAATTTTGATCGAAAGGACTTCTATTCATTCTTTAGCTCAGCCTCACATGTCACATTCTCCATCATTTCCTACCCATTCCTTTAATGGGAATGAAAAATGTTCATTTATTTTGATAGGCAAGTAGGGGAGGGGCAGAGAGAGAGAATCCCAAGCAGTTCGCACTGTCAGTGGAGAGCTCCATGCGGGGTTTCAGTCTCAGGAACTGTGAGGTTATGACCTGAGGGGAAATCAAGAGTCAGTCACTTAACTGACTGAGCCACCCAGGTGCCCCCAGTAGGCATTGATTCCCTCCGTGCCACCTGAAGCATGCATTTCCTTACCTGGTTCTGCCCTATTAAGCTGAGAGATGGTAAGAAACCGCAAAGTGGGCCTACACCTTATCACATTGCTGCCACAAGCCCAGCAGGGCGCCTGGAACGTAGCAAGTATTGGACGGCTCAGGTAGACCGAGATGGCACACAACGTGGAGTCAGATTATGAGAGGCGACGTAAATGACCTTAAATACAGGTTCAGGCGACGTAAATGACCTTAAATACAGGTTCAGTTGATATCGACCAACTACTTGGAGAAAGAGGCCCATGTTTCTCAGGGCTTTGGTTTGGGCTTTGTTTTTGCATTTTTGCGATCGGTGAAAAATGCTCCCGTTGCACTGGAGTAAGAAAATATACGCCAGAGCAAACCACAAGATACCGGACTCACAAATTATGACTGATTGGGGATGCTGTGCTTGTCAGGATCTGGAGGGCAAACTAAAAGCATGCTCTTGGGTGTAAAACACAATCAACAAGTGGGGACGTGGACTCTGAAAGATCGAGTGTGGGTTTCCCCCAGAAATCAGCCTGCGTCCCCCAGAAATTAGCATCATGCTGAAATGCAGGGCTCCCATTAGGCTGGGGGATCACCAGTTTTCTATGCAGTGGTGAGGAGGCAGAGGCAGAAAATGAGGTGATCAGAGCCAAATCCTAGTAGGGAATGAAGCCCCTCATGGATATCAGTTGGCTGTTTTGCACACTCGGCTTCATACAGCCACATGGCCGATGCCATCAGGCACCTGAGCCTCTGGGGTGTGACAGAGCAGAGATTCTGAATAACCTTGATCTTCAAGCCCTAGGCAGAGGGCTTCAAAGAGGGCTCAGGAACCTCTGAGAAACACTTGAAGACTTTGGCTAAACTAAAAAGCACTGATTTATGTGGAGAAGAGACTTAGATGTTCTTTAAACAGCCCGCTCTGCATGCCTAAAGCCTATAAACAATGAGACTAGTGTAGATGTGTGGTGCTCCGAATATATCTGGAAGATCATCTTGACACACCTAAATTTAATTTGGCTTGCCACATTTTCAAAA
The DNA here is from genome assembly GCF_028018385.1 of Neofelis nebulosa. Taxonomy (NCBI): domain Eukaryota; kingdom Metazoa; phylum Chordata; class Mammalia; order Carnivora; family Felidae; genus Neofelis; species Neofelis nebulosa. Next base: position 55,780,746 of record NC_080793.1, read on the forward strand.
GTCAGCTCTAGTAAGGTACATGCTTTACCCTCTGCCCAATACCAACTACATACACTTTCAGCCGCCTCCCACACGCGTACCCTACTCCGTCAGATACACGCACACCTGCCCTCGCGGGACCACGCCCCCCTCGCTCATCCGTACCCGCATACACAGAGGCACATGTGTGCACAAATACTTTGCATCTCCATCAAAACCTGCGACTCTACACACCTTTGTCTTCTCCCTCCAGCCTGTCCTGAATCATGCAGCTGTGCTGGGTCATTCCAGGCCCGGCCAGTTCTACTCTAGGTGGAACAGCTGTGGTCAGAAGCTTGGCCTGGACTCCCTGCCAGGAGAGGGTTGGAAGGGTCTGAGCTAGCAGCCTTGGAGCGGGGCTGTGGAATGTGGGTGGGGCCCGAGGAGAAGGGGCTCAGCTGATGCCCCTTCAAGAAGTAGGTGGGGAGCGCCCCTGCCTTCCCAGTGAGACGACCGGAGGCAGCTGTGTGCGGCTGAGGTGTGTGTGTGTGGGGGGGGGGGAGGCAGGGGGAAATGAGGTGGGGAGCTTGGCTTCAGATGCAGCACCTGCTGTGGTCTGGAGGCCACCGCTAGGACATCACCAGAAGGTGGGCCTCGCTCCAACACTCCTGTGCAATGGCAGCACGTTGGGTGGCCCTCCTGCCTCTCTGGTAAGGCCTTCAGTCAGACAGATGTGGCAAAGCGCAGGGCGTTCCTCTGCAGGCGAGGGCCAGTCTGTGATCACACATACAGGAGGACGCCATCTCTCATGGACACTCATGTTTCCTCATGCCCACGGAGACGGCGGCTCTTGCGGATGCCTGTAAAGATTTCTGAGCAGTGGGCAAAGCTGAGGGTTGGCAGGGGTCAGCCAAGTGCCCACGGTTCTCATAGGCAGACCTGCCTTGGCTGGGACCCCTCGGTTAGTCAGGCATCCCCCTCCGGTCGACACCCAACGTTGTCTTCTTGCTGAAGATTGCTTATTCCAGGCCGAAGGGTCCCAGTGGGCCACAGACTGCCATACTTTTGGGGGAACGTTTTATATTTGGGAGCCCCTAAGGGAGGCTACGGCAAAATCCAGCCTACTATTTAAACACCGACTTCGGGGCGCCTGGGTGGCGCAGTCGGTTAAGCGTCTGACTTCAGCCAGGTCACGATCTCGCGGTCCGTGAGTTCGAGCCCCGCGTCAGGCTCTGGGCTGATGGCTCGGAGCCTGGAGCCTGTTTCCGATTCTGTGTCTCCCTCTCTCTCTGCCCCTCCCCCGTTCATGCTCTGTCTCTCTCTGTCCCAAAAATAAATTTAAAACGTTGAAAAAAAATTAAAAAAAAATGGGGTGCCTGGGTGGCGCAGTGGGTTAAGCGTCCGACTTCAGCCAGGTCACGATCTCGCGGTCCGTGAGTTCGAGCCCCGCGTCAGGCTCTGGGCTGATGGCTCCGAGCCTGGAGCCTGTTTCGGATTCTGTGTCTCCCTCTCTCTCTCTGCCCCTCCCCCGTTCATGCTCTGTCTCTCTCTGTCCCAAAAATAAATTTAAAAAAACGTTGAAAAAAAAAAAACAAAAAACAAAAAAAACAAAAACAAAAAACACCGACTTCTATTCTAAGCCCCCCGGGTTACGATCCGAAATGCAAAGATTCGTGGAGGTTATTTTTCGAAAGACTGAATTAGTTGGCGGTTTCTACGGCTTTCACGCTGCCCGTCGTAGCTTTTCATCGTCTTAGTTCCTCTCTTTCCTACCAGACCCATGTTCTTCTGACAGGCCTCTGTTAAACTGCTCTACACAGGATAATCTTCCCCTTGCAGGATCCCAGATGGTCAGTTAGCACCGGTAGCATTGCTGTGACTGGAGAAAAACCCAAGCTCAGTAAGTAATTAAAATCCAAACCCTGGGCACTCATTTGTCTCTGGCACACATCTCCTGAAGTTTGAGCCCCTTAGAACCCTCTCCTGTATCCTATCCCGTATTCCAGCTGAACTGCTCCCCTGTTTTGATTCAGCTACCAGGGTTGGAGAGGTCTTGGAGTTCTCTCCTTCTTGGCCACCTCCTCCGTGACAGCTGTTTTCTGGGCTTGACTTCAATCTCCATGTTCACTGTGGATAAATCCATAAACAGAATGCATCTGCCCCTAAGCCCCCACAATGCAATTCCCTTTCTTGGGCAGGAACTAAGCAATAGAGCTTAAAAATGAATAGTTGGATTGCAAAATTATTCCTGTCCTTCAGTGGCTCCTCCCAAAATTCTTCTCTCGGGGCGCCTGGGTGGCTCAGTCGGTTGGGCGTCCCACTTCGGCTCAGGTCATGATCTCACAGCTCGTGAGTTTGAGCCCCGCGTCGGGCTCTGTGCTGACAGCTCGGAGCCTGGAGCCTGCTGCGGATTCCGTGTCTCCCTCTCTCTCTGGCCCTCCCCTTCTCATGCTCCGTCTCACTCTGTCTCTCAAAAATAAATAAACATTAAAAAAAAATTTTTTTTTTTAGTTCTTCTTTCAGTGTGACATTGGGAGAACACCACTTGAGCATAAGAATTCATACCAAAGTACGAATGGCCCCTAGGTGGTTAATCTAATTTCTTACTTTCAGAAAGCAGTATTTTGGAGGAAGGGGACTTCCTTCTGATTTGTTTGAGAAACAAGGCCTTTGCTTCCTCCACAGAACACCTATTCTGGATAACGATACTCCTTGGCCTCTTCTCCAGGGTGAGGCCTGCACCTGTCCTTGGGACCCAAACCTAAGAAAGCACTGTATTAGCTTGTTGGGAAATGTGATAAAATGGACCCTCCTTTTCTCCAGCACTCTCTGCCTGATTCGTATAGTTTTTGTTCATGGAGCAAGGCCATTCCAAAGTCATGGGCCACTTTTCCTACAGTAGCCCATGAATAAAGTATCTAAGGAGCCACTGTTTATGTTCCTTTACTGGAGACCTAGACATAATATCTGGCTGTGTACTTCACACATATCTCATTTAATTGTCGCTTTTACCCCCTAAGATGATAATTATTTGTCCTGTATTATAGTTGAAGAAAACTGAAGTTTAGTTACATTAAAGAATGAGCCTGAAGTCATCTAGCCAGCACGTGGCTGTTTTAGGGTTCAAAGTCGGCCTGATGCCAAATCCTGCGTCCTTTCCACTAAAGGAATCTGGCCAGGAACGATGTGCTGTGATGAATAAATCTTGATGTTTTTCTCCCCTGAACGTTGAAGGCCATCCTAGTGACTAATGGGAACTTTCTTCCTCATTCACAACATTCCGCACAGATTATAAAGGAAGGACCCTGGAGGCTGCCATGACCTCATTATAACAGACCAGCTGGCTCACCTCAGCCCTCAACTTTTTTCTACTGGTCGCCCATAAGTGAGACAAACCTGCCTTATCCCCCATCATCGTTATCACGTCTCCATTTCGCACAGAGCTGAAGAGGCAGCTTGTACTTGCCTTTGTTGCAAGGGACTGATATTTATCTGATAAGCGGAGAGGGAGCTAAGCTTGAGAAGTTCAAAGTGAACGCACAGTTTGCGGCTGGCCCACAGACAGAACAGAAACATCGATGCGCAGCTGGGAAAACGTATCCTTCCCTGAACCACAGATTCCCAATTTGTGAATTCGTGAGGCTTTATAATAAATGCCGTGATGGTTGTTACTTAGCGGCAGCTGATATCATCTGCCAGCTTTGCGTATATTCCCGTTCGTTTTTGAAGGCAAACCACAGATGTTTTATCCCTCGAGATCACACCTGCAGACCTAAAACCAGCTAACAACAACAACAACAAAAGCCAACGGGATAGCCGATGTTTTGAAATTGGAACAGTTATGTGATTGGACGGGGGGTGGGGTGGGGGGGGGAGAAAGGGTCTCCTCTACTATTCCTTTATCAGTACAAATGCCAAAGAGTATCTCCTTTTTTTTTTTTTTTCCTCCACTGTGATACAAAAGACTAGCAGTCATGACTCTTTCTGTTTCCTCGAATCTAGAGGGCAGTTTTGACATTTTATTTACATAAAAGATGACGGGTTTTATTCCGGCTCTGAGATTCAACTCACCTTTAATAAATGGTTTCACAGTATTCCTGACCCACTGGTATAAAATAAAGGAATGCTTTTAAGTCATATGAGGGCACCACATTTGCTGATGCAAAATGTGTGAGTCTGAAAGGAAAGTTAATTAAGCAATAAGACATGACATGACATGAATTATTGTGTAATAACTCATGCCTTCAGCATAGTTAGGCACAAACCTGAAGGCCAAGTACCCCCACAGCATCTAGGCATGAGTTATGCTACAATAACTCAGGCCCTAGAGTTTTCCAACGAAGCAGGGGGGCGAAAGGGAGAAAAGAAAACCAAGGACAAAAATTGATGTCGCGCAAGCAACAGAGGATAAAATGGGGTGATTGTTTAGAAGTATATATCCTTCCATTAAAGCAATACATTTGCGACAAGAATCGGAGGAAGAAGTTCACTGAGACTCTTCGGATCACTTCTCTTAGCTTGGAGCAGGCACCGTCAACACCAGGGATTGGTACAACATGCTGAGGAAAACCGCTTTGCCAGAAGAATGGGCACTTGGAAATTTAGCAAGTGCAGTGGATTCTTTTTGACTCGAGGGGGACATAATTCATCTCTTTATGACTTTTGAAATGTCATCTCCTGTTCTCTGATTCTGGGGAAATAAATGTCCTAAAACTCAGAAGCCATGAGTCACGAGAGACAGGACTCTGGCTACCCAAGCCTTCTGCATCTTGAAAGTACCATTTCCCCTTGTTATAGCCCACATTCAAGTGAAGTTAGATTTGGGGTGAGAACCGAAGGCCGTGAAGAGAGGTTCATTCTCCAGGTTGCCTGAAGAACTAAGGACAAGCTGTGTAAAAGCCACGGCAGAAGGACTTAAACAGAATGAGCCCATTTGGTATCATGTACTGAAAGCGGGCACAAAATGAGGTCCCCAGGGGTACCTTCCCACTGCTTCTCTTCCTCTCACTTGTCTGTTGATTTACTGAATGAGGATGTACCTGCCGAGTCCCAGTTAGTGGAGGTGGCCCTGTTAATCTCACAGCTGGATAGCTTCACAGCCAACCAGATCGCTCCGTTACAATGCAGTTTAACCAAAAGATATCTGCAAACGAAGCGACCACGTTTTCCTCCATTTAAACGGTGACATGCAGAACTGATGGAGATTGACAAGAAGATGTCCTGTCCAGCCTCACTCAGCTCAAGATGCACACAAAACAGCTTCCCTTCCTCCCTCGTGTTCTTCTCCTTTAACCTCCAGCCACCGCCTGCACGGAGATGAGCAGTTCAGCAAATCTGCGACTTCAGATCTTACAAGTTTGCTGGTAAAATTCCAAAATTCATAGTCAGACCATGCCTCCCTCCATACGACTAACATATGGTATTAACAAATTTTATCAACACTGTATAAAGGGAACAGCTCCAGAATGTGTTTCTGTTATTCTTACAGTTACTCTGTTGCCTTTCAGCATGGCACTGATACTGCTTCTCTTGGGTCCTGTTTGAAATGCCGATTTTAACATTTATTTCTTAAAGGGCTTCACTGTGGAGTTCTGACTTTATTTGGGAAGCTGCAATTCAGTCTCTTTGTCGAGCAGGTGGAGATCTTAGGATTTTCTATTCATCTACGAAAACTTCCAGCGTATTGGTTAGTCAATTCTCCGTGGGGGGAAAGCCTTTTTGATATACAAAGATGGTCTGAATCAGGGGTCAGCAAACTTTTTTCTGCCAAGGGCCCAGTGACAGATATTTTTTGGCTTTGTAGTCCTGTCTCAAATTCTCAGCTCTGCCATCACAGCGTAAAAGGAGCCACAGACAATATTGTGAAAGAGTGAGCTTGCCTGAGCTCCAATAAAACTCTGCTTACAGAATAGGTAGAGGGTCCAATCGGGTTGGCAGGCCATAGTTTGCCAACCCATTGCATAGAGAGTCCAAGGGAGGTGGGCCAACTCACCGATTCTGTTCTTTTACTTTTGATGACAGTTTCTCAAGAGCTAAGAGACAATTGTGAAGGCAGGAACGTTAGCACATGGGACATACAGTGGCACCGTGAAAAAGGATTTGGAGCCAGACAGGCGAGTGAGGGAATTTGGGGCTGGCTACTTGCTCCTGTGTGACTTTGGAAAAGTTACCAAACTTCTCTGAGATGTACTTTCCTCATCCTTAAAAGGGCAATCATAATACCTTGGGCAGGGGCAGTTAGCTTTCCACACACCTCTGTCTCCCCCTTTTTCCCGGGCTCACAGATAGACTACATTACCCAGCCTGCCTTGCAGGGAGGAGCTTCCCTGTGGTTAGACTTACCCATAGAACAGGGACAGAGGATGTGTGCTAGTTTTGGTCTCGTCCTACCTCATCCACACTCTTCATTCTGCTGGTGGCAACCTGGACATGGTGGGGCAGCCTTTAAGACACTTACAAGGGCAATTCAATATGGGATTTGGAGGACATGAGGGCAGGAGCCTGGTCCCCTAATGGCTGCTGAGAGCAATGCTGCCCGAAGAACTGAAACTCTAACTGGACTGCTTTGTGAGAGAAAGAATAAGCATTGTTCTTAAAGTTACTTACTTGTTTTAGTGTTTTCTCCCTGTCGCAGCTTCGCCTGCAGCAAACGATGCAACATGCTTGCATGATTATTATGAAGATACAAAATAACTCATGTAAAGTGCTTGGCTTTTAATGGACACTTAATAAATGGTAGTTTTTATGGTTCGGGTGGGCAATAATAAAATTGATTGAGATGAAGGTTCAGCCCTTTGACGTGAAGTGATCTGACCGGTGGACAGGAGGGTGGCTGCCTTCTGGCAGAGGTAGGTCCCCTCTTCTCTGTCACCGTGTGGAGGCATGGTAGGGAGGCACTAGGATGTGCTGGCTGGGCAAATGTGAGTGAGAATATCAGCCACTTTGCCTAGAGGTGGGGAAAGAGAGAGAGAGGAAGTTTCCACCCGAGTTACTACACAGATATGTGTGTGTGTGTGTGTGTGTGTGTGTGTGTGTGTGTGTGTGCATTTGTGTGTGTGTGTGTGTGTGTGTGTGCACATAGGACTGCGCTTTTGTTTTGTTTTCTTTTGCATTTAGAAGGCAGAGAGAAGCACTTGGTTATTCTCTGGGAAATATGTTTTATACCTTTCGATGTCTGTTTCTGAAAACATTTATTTCAATAAAGAACTTCTTTGGAATGTATTTCCTTTGGTGATGAAGGCATAATTATGGCATATAATAATCTTTATGCAAAAATTTACTATATAAAAAATACATTAAAATCGAGAGTTCATAAAATTAACAAAAAAAGAAATGAGAATAAAAATGTTTATAACTTCCCTACTCAGGGTAAGCCCAGAGTAATATGTTGATGTATACTATTACAGTCATAGATATAAAACAGTCATAGGGTATATAAGTTTGGCTTCCTGAATTTAATATAAAGATTTCCCATATCGTTACATATTCTTTTAAACATTTTCTCAATGACCATGGGATGAATATATCCTCATTCATGGAGCCACCCCCCCTAAGTTGGTTTCTAGTTCTTCTTTAGTAATAAAAATTATTATACATACATTTATGTCATAGGGCTAATATAATAGCCTAATAACTAAGCATCTTGTATTCGTTCTTTCTGTTGTGAGAATAATCCTGGCAAAATACAAAGCTGATTACGTCACCCTCCAGCTTAAAACCCTTAAGCCCCTTCCTGCTTTGTGATAAAAGTTGGCGTTGTTGCCATAACCTTCAAGATCCTTCGCAGTCTGGTCCTTGCTGACATTTTCAGTAACGTTCTCTGTTTCCTTAGATCCTTCACCCTAGTCTTTCTGTTTGTCTCGCAGTTCTATAGATATGCTATAATTTCCCCTAAAAGCCTCACTCATACTTTCTGCCTGGAAGGCTCCCTGACCCCACCCAAATATAACTCTTTACTTATACCTCATTATTTTTTTAGGACTTTCCATTAACTTATTAACTTCCCCCCAGTTTTACTGAGATATAATTGACAGACAACATGTATAAGATGTACGACGTAATGATTCAATATAGATATCTATTGTGAAACTATCCGCACAATGAGTTCTGTTAACAGCTACCACCTTATGTAGTTACAATTTTTTTCTTTATGATAAGAACGTCTAAGATCTATTCTCTTGGCAGCTTTCAAAGATACAGTACACTGTTGTTAACTATAGTCATCATGTTGTACATTACATCAGAACTGATTTATCTTATAAAACAGTATGGTAGTGACATAAAACAGACACTTAGACTGATGGCACAGGATCAAGAGCCCAGAAATAAACCCACGTATATATGGTCACTAGTATTTGGCAAGGGAGCCAAAACTACTTAATGGAAAAAAGACAGTCTCTTCAATAAATGCTGCTGGGAAAATTGGATATTTATATGCATGAGAATGAAACTAGACCCCTATCTTACGCCACTCACAAAAGTTAATGTGAAATGCATTAAAGACTTCACGATTGATTGGGCATCATAAAGCTTCTAGAAGAAAACATAGGGAAAAACTTACTGATACTGGTCTTGGCACTGGGTTTTTGGTTATGATACCTAAAACACAAGCAACAAAATAAAAACTAAGTGAGTGGTACAATGTCAAACCAAGAAGCTTTTGTGTGAGAAAGAAAGGATCAGCAAAATAAAAAGGCAACCTGCAGAAAGGAAGAAAACATTTGCAGACCACATATCTGATAAAGGGTTACTATCCAAAATATATAAGTAACTCACATAACTCCATAGCTGGTTAGCTAACTAACTAGCTAACTGAATGAATGAATGAATGAATGAATGGCAGATGAGTGGAATAGATATTTTCCCAAAGAAGGTATTCAAATCGCCAACAGGTACATGAAAAGGTACACAAATCATTAGGGAAGTGCGAATCAAAATCACAATGAGATATCATCTCACACCTGTCAGAATGGCTGATATCAAAAATGGAAGAAATAATAAGTGTTGGCAAGGGCATAGAGAAAAGGTAACTGTTGTGCTCTATTCGTGGGAATGTAGATTGGTGCAGCCACTCTGGAAAACAATACGGTGGTTCCTCACAAAATTAAAAATAAAACTACCATTTGATCCAGCAACTCCATTCTGGGTATATATCTGAAGTAATGGGTTCACTATCTCAGAGAGCTATCTGCACCCTCTTGTTTATTGCAGCATTACCTACAGTAGCCAAGATATGGTAGCAATGTAAGTGTCTGTTGATGAATGAATAAGGAAGATGTGGTATAGACATACAAAGGAATACTATTCAGCCATAAAGAAGGAAGAAATCCTGCCATTGACTACAACATGGATGGAATTTGAGAGTATTTTGTTAAGTGAAATAAGCCAAATAGAGAAAGACACAGTGCTGTATGATCTCATTTATATATGGAACCTTAAAAAAACAAACTCAGGGAAACAGAGATCAGATTTAGGGTTGCCAGAGGAAAGGGATGAGAGATTTGGGGGGAAGGTGACCAAAAGAAACAAACTTCCAACTGTGGCTCATTCTTTATTGCTTTTGCTCACCTGTCTCTTTCGGGAAGACTTCCTTGACCCTTAAGTTTTTACTTAGCACTATAAACCTTTCATTTCTAGCCTGGATCCCAATTTTAATGGGGATATCTGATTAGTGGAAGTCTTTCCCAACTAGCCTATAAATATATTGAAGCAAGAATCTGTATAGTATGTTTTGGTCATCATTAAACCTTTTACCAGTTCCCAGAATATTGAACACATGTTGGACAGGGAAAATTTGAATCTCTACCTAACAAGCACTTTATGTATAAACAAATTAAAACTAAATTAAAGAGTTTATATCAGATGGAAATTATAAAAACAACGGACAAAATCTTGAGTAATTTGTAAAACATAATCTTTGGGGAAGCCCTCTGAAAAATTATATTTTATTCTCAAAAATTAAGGCTTGGAATATGATAGTAATATCCACCATAATAAAGGCACAAAGAAACATATTTATAATACATACGTGTAAGAAGCTAATTTCCTTAACATAAAGAAAGCTATAAATCAATAAAAACCAAGGAGAAAATTAGAAATATCTGTAAATTAACAGAAAAAGTAGTTAATAAACATAAGATACTCAACCTAAATTTAAAGATTTAAAAATTAAAATAACCATACAAGATCAATTCTTACTGATCAGCAGAGTAGCAATGACAAGATATATTGTTGATCCCTTTCTGGGAGAAAAGGAATTTTCATACACTGGTGGTAGAAATATAAATTGGGATAAATTTATATTTATTGGGATATATATATGTATGTATGTGTGTGTGTATATATATATATATATATATATATATATATATATATGGATAGCTTCTGTGATGCTATTAGATAATATGAGCATTTTTTTTTTAATTTTTTTTTTTTAACATTTATTTATTTTTGAGACGGAGAGAGACAGAGCATGAACAGGGGAGGGGCAGAGAGAGAGGGAGACACAGAATTGGAAACAGGCTCCAGGCTCTGAGCTGTCAGCACAGAGCCCGACGCGGGGCCTGAACTCACGGACCGTGAGATCATGACCTGAGCCGAAGTCGGACGCTTAACCGACCGAGCCACCCAGGCGCCCCGATAATATGAGCATTTTAAATGTGTATATAATTTGGCGCAGTGATTTCACCTCTAGGAATGTACTCTGAAGCTATGCTACATAATTGTTCTTTAAAATATTCATCGTTGGTTGCACCATAGAAGGCAGTAGCAATGCTCTAGAAACTGCCTAAATATTCATCAAAGGGAGAATGAATGAATGAATGAATGAATAAGGTAAATCTTTGTATCAGTATGGACAAACATCCACTGTTTATCATTAATTTAAAAAAACAAGTGACATAATTTATATTTATGTATATATGTACATGTATATATATATATACACACACTATATACACTATGAATCCATGTATGTAAAGAAATATATACCATGGACATACAATTATTATGTATGCATATAATAGGTGGATTGCATCTGGCTTTGAGCATTTCTCAGTGACTACCCCTGGAGGATGGGAGTGTTAGTGGCAGTTGGTGGGGTGGGAGATGAGGTGTGTGGTCGAGACTGTTTCTTTTTTACTTCCTAGAATTCTGCATAGTTTACTTTTCCTTCAAAGAGGTATTATTCCCACTATATAAACTTAAAATCATTCTTTGCTAATTGAGTAAGCAAAGAGTGCTAACTTCCTGTTAGAATCCCCATTGAATTTCACATTTAGGTCCTTCTTCCCCAGTTTTTATGTTGTTTAAATTAGTTTTCAGTACATCTAGAAATACAGCAGAGTATTTTATACCCTTCCCTCATTCTCATTAATCTCTCAACGTTTTGCTCTTCTAACCTTTTAGAGAGCTTGTAAAAGTCACTGTCAAGTTTCCCAAGAATTCTGTTGATATATTGATTCAAAGGGGGGTAAACTTTGGAAAGAATTGTACCTCAAATACTAAAGAAGCCCCCTTTCATGACTTGGTAAACTTAAAAAAATTTTTTTTAATGTTTTATTTATTCTTGAGAGAGAGAGAGAGACAGAGCATGAGTGAGGGAGGGGCAGAGAGAGAGCAGGACACAAAATCCGAAGCAGGCTCCAGGCTGCTCTGAGCTGTCAGCACAGAGCCCGACGTGGGGCTCAAACTCATGAATGGTGAGATCAGGACCTGAGCCGAAGTCAGATGCTCAACTGGCTGAGCCACCCAGGCACCCCTAACTTGGTAAACTTTTTAATGTAAGCCGTACACAATTCTTGATGCCTGTGTATAAGTATTTTATATCGGTTTTTGATTTTGTAAATATTTTTCCCATCGTATTTTTCTACCTGGCTTTTTATGAGAGAAGGAGAACCTACTGCTTTTGTCATTATTTATTTTGAATCTAACCACTTTCTTGAATTTTCTAATTAGTCTTTACAGTTTTCAGTTGACTGTGTTGGATTTTCAACGTTTTTTTGTTTTTTTTTTTTTTAATTTTTTTATTTTTGGGACAGAGAGAGACAGAGAATGAACGGGGGAGGGGCAGAGAGAGAGGGAGACACAGAATTGGAAACAGGCTCCAGGCTCCAAGCCATCAGCCCAGAGCCTGACGTGGGGCTCGAACTCACGGACCGCGAGATCGTGACCTGGCTGAAGTCGGACGCTTAACCGACTGCGCCACCCAGGCGCCCCTATGTTGGATTTTCTATGTAGACAATATAAGCATCTGCAAGTATATATATATATATATATATATATATATATATATATATATATAAAGAAATATTTTTCTTGCCAATAGCTGTATCTCTCTGTTCTTCTGCGTTGTCTAAAACAGTGGTTCTGAAAATTCTTCCTTGCAAATTCTACAGTTGATTTTTACAGAATGTTTTCATTGACTTTTGTAAAACTCTTGTATCTTTAGTTAACCTATGGTTGCAACTGATGTAAATGTTGGTTGGCATTTTTTTTTTACATGTATTAATGGGAAAGGTGAAAGTATAAATGAAGACATACTTTGAAATTTCACTTGGTTGGCAAAAAAAAAAAATGAGGGACTTGTGAATCAGAGAAGTTTTCTACTTCTGGAAGAATTTTTCTCAAATTTTTTTGTGGTTTTCACAGTATAATGACTACTTTTGGCACCTTTAAGGTTAATCTGCGTTATTAACATTTTCTCCATCACTTTTTTTATTGAGTAAATTT